>NC_064830.1:2501111-2812500 GCF_024166365.1 Elephas maximus indicus | reverse complement strand
TTTAATGTTCTCTTCTTTAACCCACTATCCTGACGTTTATTAGTGTGTTAATCTTATTCTTTACCCCTCACACCCTGAAATTCATTTCACTCTCTTTGATTGTCCACTCTTCTTTGTAATCCGATTCACCTAGAATCATTTTGTCTAAATCCATGTCACTGAGTTATTGAGCTGTCAAATCACCCAATGCATAGCACTTCATCTACAGTGAGAAGGCTTCAGGCCTTTTTGAAAATTTTACTTTATATCTGAAAGCACTCGTTTTTATTTTTATTTTTTTTGCATAATTGTGAGCATTCAGATGAATGTTTAGCCAAATTGGGTAGAAAGAAGCTTTGCTAAATTGGCCAAAAAAAAAAAAAAAAAAAAAAAACTCCATAAATTGCTTCACAAGAGCAGCATCCACCCTATTACATGAAATTCTCTAAATAAGGCAGCAAACTTAGTTTGAAAGGCAAGTTTTAGGCAAATTGAACATTAAGCAAACTGATTTTCAAAGTGGGGAATTAACAAAGAGACTTACAAACTTACACTCCTTCACAAACTATTTCCTTCAAACTATTTGTATGTGCTTCTAGATTTTTCTAGATTTCAGATGACAATTTCTCAGTGGGACTCTCTGAGGATAAAAAACCTCACTCCTAGAATCAAAAATCTTATCAACTGAAAGCCGTCTGCCCAACGTCATCCATGTATTCTTTATGAACAAAATGGAATAAAATCAACTACATTTCTGTTTTAGAGAGATATTTTAACAGTATTTCATCTGTTTTAAACCTGCAGTTGAAATTTGCATTTTGTGCAGCTTTGCAATAATAGAACTTTGATAAATTCCTCTTTGATTATTTTGAAAAAAAAGGGTGCTATCTAATGAACATAGAAGTTTTGGGTTCAAAGATTATAAAGGAGAATAAGTATCATTTATTAAGCTCAAAAAACTCTCAGTTACCTTTCTCTTTACGTATTATCTTTTCTTGCTTTCCATGCCGAGGTTAGTCCCTAATTAACTAACGGGCATAATTGAAGACTGTTCTAGAACCTGAGTCAAAACTAGAGACTTAGCATCCAAACACATATCTACAAATGACTTTTGGGAAATTCCAATGAGTGAGAATAGACTTTTCATATACAGAACCTCACTAAGATATGGCAGGTACACTTTTTTCCATGTTATGATTTTAATCTTGCTCATATTTCAGAAAATCATGAAAAATTTACTTAGTGTGTGTTGTTTTTCTAGACTGAGAGAAGGAAGGGATCTTAGTACTCATTTAGATTAGAGATTCTTAAAATGTTGGATTTCACAGAATGTAATTTTTTACAGAAGTTTAAAAAAATAAATTAGGACTTATCGGTAGATAACAGTTATCTAAAAAGCACTGTCCTCTATTTTGACATCACTTCATTAAAGAAATTAAAAAAAAAAGCTAAGAACGAAAGTACATATTTAGTTTTATATAACAACATGTGTATTAAAAGTTTTAAAAGAGTACCGCATTTACCTTACATATCTCACAGGTTAGTGAAAAACTTCATCATAGACACAGGTCAGTTTATCAATTAGCATTTAGGAAACTTCTTTCTGGTCCAAATCTCTCATACTATAGAAAATTCAGGGCAAAGATTAGTGGCCAAGGCAGAAATAAGATCCTTTGTTGTGATTCTTTGTCCAGCACTCTTTCCTCATACCCAGCTGAAGACCCAGGGTTGACTTCTAAGTCACATCTCTCAGAGTCTTTGTCTTCTTATTCTTATAAATTAAGTTGCTGAGCTAAGACTCAATCTAAGGTCACCTTCAGGTCTCTGATGTCTGAAATGGAAGAATATAGATTCTTCGCCCAGTTGGGCATATGTATACTCAAAAACAACAGCTGCAGAATCTTTCATTAGGGTACCAAATGAGAGGAAACAGAGTTGAGAACGTGAATCATATTTCACTAATGGGTACATTTTGTCTGTGAACCATACGAGTTGCTCAGTTCCATCAGTAACTGACTCTGGTTTCCTTCAGGTCTACCCGTCAGTTACTCTCAAACTATCCTTCACTGCTCAAGACCTGATTTTGGAGTTTCTAAAGGGCTATGTACAAAGCAGCTCTTCATTTGGAACATAAATGTGGAAATCCATCTCAAGTGCTATTGGAAGAGCCAATGGTAACTACTCATATATCATGACACAGGCCTAGGTATTGGCTAATTACTAGAATGGAAAAACTTGATGAATAAAATCTGGTGTGTCATTAATACAGGAACAATATCCATATATTATCTAGAAGTAAAACACTTTTGCCTCCCCACTTGGATTCAAAAGAAAAATCAAATGCCAGCTTCCTCTGTTTTTAATGAATTTTAAAATTCAGTGTAGGATGGTTGCTCAGCAACTGAGATGAACACAGAAGGGGCACTGTGAGCGGCTCTCGGGAAGCCCTGGGTTTTGCGTGATTTCATTGAGTGGGGGCTTAGGGGGGTGGGAACACTTCTGATGTCGAGGGTGAACTCCTGCCAGCTATCCGGGAAAGCCAGTTGTAGATCAAATCTGATTGAGGAAAACGAAGGAATATGATTGTTTGTGCATCCTACTGTTTTGGGCTCAAAATCAAATGTGCTGCATGTAAAGTACTTGAGGTACAAAATGATATAAGAACCCCAAAGAGGCCATGTTTATCTTTCCATCAGCATCAGTTAGTGGCATGAAGGCTTATTGGAGAAGGTGGCATTAGGGCAGGGAAGAGTGGGGTCGGGTTATGCCAGGCAGCTGGACAGCAGGTGCCAAGTGACTGTAAAAGAACATGGCACATTCAGGAATTAATGCGTAGCTGAGAATCACTGAGAAATAGGGTGTCATTTAGGGTAAGTATATTTGGAGCCATTTAGAGGAGTTTTGTTTTTGTTTTTTTTAAATCTTGCAATTGATGGGGATTTGTTAGCAGTTGTTAAGATATGGTAGTGTTTGTTCAGATTTAGTTTAGAAAATCTAACTCTGAAAGTGATGTACTGCTAAATTGCTCATCAATATCTTAGGGCACAAAAGCTAATTTTATTCTTCCCTTTACTTCCTTAATTTATTTAGCTTTTCTGGAAATCTCTTCTTTCCCCTTCACATCTTTTTTTCTGTTCTGCCATTATATTCCAATTGAACTTGACCCATTTTGCAAAATATTCCACTCAAAAGTGATATCACTATGAGAATATGGCAGAATACAGGTAATTTAATACAGAAATTCAACCTGTGGAAGGAAAGAAGCTACATAAGAGAGTCAGATGCAGACAGGCAACTATGTGCCTGATCCATTCACGGTAGGTATCACATTTCACAGCTTCTATCATTCATTTTCCTTAAAACTAATGATGTAGACATTTATCTAAAACTTTCTTTCACGAAATTTCTGGCTTTTTCCTATCAACCACAGGCAACAGCATGTACCTTCAGAAGCCTAAAGGTCAGTCCATCCTCTATTTCTATATAAACTTTTTAAAACTGCTTTTTGAAGGCTTCTGTATTGACTATTTATTTAGTATCCACTACGTACTAAACCAAAAGGACCTGGTGGCACAGTGGTTAAGCACTTCGCTGGTAACTGAAAGGTCAGCAGTTTGAACCCACCAACTGCTCTGAGGAAGAAGATGTGGCCGTCTGCTTCTGTAAAGAATTCAGCTTTGTAAACCCTATGGAGCAGTTCTACTCTGTCCTGTAGAGTCACCATGGGTCTGAATCGACTTGACAGCAACAGGTAACAGGTAACGTACCAAAAAGGGCAGTAGTGTTTCAGTGGCAGAATTCTAGGCTTCTATATAGGAGACCCGGGCTTGATTCCTGGCCAATGCACTTTAAGACCAGCTACCACACATCCATCAGTGGAAGCATGAATGTTGCTGTGATGCTCAGCAGGTATCAGCAGGGCTTTGAAACCAAGACAGACCAGGAAGAAAGGCCTGGCAATTTATTTTCAAAAATCAGCCTAAGATCACACCAGTCTGATCGCATTGTGCATGGGGTGACCATTAGTCAGGGGATAATTCGATGACAGCTAACAGCAACCACATGTACACATGTACCAAAGCTGTACCAGGTGCTCTCCTAAAAATGTGAACTACACAGGTTTGACCTTTGTTCTCCTAGAACTGGTGAGGCTTGCATGTTAAAAGGCAGTTCTTACAGGGTATTTTATAATCTGTGAGATACAGAGTGTCATGTGGGGCACACTGCTAGGCTTCTAAGGCAGGTCTTGAGGTCAAGAAGCCTTCTCAAGTGTAAAGCCCAAGACCTAAAGGATGGATGAATTGAGGCAAGAGTAGGGGTAATGGCAGAAGACCATAAACTAAGAAATAGATTAACTGCCTATGTCTGGAATGACCAAAGATAGTTTTGTTTTCTTGTTGTTTACTTATTTTTCAATAAACCTGCCAATCAGCTAGACTGTATTAGAACACAAACCTTTTGAAACAGGGTGTTATATCTTTCAGATATTTATTTTTCAATAAACCTGCCAATCAGCTAGACTGTATTAGAACACAAACCTTTTGAAACAGGGTGTTATATCTTTCAGAAAATTCTAAGGACTGTCCCTCAATATTTGCCGAATGAATGAATGATTGTTTCGGGAGGGAACACAGGACCATGAAAACACAGGTACAGTGAGTGGACAGTGTCAGGAAAGGCTTACAGAGAGAAGTGGGCAAAGTTCCTATTACATCACCAGTAATGGACGAAAAGGAAAAAGGGAAATCATAAATAAATTTCCGACTTGCTAAATTGTCTGGCGTCTAATTGCTAAATGTCTTTACGGTTCTTGTTTTTATTTCTTAGACCTCAACCCTTTATTTTATTGTATGTATAACATAACCTAACATATGCTAGGGGCTCAATGGATGGCAATGAACTGAATGGACTACATGAAATAAGTCTTGCTTTTTTACCACATTAGAATATTGAACTCTCATGTTTTGTGTGTATGTGTGGGCTTATATAGTGTGAAATCGGAAGCAGGGAAATGAATATTCATATGTATACCACATTTTGACTACTCGTGATATGTATTTCAGATGCAATGTAATTTTCACAGAAACATACAAAGTATTGGTAATTAAAAAAATAACCAATAGGCTTAAATTTCATTTTCTTAAAATGTGCTTTTTCTTTTACGTTTTACAACTTTTTTTTTTTTTTTTGGCTTACTTGTAATGAACACAAATGGGCGTACTTCACATGAGATGCTGAGCACAGGACCTACTCTGTCAGGATTAGTGAGAAATTCAAGCGGAATTCTGTTTCAGCTTTAAAGATTTCTGCTCAAGGAAGCCAAGAAGCCAGCAAAACAGCCACAATACTCTCTTCCTCACGTGTGAATAGCTCTCAGTTCTCAGGGAGCCAAGCTCAGGAGACGCGGAGCATCCCAAGTGGGAGCTCACAGGGGCCCTGTGTCCACAGCATAATCATTTAGCAAGCTGTGAACTCTAGATGGAAACCCTTCCTCACGGAATTTGCTTTTTTAATGTTCACAGGCCCCATCAGGTACTTGGAATAATCCTCTCCCCCCACACACCGCTCTATCACCAGATATTTATGTTTTGATTTTAAATGTTCACAGCTGGCCTTTTTTCTTGAAAATTCTTAGTTAAGATACGGAATGATTTTGTCAGGTAAAGGCATAGATCTGAAGCTTTATCACCATGAAAGTGTCCCTGTTTCTTGGATATTCTGTACTGAAAAAGGATTTGAAGGATTTTCAGTTTCCATAACTACATACAGAACTTTTCCTCCAAAGAGCTCAAGTTCCCTTATAAAAAATTTTCCCCCAAATTTGTATATTAGACATACAAGAAAGTGTTTGGTGCTTAAATAAATTTGAGTTATGGCAGTATTGGGGGGGGGGGGAAAGGTTAAAACCAAGAAATGGATTTCTCTAACATAGGGCTCCTCAGAGTATCTAACATCCTAATGTGCACTGGGAATCTTCAAACCTAACGGTTCAGTTACTCTTTCTCTAAAATGTCTTGTTGCTGCTTCGGTGGCATACCTATTATTCTTTCTTAGATTAACATTTCAAGGAGCATCTTTTGAGGAAAGGTTATTGTTGTTACTCGCCGCTGTCAAGCAGGCTCTGACCCACAAGACCTTGTACGTGACTGAATGAAACCCTGCCTGGTCCTGCGCCGTCTTTCTGATCTTCGGTAGGTCCGAGGCCGCTGTTGTGGCTGTTGTGACAATCCACCTCACTGAGGGTTCCCCTTGTGTTCACTGACCATCTAAGCTTAGAGTATCTGTATTTATACTGTGAAGTTAAAAATAAGAGAAGCTGGAGAAAAGAATTGGAGAGAAGACAGATAAGGGTTTAGAAGCTTGGACTGTTGACTCATGCCAGTTTCTTCTACTGAGGTTTGTCTTAGATAGCACTGTTCATTTCAGACATACAAAACTGGCTGTTTAAATTTATGACAGTTGTATACCAGTAGCATTCTCTAGGAAGAAAAAAAGGCCTGTAAGCTTTTCCTTGGCATACAAGGGTTTTACATTTTGACTACCATCTGCTTTTTCTGCCCGATACCAAGCTTTGGTGTGGCACAACCAGTTTATGATGTTTGTAGTCTTCTCAAATATTCCCATCACTTTCCTACGTCTCTATCCTGTATATACTTTCTTCTGCCCCAAATGCTTCTGCACGATCATCCCTGCTCCTTTTTCCCCAATTGTCTAGTAAACTCTCTCCATCTTTTTTTTATGATTTACCTCAAGCACTTCATGGTCCTTGAAACATTTTTTGATCTAACATTTTTATCTCTGTGGATCTACCATTTTTAACTCTGTGCACATACGCTCAGTATAGCATGTGTTTGCTTACAAATTGGCTATCCCTTTCGAACCCCTACTGGATAAGTGACTGTGTCCTGAATCTCCCATGAGTGACAGAGGTCTTCCACATGCAGTGACAGAATATTGAATGAAGCAATTAATGAATGGTAGCTCTAAAAGTTCTATTTTGCATGCTAGTTAAGTAGATGAGGAGAAAGCCATTTTTTTTTTTTTTAAACTTCTACTGTCAAGATCCAGTTATCCTCAGAGGGTGGTAATAGATGGAAGAGATTTTTAAACTTTTTAAAATTATTATTCTCTTTACAGAAAAAAAATATGTATATATAAGAAAAATGTTATGGTAAAATCGAAGATGGAGTCCTAGAACCATACTGGCTTGACCATTTTCTCTCGTCCATTTCTTCCTCAACCAGTCGCGAGTCCTAAGGTCCCAAGTTGATGGCACCAAGAAACCCTTTGTGAAAACCACTATCCTAGGAAAAATTTCCATAGTAATGACTGCTTTAACTGGCTTGATTTGTTTCTCTTGAAAAATTACATTCTGTAACCCTTTAAATCAGGCAATGTCATGTGTCTGTTATACAAAATGGAACACAGGCCTTAACTGCCTGGTTTAATATAGTACTGGTGCACAAAGTATTATATTTAAGAAATAATAGAAAGAAACATTGAATAGTTTCCATGTTATTGTTTACAAATGCAAACCCTTAAGTAAAAATAATTAACCTCCTTGATATTACAATGCACCTAGTTAGATATGGAGTTTAGAATATTGAAAATACTTTAGTATAACCTGAGAACTCATTCAATTCCTGAGTACCTACTATGTGCCAGGTGCTTCTGTGGAATGTGAGAATCAATGATACTTCCTCTGATATTAAGAATCACAGTATCTGATGGAGGAAAGATTTAAATGTAACTCTAATACAGTGCGATATATTTTATAACGGAGATGCAAAAAAACTTTATACTATGGCTATATACAACAGATTAAACACAGATATGTTATACCTATACACGACGAATTAAAAAATCACTTATCTCTAGCATCAAGACTAGGAATGGGGGTAATAGTGGAAAAGTGGTTGAGAGTAAAGCTTCAAGAAATGTATATTTATGAATTCCACACTCCATGTATTTATTAAACACTGAGACATTTTGCCCATGAGTTTAGGGTGGTATTACCCCTCGTAAGATTCCAAGAAAAGAAAAATTAGATGAGGAAGTCCAAGGTGAGACTATACAAAGGTCAAAAATATGAGTAATGAGGCAAGAGGAGAAGGTAGATAGTTCAGATAATACCTTTGATGGTTGAAGTAAATCAGTGAAGAAAAGGAAAAAAAAAAAAAAAGCTATACTTGATTTATGGCTATTAGTTCTCACTGGAGCCCTGGTGGCACCCATGGTTAAGGGCTCAGCTGCTAACCAAAAGATCCACAGTTCGAATCCACCAGGTGCTCCTTGGAAACCCTATGGGGCAGTTTTCCATTCTGTCCTATAGGGTCACTGTCAGTCGGGATTGACTTGACAGCAACAGGTTTGGTTATTTTTAATAGTTATCAGAGTATTTTGCTGCGATACTTTAATTTTATAATTGCTATCTCAATGCTGTAACAATTTTTCTGAATTGCATATGAAAATAGAAATATATCCAAGATTAACTTTCTTAGATTTAAATTCTTAGACAATTAACCAGAATGTCTAAACTCTAGATTTTGTTTTGCCATTTCTAATAATTTCTTTTATCTCAGTTTTATTATGGCCTTTATATCGTACAAACATTTTAGTGCTGTTTTATATTTTCTATGAAAGTCTGAAACTCTACTGTTTTATAACACCTTTTCTCAATAAATAATGTAACATTTATTTCTCTAAACTGATGTCCAAATTGGTTTCATTTTTGTATGAACAAAAGTTGTCTATGTTCTTCATAATAGTAACAATATCTTCATTTATTGAATGTTTAATTCTATTTAATAAACATAAATTGGCTGTGTTTTACACCTGCAACAATTTAACTGTTGACGGAATGCGGTATTTAGGTTTCTAGGCTTAATTACTGGATACATATCCCTTCACATAGAAGCATTTAGTACAATGAAAACAACTAGTTCCAACGCTGCCAGATTGTTTTCAACTGTTTCCTGGTCCGATACTGTCACAATAATACGTATATTTACACTCTTCCTTTTCAGTGTCGATCTTGCACTCTGACAATTATTTTTCCTAAGAATTCTCCTGAGAAACCACTTCCTTTCTATTTTCATAGCAACAATCAAATACATACTCTTTCTCCCTCCAATGTGAATACTGATAATTACTCTCAAGCTGATGCTGCTCACTCCAGTGTCTGCTCAATCAAGTAAGTCATACATACAGAACTTAAATAATTTTCCAATAATGATTTATTGTATATTTTCTTTTTCAAGGGACATAACTTACAGGTGCATTCTCCAATCCACAACTTTAAAACATAGGGCAAAGTATAAGATACAATGACTTCCTTCATATGTCCTCTCTGCAACATTGGCATTGTCTATCTTCCACCATGAAACATTTTCTTCATTCTCTTTTGTCACAGGTCTTTGTCTTATTACCCCTTTAAAAAATTGGTCATTTCCCTCAATTCCAACTTGGGTATTTTGTTTTTCTGAGTAATGCTCTCTCTCAGTAATTCCATTCACTTCTATGACTTCAACTAGATTTGTCAAAGCCTCAACACATAGCAGGTGTCCATAAACACTTAAAACATTAATGACTTAAAGAACCTCTATTAATAGTAATTCCTTGATCTTAATCCATGCCCGACCTCTCTCCAGAACCCTAGTCCTTTTTCTGCAGCCTCTTGGATATTTCTACCTTGGTTTCTCATAAGCACTGCAAATTTGACTTAAACATTTATGTCCTTGTAAAAACATAAATGAAAAGTATTGCTCTCACCTCCTATGGTTGTCTCCAAACCAAGATATATATGCTATATAGCTTTAAGCAATTCTTTGTCCCCTGATGAAGACTGAGGTTACTTGGAGAATCTTGCTACACACAAGTCCAGAATTTAGCAATTATTCTTTGGTACTTTATTCTTTAGTACAATTTACCTTGACTTGTTTAGGAAATTTCTTAAGGTTAATCTTTCTTATACCTTTAATGTTACTAGATCTTATCTATTCATTAATTAAGTTGTTTATTACCAAATAGTTAATGACAGTCAACTATGTGTTGGTTATTTTTATTCTAATGGGTGGAGGGTTATTAAAAAAAAAAAATGATTAAATAAATGCCATGTAAAACTGATTGTGATATGATGGATAATATTACAAACAGGATTATTTAGAAAGACTTGTCAGTGCAGGCCTGCCTGGAAAGGTATATGCAGAGACTTGATAGATGAGAAGATGGCTGGCATGAAAACAGGTAGGGAGAGCACTCCATGAAGAGGGAACTGCAAGGCCCAGAGATGAGAAAGAGTTTATGTGTTCAAGAATTAGAAAAGAAGTGGGTTGAGAAAGGAGTGTTACAAAGGACCAACTCATGGATGGCCTTCTGTTATGTTAAAAGGTTAGGAATAAGCCAATGGGAGGCTTTAATTCATATTTTAAAAGTATTCCATCCTGTGAAGAATGTCCTGCATTAGGGCAAGAATGGGAACATATAGACAACTTGGTAAGCAATTTGAGTTTTCTGTGAGAAATATGGTGGTTTTTCCTAGGGTAGGCAGAGTAGGCATAAAGACAAAATGGAAGGATTGGTGGTGTATTTTTGAAATTAAATCAGCAGGACTTGTTCATGGATTAGGGAGTGAGAAATGGAGAACAATTCAAGGTTTCTGGCTTGAACAACACATTTACTGGGATAAGAAAGACTAGAAATTTTAGGATACAGGGATACTCAAGAGGTCCTATGTGACACCCAGCTGAAGAGTTTGGATGGGTGGTTGGAGCTCAAGGAAGAGACGAGGAGCATAATTGAGAGCTAGAGGGAGAATGTAGCTTGGGATAATGAGAAAAAAGATCCAGGACTGAATTAGAGCAACCTACGCATTTTTAACTTATTAAACATTAGGATAGAGTCCATGAACAAGCAGAGACACTCTTGTGATTACCTACTCCTTCATGCCATACGCTAATGGGAATAAGAGGTCTCAGAGCAGGAGCAGGAGCTGTCCACTTTCCCTATGACAGAAAATCCCATCTTCAATCTGGGAAAGGTCACTAAATTCAGCAAAAACACTGAGGAATATAACTTAAAATCTAAAGAAAGAAAACTTAGAGATAAGAGTAACATCACTGCAGCTCTGTCATTTCTTCTGAATTTCAGGCTGTTTTTCATCACTATCCCATAAATAGCTAAAATATATATGAAGGGCAATTCATAAAAATATGCTTCTGTGGATTTTCAGATAAGCACTGCATACAGAATATACTCATTCACTTACTACTTCATGTTCACAAAACCTTACAAATATTTTTAAAAGGAAAAAAAAAAAAAGCACCCTTGTCAACAAGGACAAAAAGAAAAAGAGCTGAGTTGACAGCGACATCATTTTAGAAGCCCCAAAGTTAACAGACGAGTGGAACTGATTTAGTGGAATTGATAAAGCTGAAATCTAAATGAGCAATTTGGGAATTCCAGAAGCAAGCCAATTTGTAGCACAAAACCCCAGAAAGGCTCAGGAGTGGGAGGCTTCAGACGTCTCTGAAAATCGTGTGAAAATAGAGCCAAATACAGGAAGATGCTTCGGAATACTGCCTAGGATAGATTTATATCCCCAGATACCATCCCCTATGTTTCCTGGAAAGGCTACTACTACCCCCACACTCTAGATGAAGACTGGAGGCTTTTTCTCCAGAAATGTTGACTCTGACTCTGGGACACTCCAAATACTGAGACTGGGGAATGGACTGTGATACTGAGAACCAGGAGATTAAAGAAAATCTGCATTCTATTGGGTGAGAGGCTCCAAGCCTCCTTCCCCTACTCGGCTCTGAGAATTCTCATAGAAAGTCTTATACCACCCAGGGAAGATACAAGAGAATTCTCTGCTGAGAAAATTCACCAAGACAGACAAAAAAAAAAAAAATGCCCAGCAATGCTGATAGTCAGGGAACCCTGAATGAAACTGCCCAGCTACACCCTTCTACTGTGAAGCTGCCAGGTCAACCATCTGTTCCAATGCCACATAAACAGTGAGACACCTGTGTAACTGTCTCATTTGTCTAGTGCTGCTGTAACAGAAATGCCACAAGTGGATGGCTTTAACAAACAGAGATTTATTTTCTCACAGTTTAGGAGGCAAGAAGTCCAGATTCAGGTCACCGGCTAGGTAAAGGATTTCTCTGTCTGTAGGTTCTGGGGGAAAGTTCTTGTCTCTTTTCAGCATCTGTTCTTGGGTTCCTTGGTGATCTTCACGTGTCCTGGCAACCATCTTACCTCATCTCTGCTTGCTTCTCTGTGCTTAATTTGCTCCTTTTATATCTTGAAGATAACTGGCTTAAGACCCGCCCTACACTGATATGGCTGCATTAACATAACAAAAACCTATTCCCAAATGGGATTACAACTATAGATATACCCGCTGCCGTCGAGTCGATTCCGACTCATAGCGACCCTATAGGACAGAGTATAACTGCCCCATAGAGTTTCCAAGGAGCGCCTGGTGGATTCGAACTGCTGACCTTTTGGTTAGCAGCTGTGGCACTTAACCACTAAGCCACCAGGGTTTCCAACGATAGATATAGGAGTTAGGATTTACTACACATGTTT
Organism: Elephas maximus indicus; assembly: GCF_024166365.1. Lineage (NCBI taxonomy): Eukaryota > Metazoa > Chordata > Mammalia > Proboscidea > Elephantidae > Elephas > Elephas maximus. The sequence continues at coordinate 2,799,927 of NC_064830.1, read as the reverse complement.
TTGGGGGGCACAATTCAATCCATAACAGTGCCTATTTTCAACACTCAGGCTCTTAAATGTGAGGAGACATCCAAAGATCATCAATCCATTAGAAAAGTCATCAGTCTGAAAAAGTCCAAACCAATGAACATAATAAGGAAGCAATCAGAAGAAACCCCTCCACCCCAGACTCCTACCACCATCAAAATTCCATTGTCTATACTCCCAAACTCTAATAGCTAACTGCGTCAAGATTTCTGTAACAATAAAAAAGTCATTATGGGTCCAGCTTAGTTGGTGTTTTCCTAGTTATGATTTGATTGTCACGTTTATTGCTTTTAATTTCTAAACAATATGTAAAACTTGTAGGAAGTAGCCAAGTGGTTTCACAGTTAGGAAGCCTCAGGCTTATTCTGTAAAATGAGGTCTTCATGCTTAGTTTAGTGCCTGGCCCGTAGTAGGTCCTCAATAAAAAATAATATAAACGAAATATATGTTTAAAAAAATGTGGAAAGAACTTAAGAGTTATTATTTAAAACCTGCTTGTCTAGTGCCTGATAATTATTGCTAAAGCAAGTTGTGAAAACCTAGGGTTTTTAATTCATAATCATTGAATGAATTCAGCCATTCAACTATTGGTTTGTTGTACAGGTTCACCTGTGGTGGTAGGTGTCATAAGTGATGAAAGACCATCAGGACATTCATCCTGCCCCTGTGAGACTCATAATGCAGCCCCTGTGTCACTGTTATTTAAGGGCTCCTTGAACTGGCATGATGTCTTTTGCCAGCCTGATAGTCCTTGAAAATAGCATGAAGAGGCTTTCCTTCTGCTTGATAGATGCAAGTTAAACTCAAAGGGTTTATCATCCAAGTCCTAAAAAGCAGTATTATTATTATTTTTTAATAACTTGGGCTTTGAGAAGTTGAAGTTGAGCTAAAGCAAATAAATAGACACAGAAAAAATTGCCAGCAGGTTCCGTGCATGGGTGCCCCACATGACATAGCTGGTGGCCTTCCCTGCCTCTCTGGGCAGCAGCAGGTACAGCAGCGTACAGGTTTGTGAAGATGAGGAGTGACGAGGGAGCTTATGCCCATGCAGGGGAGGCTCAAGCAGGTGGTCAGAGTTGCCCCTAGCCCAGCAAAAACCACAAATGAGGTTTTTGTCCCTTGGACGTTTATCTTTCTCTATTGACTGACATTCTGAGCATCCATGCTCTTCACCTTGAAATTCACCTACAAATTGGAGGAAACGCTAAAGAAATACTATTGCTTTAGGACAATTTAAACTCCTGCCTGTAGTCCATCAATAAGCAAATTCAGCCACTGTGAAGGTGAATGGGAAAAGGGGTCACTGCCAAGGAAAATGACAAATAGGCCCACAGTTAACCTAGATCATAGCATCACTGCAAAGGATAATTGGTAAAAATGATTGCATAGCACACATTCTACAACACGACTTCTAGTTAATAACCATCAGTGAAATTTGACTTAGTAGGCAGAATCTGTGTCACCTGGATGTTCCCTAATGAAACGACATATTATTGACTGATTATAGGAAGGACATTTGATAGGGAGCCAGAACACACCGATTCAACCCCCATTTCTATATCTGATCTTTGACAAGTCACTTAGCTTCAGTGCCCTCATTTTTCTTATCTAGAAAATGAGAAATTTGGATTAGATCCACAGAACTGTTCTGGCACAGGTTCCTAGGTATGATACAAATTAAAGAGCTCCTTTGCCAATAAAGTCCCTGCAATTCTGTTCACTTTCTCTCCTTCCGAGGTTAATAATATACATTTAAAGGTCCTTAAAAGTTCCAAGTTGGCGGGGGGGGGGGGGAGGGGAGCATTTATCGCTATGTCAAAAATGTGTATGTCTCCTTTTATTTCACTCAACGTACTTATTAACATCCAGCGGTTCTCTGTTGCAGAGGACACTGATCCAACATCCTTTGAGATCTGTTCTAGTAACATTTTTTAAACTCAAGTAGTAACCCCATATAGATTATTTTTGCAACAGGTGCACACATAACAACATGCAAGCAGGTTCCTGTGTACATACTAGTACATGTCTTGGTGCCAATTCAACCTAGTAAATGTTAGGAAACCACTGGTGGTGTAGTGGTTAAGTGCTATGGCTGCTAACCAAAAGGTCAATAGTTTGAATCCACCAGGCGCTTCTTGGAAATTCTATGGGGCAGGTCTTCTCTGTCCTGTAGAGTCGCTATGAGCCGATGTCAACTGGTTGGTTGGTAGTAAATATTAGTAACGTTTTTCTTAGGGAACATGCTGAGAAATTACTTGGTAAGACCTCTTAAACTCTACAACAGTGTCCACCAGATGTCTACTGAGTCCGAGTCACTCTGCTAGATGCTCAGGTCAAAACAAAACCCTTTGATACTTATGTAACTCAGTTACTTTTATATGGTTTTTATTTAGACTGAATTCTCATCCATAGTAAATAGGATATAATTAGACACAATTCCCCACTGCTTAATTTCAAATGCATGGAAAGGGATGACGAATATAGCCTTTAAAATGTTTTTCCAGCTATTTGAGCCTTCTACTAAAAATTATCCCACGGTACACAAAAATTATTTGCGATGTTAAAATGTATGTAAAAGATATAATTGGAGGAGTATATATTTGTTGATTTTAAAAATCTACCCTTAAGTTAATATTATTTGCTCATGTTGTGGAAACCACATTCTACTGGCTAATGATACGTAGTATTTCTGGGTACAGTGCTGTAAAATGAGTGAGATAATGTAGAAGAAAACCAAAGGAAAACCATAATTTTCTCTGCAACAGGAACAACTCCTTATTTAATCATGTTTTAAACATTTTTTTCTGAATCACCAACATTGATTATATGCTAAAATTCACCCTAAAGGATGTAACTTAATATATCCTTTGGCTCATAAATGTCTAGTTTCTAAGCTTCTAGATAAAGCTATTTTCATATATCATTGTAACTAAAAAAAGCCAAACCCGTTGCCATCGAGTCAATTCTGACTCACAGCAACCCTATAGGACAGAGTAGAACTGCCCTGTAGAGCTTCCAAGGAGCAGATGCTGGATTCAAACTGCCAACTTTTTGGTTAGCAGCTGAGCTCTTAACCACTGCACCACCAAGGAGAGCACAAACTGACTAGTATTTGTTTATAAACAATGATAAAACACAAAATGTTTGAAATTTATATAAAATTTATACAAATCACATAGCCCCATTTTTACTTCTTTCCTTTGGCCTCTATTTCGGCATATAGTCCATGGCTGTTAATATGTAAATCACACTTTTAATTTGGGGTAAATGATACGCTATTGTAATTTTACTCTTCTGTTATATCACCATAGTTAAACAACTTATAAAGGGGGAAGTGCCAGTATCCTAGGAAATTGTATTATCAGACAAGAATGTTTACATGACAAGCTGCCACGAGATGGCAGTTTCTCAGAAAAAGTTTAAATTGAACAGGTGTTTGCCTGTTTATATCTGTTCAGATTTGAGCTACGCTTTTACTCCATGAGATTCTTATATGTGAAGTCGCGCAATATGATCAACCTAAATAAAAAAGGTACCTGTGTTTATATTTGTGTTTTTTAAATAAATTTATAATTGTCTGTCTAATTTAGAAATATCATTTAGATAGAATTTACATGAATTTGAATTTTATATATTGAATTACTCATTGAGTTGAAGCTCCAAAGACATGTTAATATAAACTCACCGATGGATATTTATTTTCCACCTACCCATGTAATCTACAGGGTTAAAGCCAAAGGTCACACACACAGAGACGCAGACACATAGACACACGCTTGGTAGCAGGAGAGAGGCCTTCGTTTTCCCATCAGTTGGTATCTTGAACTTAACACCTTAGAGGAAGACTCCCACCACTCTCTCCCCACCCTAACAGTGTCTCAGCAACAACAACAATATATATACATATATATAGGGATATGAGTGTGAATTAACACCTTTAAAATATTTATGAGTTTGGATAAATTGCACTGCTCAAGAAAATGTATTTTCTGGGGAAAGAAATGGGTACACAGATTCAACATTTAAAAGAGAATCAAAACCCACTAAATGTTCTGCTTAAAAATATATATTTCTCATAACAGACCATTTTACATATACAATTCCGAATTTTTCAAAAAAGATGCAAGATCCCACTTTGGTGAGTGGCATCTGGGGTCTTAAAAGCTTGTGAGCAGCCATCTAAGATGCATCAATTGGTCCCAACCCACTTGGAGCAAAGGAGAATGAAGAAGACCAAAGACACAAGGAAAATACTAATCACATAAGCCAGGGACTCCACCAGCCTGAGACCAGAAGACCTGGATGGTGCCTGGCTACCACTAATGACCACCCTGACAGGGAACCCAACAGAAAGTCCCTGACAGAGGAGGAAAAAAGTGTGGAGCGGAACTCAAATTTACGTAAAAAGACCAAAGTTAATGGTCTGAGACTAGAGGAACCCCCGAAGCCACAGCCCCTGTATGCTCTATTAACTATTTTGGAAGCCCACTCTTCAGATGAAGATTAGACTGGACTATAAAACATAAAACAATAACTGGTGAAGAATGTGCTTCTTAGTTCAAACCAATACATGCGACCAAATGGGCGGCTCCTGTCCGGAGGTAGGATGAGAAGGCAAGAAGGGACAGGAGCTGGTTGAAGGGACAGGGGAAACTTGACATGGAAAGGGGAGTGTGCTGTCACATTATAGAGACTACAACTAGTGTCACATAACAATATGCACATAATTTTTTGTATGAGAAATTAACTTGAGCGCTAAACTTTCACCTGAAGCACAATTTAAAAAAAAGAAACATCAGGCCTTTTTCCTGACTCTGAAAAAAAAAAAAAATATAGATGCAAGAATTAAAATAAAAATATACAGAATTAACTCAGCACACAAACACAGCGAATACATAGTCACAATCTACAAAATTAGAGGGCATCTCAGTAAAAGTGCCTACACTGAGTCAAAAAAAAATTTGCTTTATTATTGACCCTATAAAATGAAAATAAAAATGAATAACTTATAGTAAGGGTTATATTCTTCTGCATTCGTATCCTATAACATTAATTGCTTCATTAAACAAAAGAATAACACTGTAATCATAGAAATCAGAAAATTTATTTCTTTAAAAATTTTTGAGCATCTAATACTAACAGCACTAATCTTTAATGAGGGATAGCAAATTGAATTAGAAAATCTCTGTTCTTTAGTGTTAACAGTAAAGTTGGGCTCTTTAAATATGGAATCTACATAGATTTCACTGGACTCCATTTTAAAGAAAAGAAATAAGAATTCTTAAAAAAATAATAATGGGTTTTAATAGTTATACTTTGCCTTTGAGAAATGCAGTTCTGAAATTATATGGTAGAGATAATATCACTGTCCCTGTGACCAGACAAGTCTAGGTTTCCCTAATACTGAGTGTGACTGGACATATCTCAAGCGGTTTCCATTAATGAAATAATTAATTACATGAGATTGTGTCTCCCTTCCGCCTCCCTGGGAAAGAAACCATGGGGAAAGATGTGTGTTTGGCACATAGGGCAGATCTAAGCACGCAGGCAGCCCAGGTTTGTCTCCTCGTGGTTTCTGAGAAAGTTCCAAGTCAAACTGAAAGAGGTGAGCGACCAGATAAAATTGTTCACGTATTAACAAGATAGACGTAAAAGATGGTGATGGGGATTAGCCATCACCTTAAGTCTGCTTTCTAATGGCCAGTTCAGTCCCCTCCTGCCATTTATCTCCCACACTTCCTTCTTCACGTGAGAACCTGTCACTGTCAAAACATTCCCTAGTGTTTTTGGATGCAGAATAGGATTAGTTTCTGAGACGCAGGAAGAGCTAAGTAAATCCACAAAATGAAGGAGTAAATGAGAAACAGGAAACACAGAGTATAAAGATACTGGAAAGGATTTCTGGAGATTGACTAGAGAGAGAAAGGCTGACAAATGGGGGACACCAAAGTGAGGGGAAAAAAAGGAAACACAAGAGTATTTTCATTTAAAAGACTCAAAGAATGAATAAAGCGGTTAACTGGTTACTAACTTTGACTATTTCACTGGGGTTTTTTGGCTACTCAGAGACTGAACCACCTGGGTCAAAGTTTTAGAGTATTCACAGTTTTTTTCAATAAAGTCTCCAAATATATCAGCCAGGATCATAAGGCAGCACATCTTTGGGTCCCACAGACCTTACCACAAATGACAAGAAGAGGGGGTTCAGGAAAGGAAGCCGTTTGGCTCTGGTGGCCTTAGGGCCTCAGAGATCTAGAGATTCCAGTGTAATTTTGGCCCACTGAGGTGTCTGTAAGTCACGGCTGCAGCAGGACCACCAGCCAGAGTCAGAGCAGACCATTAGCTGCAGTCAAAAGAGGACTGAGTAGTGTCAGCATTGCCGGGAGGTGATGGCGTCACAGGTATCAAAGTTCTGCAGGAGAATGCCAGCCAGAGTCAGAGCGGAAGAGTCAAAAATCAGATACCCAGGTAGGTGCCAGGACTATTGAGTTAATTAAAACCCTCAAAGGAATCAGAGAATGCTCACTGTCTCACGGAAAAAAATACAATTCAGAAGATAACTTCCCCAACTCCCATGATCACATTTAAAACCTCACCTGAATATTTAGCCATACACTTTGCCACCTCTCCTAAGGCTCATTGTCAGTTCTCTCATCTAAGGATACACTCTCTGTACTGTGCATTCAATCCCACGTCAGTATTTCCTTTTATACTGGATCATTCCCACAATTGTAAAGATGTAGGCAGTTCTTGAAATAGGTGTTTTACTCTCTGCCTCTGATTCCACTCCTCTGTTTTTCTTTCCAACACAATCAATTAGGTTTTCATCTCCAGTATTCCTCTGAAATGGCTCTTGTCAAGGTCATCTAATGCCTTATACTGCTAAGTTTAATGAGTAGTTCTCTGGACTTACTTGTTTTATAAGCTGTATTTGACACAGTTGATCATTTCCTCCTTGAAACCATTTCTTCACTTGTCTTCCAGACAACATTCTCTCTTACTTCACCAATAATACAATGGTTGCTCTTTTTTTAGCATCCTTTGGTGTTTTTCTATCATTGTTCCAATCTCTTGAAAAATCAGTCTTTGGACCTCTTGTCTTTTTCTTCTCCGCTCACTTTGAAACATAGAGCTCTAGTCAAGACCTCACCCATGAAGTTAAGACACGTATATCTAGCAGCTGTTCAACATCTCTTGGATCTCTAATAAGTATCTCAGACTTAGCATATCCAAAACCTAACTCCTGATCTTTGCTCAACTTGCTGCTCCCCAGGTCTTCCTTAGCTCACTAAACAGCAACTCCCTCTTTCCCAGTTGTGCAGGCTGAAAACCTTAGCAACATCTTTTACTCCTGTCTTTCTAAAGTAAATTCAGTATGTCAGCAAATTCCCTTAGTCATCTACAATATGTACTCAGATTCTTACCACTTCTCACTACCTCCACTATTACCTGGTGAAAGCCACCATCAGAGCTCACCTGAATTATTGCCATAGGCAAGTGTCTGATCTCCCTGCTTTTCCGTTTGTCCCTTGCATTCTATAATGAACACAGCAGCCAGGTGATCCTCTTCAATCATAGACTAGGTCATGTCTTCAGCACTGTCCATTACCTTTCCACCATACTTACAGTAAAAGAATCACGATGCTCAACAGCTATCCGTGACGGTAGTAGGGGGTAGAATCTCTCTAACGTCATGTTCTACGCCTCACCATCTCAGTCAACTCACTCGTTGTAGCTATTTTTTTCTCACACTCACCAAGAACTCTCTCGTACTTAGAACTTTACTCTTGCCATTATCTCTGCCTGCAATGCTTTTCCCCCAGAAATCCACATAGCTCTCTCCCTCACCTGTTTCAAATCTCTGCCCAACTACTACCTTCTTAGTGAGGCTTTTTCTGCCCATCTGATATAAAATATAACCTACCTCTCTGGCTCTGCCAACCCCATATTCTGCTCTATTGTTTTTACAAAGCATTTATCACAATATATTCCTCTAAATATTTACTTACTACCTCCCACCCCCCCTTTCTTTCCTCACTAGAATGCAAATTGCAGGAGGGTGGGGACTTTGTGTTTTTGGTCCCTATGATATCCTCGGCACTGAAAACAGCTGATGGCTCATTGTAGCACTCAAATGTGTGTTGGTTGAATGAATATCTTATATTTTAATGACAATCAACTTTCAAATCCCATAAATCTACATTACAATAACATTGAAGTCCATGTTTATACAATTCTCTTAAGCCATTCACCATTTTTTTTTTTTTTTTTTTACTTCATACCTATATGTTGTGTGTGAAATCTTATTTCCTCTAGTAGATTATAAAATTCATGAGAAAGTGGAGTCCTTTTTAAAGCCAGTTATGGCATCTAGGACAAAAACCAAAACCCCAAAACTTGTTGCCGCTGAGTCGATTCCGACTCATGGTGACCCTATAGGACAGAGTAGAACTGCCTCATAGAGTTTCCAAGGAGCACCTGTTGGATTCGAACTGCTGACCTTTTGGTTAGCAGCCATAGCACTTAACCACTATGCCACTGTCTAGGACAGTGATTGAAAATTGTAATAATGAATATTTTTGAATTGACATTTTTAACCAAATTATTTAAGATCCAAAAGGTCTTTTCAATTCTAATAAATACATTTGTTGCTATACAAATGATTCGTATTTGTTAACACAAGTAATCCTCAAAGCCATACTATGAGGTAACTATTATTCACCTCATTGTATAAAAAAGGAAAATCAAGACCAATGAATTTAAGTGACCTGCCCAAAGTCAGACAAAAAATAAATAAAAGAGCTCCTATAAGACCCAAGGTCTTTCTCATTTTGACACCTATGACTTAAAATCTTTATTAAATTATCACTTAATCAAATAATTATTAAAATTAAACTATGCCCATAGTAGGTATATTGTTAATATACTCTTTTACATATATGATGAATTAGGCTATTTGCTCAATTACGTAGAATAATATTGTCTATACTATAAGACAGGTCCTCAATATTCATGAAAGATATGTCTCAAGATGTTTTAAAATCCCCAAATTTGTGAATACCACACAGCTTATATTTTCTCCATAAGTATAATAAAGTATCACTGAAAAGATTCAGCAACTCCACCAGACCTTTAAGGACTCCATAAATATAAAAATAAATCAGTTAAAAAGCTATGCAATAAATTCTATCACTTTCTAACTTTTAATTAATTTTTACCTCTCACAAGAGCAGCTTTTGCATCGTCAGGAGTTATTTCACAATTTATTTTTTAGTATCAATTTAAACTCTCACTAAGTTTAATGTTATTTTCTATGATTTTTCCACTCTTCTATTTCCTACTAGTCGTACTTGCTTTGTGGTGGTTGTGTGCCGTGGAGTCGATTCCGAGTCATAGACACCGGATGTGATGGAGTAGAACTGTCCGATAGGGTGTCCTAGGCTGCAGTTTTTAAGGGAGCAGATTTCCAGGTCTTTTATCATGCAGTAAGGCTTGTGAGCTTCAATTGCTGACCTTTCAGTTAGTGGCCGAATGCCTCACTAGCACGCCACCAGGGCTCCTTAGTCATATTGGCTCTGGTTGTCTAATTTTCAATAACACTACTAGTTTATTAGACCTTTTCTGATTTTAAAGCACACAGTATAGCCTTGTTCTGTTCAAATTACTGCCTCTTGGCCTATGTACAGGTTCTGCATGAGGACAATTAAGTGTTCTGGATTTCCCATTCTTCGCAATGTTTTCCATAAGTTGTTATGATCCACAGGTCAAATGCCTTTGCATAGTCAAAGAACCTCTTTAAAGCGTCAAAAAGCAAAGAAGTAGTAGTAAGGCACACCTTGGATCAGTAGTAAGGCACACCTGATCCAAGCCATGGTATTTTCAAATGCCTCATATGCATGCAAAAACTGGACAATGAATAAAGAAAGCTAAAGAAGAGAAGAACTGATGTATTCAAATTATGGTTTGGTGAAAAATATTAAATATACCACAGACAGCCAGAACAATGAACTAATCTGTCTTGGAAGAAGAACAGCCAGAATGCTGCTTAGAAGCAAGGATGGTGAGATTTTGTCTGATGTTCAGTGGACATGTTATCAGGAGGGACCAGTCCCTGCAGAGGGACATCATGCTTGGTAAAGTAGAGGGTCAGTGAAAAAGGAGAAGACCCTCAACGAGATAGATTGACACAGTGGCTGCAACAATGGGCTCAAACACAGCAACAATTGTGAGAATGGTGCAGGCTCGGGCAGTGTTTCATTCTGTTGTATGTAGGGTCACTATGAGTCGGAAATGACGGTATCTAACAACAACAACAACTAGCGTTAGGTTTTCATTTTCTGCACACACACATTCACTTAGCAGCCTGAGCCTCAATATACAATACCAGCAGCTGTTTATCCATTATCTATGGGTGGGGATGGGGACAAGGAAAGCTTTGTGAAGACCTCTACTAAATTAAATTTATCTCTACTAAAGATTAAAAAAAAAAAAAAAAACTTTAGTTTTTTTTTTTTTTTCCCCTACTAAAGATTTTTTTTTTTTTTTTTTAGTGAAAAGTATTACAGAAATAACCAGCATGGGTTATATCTGTAAATGAAATGTTTCAAATAAACACTAATGTTGTATTGCAATCTAATTCAAGCATTCTCCTCTCCCACTTTGAGATTACTTCTGAAATGAAAGGAAAAAAGTTGGTTACAAAGGTGTTGTGAAAAGATTGTGACACTGAGAAGCCTAAGTCCAACCTCATGTAACATCAGTAAATCACCTAACATTTCAGCGTGATTGTTTTTTCATCTGAGAGAAAGGGATGAGATTTGTTTTATAAAGTTGTTATAAAAATTATCAAAAAGTGATAGTTGTGGAGATCATTACTTCAGACAGTAAGCTCTCTCAATGCTTGCCCCCTCTCTGTCCTTCAAAAGGACCAGAAGAAAAGTCTACATTTTATGTTGAAGGCTGAGCAAGGATAACGTTCTCTATACTATCATATACTATCATTATAGCTATTTTTCACACAACGATGTTTTAAAAGTTGAGCCAGGTTCTTACCTTACCTGCATAACCTTTCAGTTAAGTGGGCTTATGGCTCAGAAGCAGTGTTGGCAGGCCAGTGTTTGCAACTCCAGGTTTAAGAATGTGATCTGTAGTGATGTATCATAGCAAAACGAGCTGACCCCAGTTAGCCCCCAGCCATAGCCTCAGTTCAAATATACAAGGTTCTGCCTTGTGAACTGACTGTTCAGGAAAACCACCCAGCACATATATAGATGTTTTTGATAAGAGATCAAACGTGATCTCCAAATATCTTCTGCTAAAATTTGTGAAAATCATGCGTAAATATGTGTCTTTGACTTCTCTTCTCTCCCACCCCCGCTTCTCTTTCTCTCTCTTTCCTTCTTTCTTTTCTTTTCTTTTCCTTCCTTCCTTCCTTCTTTCTCTGTGTCTCACTGTCTCTGATTCTCTTTCTCTCTAAATGTTCTCTAGGTAGACTGGCAATTTGAAAAGGCATCAAATTTAAAATGGAGAGTTTATTTCACGATCTTTGGTAAACGGATAATGACTTCATAGAGTAAAACCACCCACATATGTCCTTGGTATAAATAGTATTCTGACCAGATGGTGTAAGATTAGAAATAAAAGAACGTGGGGAGGTAATTATTCTAGTACTCACGTTTCTGCTTCTGAGATCTTCAAGGTTTCTATGTAGAGTTTGATTGTTGTTTTAATCTCTCTGCATTTCTTTATTTTTCATTCCTAAACTTCAACATCTTACCATATTAAGATATGTTTGTTCTGTAAATAATACTCTATCCACAAAGAATAATTAAGTTGGCTTTTCTTCATTAAAAAATGAAAAATCTGGAAATTTATGGTTCTAACCATAGTTTGATGTCTTGAAGGATGTGAAATGAATGGTATAATCATTAAATCCTTCTCCCTTACCTCAGTTCTCACTCAAAAGTTTTCACTCAGCAGCAGTCACGTAAGTACCGAAGAAGCCCTCTTCCGTGAAAAATGGTTCAATAGTAAGAGGATTGTCATAGCCCACTACATACCCTACTACACAGCCCACTACATAGCCCACTACACAGCCCACTACACAGCCCACTACATAGCCCACTACATACCCTACTACACAGCCCACTACATAGCCCACTACACAGCCCACTACACAGCCCACTACATAGCCCACTACATACCCTACTACACAGCCCACTACATAGCCCACTACACAGCCCACTACACAGCCCACTACATAGCCCACTACATACCCTACTACACAGCCTACTACTATCAGGAGAACAAAAAAACACAACACAGGTCTGAGGCTGCGAATTAACTGAATACCAAGTCCCTTGAAATCTAAATGACAGACATCCTTTCATCCATATTTTTATTTATTTTCTAGTTTATAATAGCCAGATACTTGGGTGAGGGTGGAAGGAGAAACAGGATATGGAAGTTCAGAAGAATTCTTTGATCCAAGAAATTTTCTCTAGTCAAGGATAATTTAGTTGTTCATAGGAAAAGAGGAAGCAGGAAGAGAGGAAAGCAGTGATGCCTCTAAACACCTGCAGCTTGACACAAAATGGATATGTCCACTAGGTTCATTAAAGCTCATTGTTCTGTGGACTGGGACTTCACCACACAGTGGAAAAATGCTATTGTTAATCTACAATGCTCCAGCTCCAAGAACAATGACATGCATTTAAATAAGAGAAGCAACATTCATATGGAAAACATAACATTTTTCCAGCATTTTTTCTTTTTCTTTTTAAAGTTAACACTGTTTTGACAGGGAAGATTGTTGGCCCGCAGGTACCCACAACTGCCAGCAATCCCAGAGCAGAATTTTAGACAGTACTTTATTAAGCCTCTCACCTATGTATTTTCTACATTGTTTGAAGTTTTTAATGTTAAAGTTTCTCACTGATTTAGACAATGTAATTTTAGAAGATCGCTGTTGAAATGCAGAAATAATATCTGAGGGGAGAAAGAGCACATTTGTGACTCCTCATGATCTTTCATTAGTTTGGGTTGGCTAATACCAAAAACAAAACCCATTGCCTTGAGTCAATTCCAACTCTTGGCGATCCCCTATGTGTCAGAGTAAAATTGCATTCCACCAGGTTTTCAGTGGCTGTAATCTTGAGGAAGTAGGTTGCCAGGCCTTTCTTCTGCAGCACTCCTGGGTAGATTTGAACTATTAGCCTTGCTGTTAGCAGTCTACTGCAAACTGTGCCACCCAGGGACTATTTCTGGCTATATATGTACAGAGAAACTAGCCCTGGAGAATTTCGAGCAGAAGCCATAGTTTCGATAAGCCTCAGTATTTGCATAACACCCTGTCAACCTAAAATGTCTTAACTGCTAAACTTAGCAGTTTGAAGGACATGAAGTAAGAACTAAGAAAAAAAATCCAGGAACTAAGGGGTCTAAAGGAAATGCATCTTAAAATGGGAGATGTTGAACATTATTTTGCCTATTAATTTTGTCTCAAGTTGAAACTTCATTTGAACTAAGTGTGTATTGCAGTAATGGTCCCTGGGGACCCAGAGGTGAATAAGGAGTTCTAGCATCAGTCACAGAAGCAGATATGCCAACAATTAATTCTGGGATAAGTTGTAACTTAGAGGAGAACATCAAGGACTATAGGACTTTAAAGAAAAAAGCAGTTATTCTCCAAATGAGCATGGATTCTGGAAGCAGACCAAGAAGGATGAATAAAAAGGACACCACCAGACAAGGCAGGTGCTGGCCTAAAGCGTGAGGCTGTGAGTGAGCAAGTCTGATCAAGGATAAGGGAGTGGTCCCATGTGACCGATCTGTAGGGGGCATGGATCACATGTATACATTCAGAAAGCTGGGCTCCTACTGGGTAGTGGGAAAGTTCTGCACACCCCTCACAGACTGTGCCACGGCCACTGAGCATCCCGAATGGCCTTGCTCTACTCTTTCCTCTAGGCTTTCACAGAAGCTACATGATCTGCCGACACCACCATAAACCTGTCTGCATGACTGTCTAAGGCCTCTTCCTTGAAGTGTAAGCTCAGGCAGCACCTCGTCTGAAAGCCTTACCTGTCCCCAGAAGTCTGCCTAGAATGCCAATTCTAAGTCTTCTCATAGCATCTCTTTGCATTTCATTAGTACAATTTGGTATTGAATTTTTCATTGAATTATGTATTGAATTGATTGTTACTGATATTTTAGCCGTATTCACCATTTACTCTACAACATGTCAGGTGGTACCTGATACACAGCAGGCGTTGAGCAAATACTTGTTGAATGAAAGCGTGACTTGACGTGATTGCCAAACAGTGACACCGCTGCTGAAAGGGGGAGTCCGGCACCCCCTGGGGAGCTTCTCCAGTGCCAGAACACCTGTGCCAACCTGGGCACAGATCATCACTAACGCCTAGGACTTGGAGAGCCAAGGGCAGCTTCCGCCCTTTGTGGACCGTGCTTTAGCGGCCTCAGAACTCACCGCCATTGCTGCTCAGGTGCTGCAGAGGAGGGAAGGGAAAGCCGCTCCTTCTCGGTGCCATCTAATGCTCTGAAGTCCTGGATTCGCAGTACGAAAAGCTCGTTAATACGAGATCTTTAGTTGAAATGCGTGGGCATACTCTTTAAGGGCCACCTCAAGCACAAGGTCACTGGTATTTTTGTGTTTTAGTCAGAAGCTGGCAGCCTCAACTACATGTTGAAATGAGAATCATCTGTAGGTTACAGACTACAAAAACCGAACTATTCTCTCACTCTATCCCATGACTAAGACTCATTCTGTTTCCTGCCCAGAACACACTTTTTAAATGCATACCTTGCCTTGTACAATCTAGAACAAACCTGAGGATGCAAGACAGTAAATAAGTCCATTTTTATTTTTCAGATTCCATCTACAAATATTATAAAACCAGCATGCAATGAAAATAAGAAAAAAAAATTTATAAAGTCATTCAGCTTCATTGACGTCTTAGATACCCAGTTTCAAAAATATACCTCACTTTGGACTATATGTACTGAGCACACTTAATCGCCCAAACCCATCTAAATGCCCAGCTCTACACGTGTCTGGTCAGGGTAATCTGGAAATCCAGCCCACTTGTTTGTTTTTAAGAAAACAACATTTTCTAAATAATTCTATATAAATACATCGACTAAGAATACTCAAGATAGTATGTTTCTTACATTTTAAAAAGGAAGTTCATTTAGTCTTCCCCTGCAGGATTGATTCGCAGCACTTTGGGGCATGTGTAACTAACAGACATGACATGGACATGAAAATGCATAAAGCCTTTTTAAAATGAGATTAGCCTTATTCCCAATATTCTCCTCACTAGCATTTTAACTTCTTGAGACATTTAAATCATCTAATGGAAGTAAGAAGCAAAATAAAAATGTCCCTGTCCCATTCTCCTTTTTTTTTTTTTTCCCGAAGCATTTGTTTTTGTAACTTAAGAACGCTCATAGATATGGAGGAAACAAATTCTGTCATCCTTTCATTCTAATTGACAACCAGCTAAACAGCCTGAGAGAAGGAGATGCTCAGCAGTACACTTCTTCCAACAAGCCATTTGTGTTTACAGTGAAATTAACCTGGTTGCCAAAATACAAAGCAAAATGAAATGCAACCTAGCAACTGATTTGTGATAATGACTCTGAGCAAAGAGGTTAATGAATATTACCTTTTTTTTTTTTTTTGCAAGTGTCCTTTAGGACCAGCACATAGCCCAGAATTGTGTTAGTTGGTGATAAACACCATATGTTATCAGTAAGCTCTTCCATCAGGTACCATTTAACACCCTGGTCAAAACACGATGTACGTGTGTTGGCATTCATATTTCTACAATTCATCCCATTATCTTTCTTCCTTAGGGGCTTTATCGAAATTGGCACAGTGATCTGAATTCTCACAGAAACCAGAATGGAGAAAATAGTACAGACGTTTAATACACAAGTCAGACAAACTTCAGTTCTAATCCCTACTCTGGGAAAGATGGCGGAGCGGTGGAAGGTAGGAGGCATAACAACCAGAGAATTTCTCCTTCATGTAGGGAAACATCGCAACCTTTGCTAACAAAATAAAACCAGCTATATATTTAGAGGGTAGAATAGGTATCTGAGAAAATTTGTTGAAAAGTTAAGGTAATGATGTGATTTATAAAACTCAGTGTGACATGTAATTTTCAGGACTAAATATGCTTACAAATTTAATTTCAGGGTTTAAGACTGGTTAAGAAAGTAATTCATTCAAAATTAATACTAAATTAATGAATTAGATGTGCTGATTTAAACTCTTAAAGCTTTAGTTTCTTTGTCTGTAAAATGGTAATAATAATTGTGCCTTCAAAGTCTGTTGGATTTAAAGTGTTTATCATAGTACCTTTTACAAAGTGTGCACTTATTAAATTTTAACTGTAATTATTAAGTCTATGTTTCTTTAACAAATGCATAATTCACTAAATATAAGAGGAACAATCCTCAGTTCATTATAATTGGCAACAGTATAAATTAAAATTCCATGTGACTCAGCTAAAATTTTACTCAGAAACAAGTCCAAGTTCTATTTCTTTATGAAGCAGCTACACTATAGACCAATTATTTTCTCACACATACACTTTCTTAAATTGCTATCCAACTGTTTCATAGATCTGTGTGTTGCCCTGCTGAAAATATAACCTCTGTAATGTCTGGGACCACATTTTTATTTTTCACTGTCTCCACATCACCAAGTAGCTACATTCCTGTTGATTCAGTGCCCATTTCTGCCCTCTCACCAACACCAGGCATCGTTGCCTTGGCAAGGACATGGACTCGTCTTCTTCCTCTGCCTTTCCCGTTGCTGTTCTAGGTCCACTGTGTCTGAGTCAAAAATACGACATGTAACAGTTGTTGGTAAAGGGGTTCTCTGCATCAACTTTGCAAACCAATGTTCAGTTAATTTCAAATGTAGACACTCAGTGGAGAAGCTTCATAGCAAGAAGCAAATATTTATAGGAAAGGCTAATTCCTTACGTAGCTAAACCAAAACCAAACCGGCTGCCATCGAGTTGATTCCGACTCATAGTGACCCTAAAGGGCAGAGTAGAACTGCCCCATAGAGTTTCCAAGGAGTACCTGGTGGATTTGAACTGCTGACCTTTTGGTTAGCAGCTGTAGCATTTAACCACTACGCCACCAGGGTTTCCCCTTAAGTAGTTACTAACTAATAATTCAATAGAAAGCTTTAATTTGAACGCTCGGTTTCCCCATATATGAAATGCGGCAATAATATCTACATATATGGGAGATTTATTACAAACATCCAATATGTATACCCTTCCTAAGTGGTAGCTCTTTGAAGTCAGCAATGATGTCTGTCTTAATATTGTATTTTAGCACGATCATGGAAGATTAAGAATTATCAAGAACTACCGGGAACTGACTATAAGACAGGTACTACGCTAAATATTTGTTTAATCTTCAAAATAGCCTTATGAAAAAGGAGCTATTATTATACATACCTTACAAATAAAGAACTGTGTTGTTTTTGTTAGTCACTGCCGAGTTGATTCCAACTCATGGTGATCCCATGTGTGCAGAGCAGAACTGCTCTATAGGGTTTTCAAGGTTGTGACCTTTTGTAAGCAGATCACTAGGCCTGTCTTCCAAGCTGCCATTGGGTGGGTTCAAACCACCAATCTTTCATTTCATAGTCAAGCTCTTAACTGTTTGTGTCACCCAGGGATTCCAACTAAATATCTGTTTAGTCTTCAAAGTAGCCCTATGAAGCGGGGACTGTTAGTATACCTGTCTTACAAATAAGGAATTGTAAAATAATGGAATTAAGTAATTTGTCCATGGTCAACTTAGCTGGTAAATAACAAAGTAGAAAGCAAAGCCAAGCAACAAGGCTCTACAGCCTTCACTCTTCAACTTTATGCTATACTACACTCAATAACAATTGAATGAAAAAGTGAGTTTTACATATTTTTTTTCCCCCATCTGGATTATAACTTGAGTTTTTTCAAGGAAACAGTCTAAGTATTCATCAGTAAATTCCCAGTGTGCAGTAATTGTTTTAGAGTTCTCTTGCTCTCATCTAAAGAAATGAAGGTCCCCAAGAGCTGCCCATTCAGTGGTTCAGGTGACAGAGGGCATGCATGGCCATAAGGCACGGCCATAAGTCATGGCCATAAGGCCATAAGGCACGGTCATAATGCATGTTGAGAAAATAGTATGGTGTACGTACTTCCCCCAGCACCTCTCTCCATTTCCATACTGGGAGGCTTCAAGAGATTTTAAAGGCTTCAAGAGTTAGACAAAATTTGTAAGTCATTTTTGCCAATACTCTAAAAATACCTGTTAAAACCACCCTTGAAAATTCACAAGATCTCTTAGAATGCAAACAATGTAGATATTAATACACTCTTACTTTATCAAATGGGTTAAGTATCTTCTATGTGCCAGGCCCTTTACTTATTCCTATAAGAAATATAGTCAATGTGCTTCTAACACTCCAAAGATTACCCTCCAGTGGAGTTACTGGGTGTGGCAAAGAGGTAACGTGCTCAGCTGCTAAGAGAGATTTGGTGGCTTGAGCGCACCCAGAAGTGCCTCCGAAGGCCTGGTGATCTGCTTCTGAAGAAGCGGTCACTGAAAACCGATGGAGCACAGTTCTACTTTGACACACGTGGGGTCACCACGAGTCGGAATCAACTCAAGGGAACTGTTTTGGTGTGTACGCTCGTTACAGCTCCCCCAAAGCACATCAGGGCCCAAAGCTGTGTGACAGTGTGTAAGGTTTGCTGAGATGGTGATCCTCTCATCACCCAGGCTGCCAGGGAGCCCTAGGGCAGCCTAAGACAAGGCTGTCAACTCCACCATGGGCAGCTGGTCAGTTTACCCTAGTGCTGCGTGTCAACATTATTTTCATTTAGGAAAAGGTAGGATAGCACTACCTGAAATTATTGCAGAGCAAGAAATAGTAATTAAGACGATAGACATTTGTATCAGACAGATTTGGAGCTGATTCTGCCTGTGACGATTTTTGGTTAAGTGATTGTGCCCAAATTATCTAATCTCTCTAAAGGAGGCCAGTGTTGCATTTATAAAGTGGAGAGGAATCTGTGAATGAGACAATGCTCGTGTCATAAAGGCTAAAGTGCTTGGCATATTAGCCCTCAATAAATATGAGCTGTTTGAGCAATCAGCATCCTTCTATCCCCAACCACTGTTGTGATTTCCATTACATTCGCTAGGAGTTGGAATCAACCCGATGGCAACAGGTTTGTTTTGTTTCTTCCTGTTTTGTAAAGACTTGAGAATAATTTACATAAATGCTTTGGGCCACAGTCAAAGTCACACTGATGGGGAAATAGACCAAATCAACAGCAGGTACATTTTAAAGATTCTATGGTGAATTTATTAAATGCCCTAAACGTAGTTTGCGTTACAGAGTTCCTGTAAAGTTTAGAGAGTTAAGAATACTGTTTCTCTGCCTTGCATCCCTGCAGCTAACAGGATGAGGTGATATTCCAGGTCAGTGGCTGTAAAATCTGATTTTGCCAAAGTATCACAAATCCCTAATTAAAATTAACTTTTGTTAGTTAAAAAACTTTAAGTTTATATAGTATTTTCTTCTGGCAGATTATTTGGATTACAACAAATTATTCACCAATTAAAATAATTAGTTTTGCAATGAGAAGCTTGTGAATAATTTTCTTAAATTTGAACTCAAATTTAGTTTCCAGAATAATATATTGTCAAACTGAGAATGCCAGGATAGCGGATACTGATGTGATTTTGTTTTTTGTCTAACATTTATTTCCCTTTCTTGGAAACATCACAAATTATATTTTAGGAAATTATCCAACTGCCATTCAGTCTTGGTGGAACCCTCAATGGAGCTGTTCTCTCCACTGGCTAAGGGGCTAAGGTTTGGTCCCTTACCCACAGCTAGCCAGTCCCATTCTCCCTCTCTTGGAACTTTGAATCGTAAGGCACCAAAGCGAGGAGGAATGCAGTTCATTCCTCTCAGCCTCTGAGCCTCCCACCTGGGTCCTCTGGCCTTTCTAAGCCTGATTCTTCAGCTGCTTCAGCATTGCCCATACCCTTCCAATAAATTCCCTTTCCACTTGCATTAATTAAATGAGTTTCCTTTCCTTGTACTGAAGCACTGTAATTCATACACACGTTTACTGGTGAAGTAATCTGTGGTTTTTTTTTTTTTTTTGTACATTACTGTGATGGCTAAGGTTGCGTGCCAACTTGACTGGGCTGTGATTCTCAGTGGTTTGGCAGTTATGAAGCTATGTAATGATGTAATCACCTCTATAATGAGATCTGCTTGGGGCAGCCCATCAGTTGAAAGGGAGTTTCCTCGTAGGTGTGGCCTGCATCCAATACATTGGGACTTTTGGGCAAAGCTCGTGGGCTTTTGGTCCTGTGGATCCTGCATCTGACCTCCAGTTCTTGAGACTTGGGCTAGCAGCTTACCTGCCATCTGTCTTGTCCACCTATCTTGGGATTTGGGATTTGTTGGCCTCTACAGTCTGTGAGCCAGGGGCCTGCCATCTGATCTGCTGATCTCGGGTTCATCAGCCTGGCAGCAACATGAGTCAGGAGAAGCCTCCAGCCTGATCTATGGACTTGGGGTGTTCCAGCCTCTACAGCCAAGTAAGCCATTTTCCTCGATATAAATCTCTGTCTCTCTCTCTCTCTATAGACATGTGCATAGACACACGTTTCCCTGGTTTTACTTCTCTAGAGAATCCAGCCTAAGAAAATTACTCTTGAAAAACAGTTGTTTAAGGGAAAGGAGATGGGTACTTAACAATAGCAAAGCTCTTTTATTTATATTAGCCCCTATTTGCAGAGAAGAATAAAGATATTTACAAAATTTCTAATGAATTTGTCTATATATCCTTGAGGAATAAAGAAAGACAAAGAAAGATTACCCTTTGTAGTGTTAACTGTTTGCATAAGTAAAATCAGATTGACTAGGTAAAGTACAACTTTAATTCCAAGAATCTTTTACCACTGATTTCTTAATTAGAAATATTGAGTGGTTTCTTTTTCAGAAAGGGCTACATATCTCTGGTAAAATCAGGCACTTTTACTATTTGATTAAGTTTTATATACAGACTTTTATTTAAATAGTAATGTGAATATTGGCTACATAAATTATTAAAACTAAGAGAAATATGATTTCAGTCAAAATTTTTAAGGAATGAAAATCACTTAGTCAAAGTTAACTGTTATCATTTCTGCTTTTTAGTTAATACATATTTTTGCAACAACTCAGGATTCATTAAAACTTATTTGACATGTGCCAGAATATGAAAATTTTCTCTGTGGTAGAATCTGTGCAGACTCATTCCATGACATGCTGACAGCTTTTCTAATTGAGAAGCCACAGATTGTTCTGACCCTTAAAATCTTAGAACACTTATACTTCTGGTGTTACTGCATTTTTGCTAAAAAGAAAACTCCTCCATTTTGGCCATTCTCATCACACGAGCATCACAGTTTAGGCCTTAGCTGTTCTTTTCCCCTTACATTTCAAGTCTCACTTGTCAGCTCACTCCCACGTCTTAGGTAACACTCTAAGATGAGAAGAAATGAACGCAAGCCTGTAGCAAGGATCTGGGAAGCTAGCTTAATTACAGGGTTTTCTTAGAAGTTTCTACCTGGCTGCCTTTTTAGTTTTTCCTTTAACTCAAAAGGAAATACCTTAACACTGAGAATGGGCATGAAACACTGTTCTCAGTATCTTTCAAAAAATTCTAACTTTATACAATTCTGGCTTAAATCTCTTAATGTATACCTACTTTATACACACATACACACAAACACACACACACAGAGCCATGGTGGAACAGTGATTAAGAGCTCAGCTGCTAACCAAAAGGTCAGCAGTTTGAATCCATCAGCTGCTCATTGGAAACCCTATGCGGCAGTTCTACTCTGTCCTATAGGGTCGCTATAAGTTGGAATCGACTCAAAGGCAATGGGTCTGGTTTTTGTTTTATACGTATATATAAACCTGTGTTTTATTGACTGTGCAAAGGCATTCGACTGTGTGGATCATAAAAAATTATGGGTAATATTGCGAAGAATGGGAATTTCGGAACACTTAATTATGCTCATTCGGAATCTGCACATGACCAAGAGGCAGCGGTTCGAACAGAACAAGGGGATACTGCATGGTTTCAAGTCAGGAAAGGTGTGCGCTAGGGTTGTATCCTTTCACCGTACCTACTCAATCTGTATGCTGAGCAAGTAATCTGAGAAGTTGGACTATATGAAGAAGAACGGGCAACAAGTTTGGAGGAAGACTCATTAACAGCCTGTGTTATGCAGACGACACAACCTTGCTGAAAGTAAAGAGGACTTGAAGCACTTACTGATAAAGATCAAAGACCACAGCCTTCAGTATGGATTACACCTCAACACAAAAAACAAAAATCCTCACAACTGGACCAATAAGCAACATTATGATAAATGGAGAAAAGATTGTAGTTGTCAAGGATTTCATTTTACTTGGATCCACAATCAGCACCCATGAAAGCAGCAATCAAGAAATCAAAAGACGCATGGCATGGGGCAAATCTGCTGCAAAAGACCTCTTTAAAGTGTTGAAAAGCAAAGATGTCACCTTGAGGACTAAGCTGTGCCTGATCCAAATCATGGTGTTTTCAATCCCCTGTTATGCATGCAAAAGCTGGACAATGAATAAGGAAGACCAAAGAAGAATTGACGCCTTTGAGTTATGGTGTTGGCAAAGAATATTGAGTATACCATGGACTGCCAAAAGGACGAACATGTCTGTCTTGGAAGAAGTGCAGCCAGAATACTCCCCAGAAGCAAGGAAGGTGAGATTTCTTCTCACATATTTTGAACCTATTATCAAGACATATTACCCCTGGACATATTATCAAGACATATTACCCCTGGACATATTATCAAGACATATTATCCCTGGAGAAGGACATCATACTTGGTAAAATAGAGGGTCAGTGAAAAAGAGGAAGACCCTCAATGAGATGGATTGAAACAGTGGCTGCAATAATTGTGAAGATGGCACAGGCTTAGGCAGTGTTTCATTCTGTTGTGAGGAGCACCTCTATTGGTTGAAATCAACTACTTGGCACCTAACAACAATGTATATATACATATATGCATACACACACGTATACCTATACACGTGTATTATAGCAACTTTATCCATGCTTTTCTGTGTTCTTTATATTTAATTCTTCTGAAGAAAGAAAATTTATTCATACATCCTAGAATATAAAAGTTTTATATATTGCTAAATTTTGATCTGTGGTGTGTATGTGGGGAGTGGCCATTATTTTATATCCATTGATTACTTCATTTTAGTTTGTGAGACTGTAAAGAAAACTAGCATAAAATTATTTTATCCATCACAAAGCTCTGACAATTATTCCTTCTAGATATATTTTAGATCTGTTCATTTCTCTCCCTCCACTATCTCAATGAAAACTCATCTGGTTGGTTGTCACTGCTCCCTAACTGACCTTTTAATCAGTTGACCCCTAGAATTCATTGCCAGAACTGCAGCCAGTTTTTTTTAGACAAAATCCTAACCATAGGCTCCCTATTCAAAAACTATGGCTGGCTCTCCATTGTACTTAGAATCAAGTCCAACATCTTTAATATTGCCTAAAAAACAAAACCAAGCCTGCTGCAGTTGAGTTGATTTCAACTCATAGCAACCCTATAGGACAAACTAGAACTGCCCCATATGGTTTCCAAGGAGTGGCTGCTGGATTCAAACTGCTGACTTTTTGGTTAGCAGCCAAACTCTTCACCACTGCACCACCAGAGCTCCAGGTAGCTAAACAATCTTATCTCCATTCTTTCCCATTAGCTGTTGTCATCCCCTGGAACCTGCCCTTCTTACACTTTTACCTAACTTATTTTTTCTTTGGGTCCCATCTTTGAATATCAGGTCTTCAGGGAAACTTTCCCTGCATCATTCAATTAATTGATGACTTTTCTTATAGTTTCTCGTAGCATTTTGTCATTTTCTTTCAGTGCAATCTCTTCCATAAAGACAACTACACGTGGTCCCGATCTACCTTTTAAGGTCCTGTCTTGCTATGGAAAGCAGTGGTCTCTTGCTCACCACTGCATCCCTAGTGCTTAGCCCAATGGTTACCACAAAATAAGTCTTAAATAAATACTTGAAACACAGTTTAGAGCATTGTCATTCAGGGAGGGAAAATTCACAGCTGCAAATTCTCCAAAGAACAATGGTATTTCTTCCATTCAAGGTAAAAACAAAAAATAGAATTTGGGATGGTTACTTAAAAGGGAAGAAAGAAAGAAAGAGAATGCAATAAATAAATGGATATATCATCCATCACAAAATCTATGTTTTCATGTCCTACCTGTTGAGTAGATACAATTTAAGTTGCCTTAGGGACCGAAATGTAAAACAGGCCCTCTAAGACAGATGATACATCTGTCCTTGGTTTTACACCTTCTGCCCCTCTCTCTGAAAGAGGGTAAACTAACTTGTATAGCCAAGCAAATTTTCCATAACAGCATGAATTCTAGAATGAGCTAGCAATTATATAGGTATTTATTAATAGAAGTCTCTCAAATTAGATCAACTTAAAAATGATAGATTAAAAAAACTTGCAGTCAAAGAACTGTGATTTTTCAAACAAATTAGGTAAGAAAATTGTCAGTCCCTATATCATAATGTGAATATATTAGGGCAAAGGGCAGACTAGAAAATTCATAGTCATGTAATCATAAATGATTAGTAAGCATGGAATTGTACCACCTCCCTAGTAATCAGAGAGCTGCAAATGAGACAGCAAAACACTTTTCCTGCTAGCAAATAAGCAAAGGATAAAATCTATCATAAGACTTCAGGCTTTAAAAGGATAATTGTAGTCAGAATAAGTTAGTACAGGTTCCTTGAAAGCAATTTTCCAGTATTTAATTACATGCCTTAAGAAATGTTTTTTAACTGGTATTTCCCCTTTTTTCTAATACTTTGTCTTAAAGACTCAGGAATGTGAGTGAAGACATGTATAAGCCAGTGGCCTGTAGTAACACAGTGGTTAAGAGCTCAGCTGCTAACCAGAAAGGTCGGCAGTTCAAATCCACCAGCCGCTTCTTAGAAACCCGATGGGGTAGTTTCACTCTGTCCTAGAGAGCCACTATGAGTAGGAATTGACTTGATAGCAATGGGTTATTTTGGGGGTTTTCTAGTTCATATGGCATCTTTACGTGATTGTCCCCTCCCCTGGTGGACAGACCTTAACCCCAGGCTCGTCCCTCAGTGAGGGAAGTACACGCTAAAGCTCTGTTGGAGACGCTGCTGCAGAGGTCAGGAGGCACAGGCTTACACAGCAACCTGGACATGAAGATGATAATTTGATCCTTTATGGAAAACAAAACAAAACCACAACCTTCAAACCCTCAGTTAAAATCTACATTTGAACATTAGTGAATCCATTAAGTAAATTATAGTAAAGCATTATGATAACATGTTTTATAATTATGAAAATGACATTTTAAAGGGTTTTTAAAGACCATGAAAAATATTCAACATATAATGCTGAATGCAAAGTCAGAATACAAAATTGTGTATGTAATACAATCAGTAATGTGTTAAAATGCATGAGATAAAAAAGACCAAAATTGCAGCTTTTGTTGTTGTTGTTCTGTTTGTTTGTTTGTTTTCCTAGGTGCAAAGGTGGGGGTATTTCTTTATTCTTGTTCTGAGGATTTAGGCTTGAATACAGGACATATTCACTGTAGGGATTCAGAGGAATTGGGTAATTTGCCCGGGACAGACGGAGCATTGACATGAAGGCCTGCACTCTTGGCTGATGCAAGAGCTGCAAATTTACTGGCTAATAGGAAGGATACGTAAGTAGAGAACTCACGTGGAGTACTTCCTGGCTAATAGGAGGGATAGGAAAGTAGAGAACTCACGTGGATTACTTCCTGGCTAATAGGAGGGATAGGAAAGTAGAGAACTCATGTGGAGTGTTTCACAGATGGCCTCGTGAACTAGGTATGGCTCACACGGACAAAAGACTGTGGGCCCAGACTGAAGTAGCTGCATGAGATTCTCCAAAGCGTAGGCCACTTCAGGAGCCCAGGAACAAAGGTAGACTCAGAGTCATTCTTTCACTGACTCAATGCTTTTGTTTCCCTCTACACATTAGATTTCCTCCCTGGTTATAGCTGTTAATCAGCACTGTCTACTCAATGTTATAGTTTTCTAATTTTAAAACAAGAGCTTGTATTATATTTGTAATGGGAGAAAATAATGGGAAAAATACCCCCTAAATGAATATATGGTAAATAAACCATCCATCTTACTCAGGGATTTCGGTTTTAGCCACAGGAAACACGGAAATCATTACAGCACTCACCTGTGTTATATTGCAACCTGATTAACCTTTGATTAAATTCCCATCTCATGCTATGATACCTTCATAACTGAGTCCACGAACATGCTTGCCTATGTCTCCACCTCATCGTTCTATTTACTATCCAGTGAGGAAAGAAACAAAAATGAGTCAAAACAAGGCCATCTTTACAATCAGGTGCAAATGGGCTAGGGAACAGAGTAAGATTTTTGCTATTACTTTGAATTGTCACTGTTTTCTCCCCATAAACACACAATGGTAGTTACGGTTTTTGCTACCCAAAATGATTTCCTCAAACTAACAGCATCAGTGTCTCTTGGGAACTTGTTAGAAATGCAGAATTTGAGACCTCACTCCAGAGCCATAGAGTGAGTACCTGCATTTTGACAAGAGCCCTGAATTCTTGGTGTGCACATGAAGCTCAAGAAACACTTGTATAAGTTGCCCAGTGCATTCGAAGAGGATGGCTGGGTCTATGAGTCGGAATCACCTCGACGGTACTGGGTTGGGTTTGGTTTTAGTTTGGCTGGGTCTTTGCAAAATGGATTTGGTGTTACTGGCGGCTGTGCAATTTCTGGCTGTAGGTTAGATAGACCAAGAGGTTGCAACATGAGCAATTGACTTTAAATGTTCAACCAGGAACGGCGCCATTGAGAGGACAGCTGTCTGTGTCTTTGGGAAGGGTACTAGAGAAAGGATCACTTCCCATGATGACTGGAGCCTCCAAGGACTGCAATTCTAATAAATCAAACCCGAGGCCGTTGAGCTGATTCCAACTCATAACGACCCTAAAGGACAGAGCAAAACTGCCCCGTAGGGTTTCCAAGGAGCAGCTGGTGGATTTGAACTGCCGACCTTTTGTCTAGCAGCCATAGATAGCATGCTGTAGCCCTTCACGACTGCACCACCAGGGTTCCACAGTTCTAACAGGTAAAAGCAATTATGAAATGAAGAGCTCATATTAATAAACTGTGAGAAACTACGAGATAAGTGGGTCTTTACATTCATATAAAATACAAAAAAACAAAGCCATGGCTATATGGGTTTGGGTATTTCAAAAGTAGTTCTAAGGGTATTATCAAGTCAAATCACATGCCATGTGTATCATATAATGTGTCACAGAAATATCCACAGCTATATATTTTTTATATATTTCTTCCCAGAACATTACACTGAAAAATCACATATTTCTCCTTAAAAACAAAAAGAAAGTGAGGATTTTTTAAAAGACATGTTTAACTTGTGCTTCTTATTTTTGCACACCACTCATCTACTTCCAGAAAGCTGAGCTACCTTGAGGTCAGCTTTTTAAAACTGAAAAGTCTTATTAGTTAAAAAGAATGAAAAGGATTATGTTTTTTCTAATCAGAACTCATTCTTAAAGAATGTCAGGTTCTGGAAGAAAGCCTCAAACTCTTCCTTCTAGGATCGTCACACGAAGATTCCCTACCCCATGGCCACGGAGTCAGTTCCAACCCACGGTGGCCCTATGTGTCCAGAGTAGAACTGCTCTATAGAATTTTAAAGGCTGTTTTCTTTCAAAAGCAGATCGCCAGACCTGTCTTCTGAGGCATCTCTGAGTGCTTTGGAACTGCCAACATTTCAGTTAGTAATTGGTTTTTTTAATAGTGTATGCCAACTAAATACCTGATTGATTTAATACCACATATGAGAACATCTAATTCTTCCAATTTATTCACAATGTGGCTTAATACCTGAGTAACTAATCAAAAACTTGTAGCAAAAATAAATTTATAAACTACATAAATCTCCCATATACATTTAAAATACAAGTTCGACATTCATTATAGTTAAATTTTTTCAATGTAAACATTTATCCTATCTTTTTGAAATGATTCAAGTTTCCAATATGTATTTCACATAAAGCATACAAATTTGAATGCCTGGGTTCAAATTCTGGCTGCCCCACTTACTAGCAGCGTGCTCTTGAATTACTTAGCCAAGTTACCATATAAGAATAAGAATGTGTGTGTGAGAGAGAGAGCAAGAGAGGGACAGACAGAGAGAGAGAGTAGAGAGTCATAGCCTATCTTTTCGGCCAGCTCAATCATTTTCGTAGTAGTCAGGGGTTGGGGATGGGTGAACAACTTTTAAAATCAAACCAGTTGCCATCGAGTTCATTCTGACTCATGGCAACCCCACGTGTGTCAGAGTAAAACTCCATTCCATAAGGTTTTCAACGACCAGTTGTTCCTGAAGTAGGTCTTCAGGCCTTTTTTCCTAGGAGCCTCTGGGTGGACCCAAACCTCCAGCCTTTGGATTAGCAGCTGTCTTAGTTTCCAATACTGCTGTAACAGAAATACCAGAAGTGGATGGCTTTAAAAAAGAGAAATTTATTCTCTCACAGTTCAGGAGGCTAGAAATCCAAATTCAGGGCACCTGCCCAGGGGGAAGGCTTTCGCTGTCTATGGGATCTGGAGGAAGGTCCTTGTCATCAATCTCCCCTTGCTCTAGGAACTTCTCGGTACAGGACCCCAGGTCCAAAAGATGTGCTCTGGTCCTGCCTCTGCTTTCTTGGTGGTAGAAGGTTCCCATGTCTTTCTGCTCACTTCTCTCTTTTATATCTCAAAAGAGATTGACTTAAAACACAACCTAATCCAGTAACATAACTGCCTCTAATCCTGCCTCATTAACATCATAGAGGTAGGATTTATAATATATAAGGAAATCACATCAGACGACAAAATGGTGGACAACCACACAATACTGGGAATCATGGCCTTGCCAAGTTGACACACATTAGGGGGACACAGTTCAATCTGTAACAGCAGCTGAGCACATTAATCATTTGTACCACCCAGGGGCACCTAAAGAACAAGTCAGGTAACTGGAAAGCCTAGTTAACTAACAAAAGCTCTTTATAGAGAGCCTAAGGCCTGGCATTCCCAGTACATGGACTTTCTATTCTCTGATGCCAAGTGGTGCCGAGGTGGAGGTGATATCGGCTCACAACAGTTTAGTTTGTTTCCTCTGGTGAAAACCCCAGCAAAAAGAGAAACAACCTGCAAATATCATGCCCCAGAAATCTTGAGCTTATTGACTTACTCCCTTTGAACCACAATTAAATCATTCACTGCGAGGCCATGACTTCAGGCCCTTTGCTGGAACACATTCTTCTTAGTAATCAAGTAAGTCTCTGTCACCGAATTCTGCCATTTTCATGTCTTCTATTTCTTTTTACTAAACAGAGCAAACAACACATTGATGGGTTTGCATAACCATTTAATTACACCTTGAAACAGGACATCTTACAAAGTATAATTTCTACACAAGTTATTTTAACTAATGACTTTTTTCAGCCCATTGAAATAAATTTCCTTTCTGAACAACACTTTCCATCAGAGTTACAAACAGGGCTGGCTTCATGGGTATGTGATCTGGGCCTATGCTTCCTATGGCCCCATGTTGGTTTGTTGTTGTTGTTGTTGGGTGTCACTGAGTCAATTCTGAGGCACCCCTCAGGAAGTTTGAACTGCCACCCTTTTGGTTAGTAGCGAGTGCTTAATCGTTTTTGCCACCTAAATACCTGATTGAGTTGATAACGGATATAAGAAAATTTAACTTTTCTAATACATAGCAACTCCATGTGACAGAGTAAAACTACCCCCATAGGGTTTTCTTGGCTTTAATTTTTACTGGAACAAACTATAAGGTCTTTTTCCCTCAGAGAGGCTGGGTAAGTTTGAAGGACCAATATTTCTGTCAGCAGCTGAGCACTTTACCATTGTGCCACCAGGATTCCTTTGTGTTGATTTAATGTTCAGCTATTGCTTTCTTGAAATTTTCTCTGCATTTTCATTTTTGCACTGGGCCTCAAAAATTATGTCGCTGGTCCTGGTTATGAAGACAGAATTTTTATTTCTTTCATAATAAAGTTGCAATATTATTTAGAAACTTGTATTTTTAACTTAAAATGCTTTGTGAGAATTTTCCTTAAAATGTTTCTTTTTTTTTTAAAGAAGTATCTTTTAGAGTATGACAGATCTAAGTTTGTGTAACAGGAACAAACTACTGCAAAATGTAAAAAAAAAAAAAAAAAAAAAAAATCAATATTTTTAAGAGAGAGGAAATGATAAGCAATCTCTTAAAGCAGATGAATAGGAGTTTTAATATCAAATGTTAATGAATTCACCAATATGAACCACAAGAAACCAGGATATTAGAGTAAGGCTATTTTCTAACATTGTATCACAAGTGTGGAAATAAGAGATTAGTAAGAAAAACGTTATTGTATGAATATAGAAACACAAATAGTTAAGAAATTCAGTAATGTAAAAGAAGAGGGGCTTAGACATGTTAGTTTTAAACAAATATTCATAGTTTTAGAGCTGGACACTATGTGAGAGACCATCTAGAAGAGTGATTTTCATCCATCTTTAGTGCAGATCCAAACCCAGTGCCGTCAAGTCGGACAGAGTAGAACTGCCCCATAGAGTTTCCAAGGAGCACCTGGCAGATTCGAACTGCCGACCCTTTGTTTAGCAGCCATAGCACTTAACCACTATGCCACCAGGGCTTCCTTAGTGCAGATAGCTTTCTTCAAAGAGCCTTACAGGAGAGAACATTACATAGTACTGAATAACACAGAAATTCTTTGGTTGAAGTGAAGAATTAATTTTTCATTTAACAAATACTGACTGGGTACAAACCATGTGCCAAATATTATTCTAAGCCTAGAAACACTGAAGTGAACAAGACAGAGAAGGGCTCTGTCCCCATGGACCATACAACCTAGTGAGGAAAACATCAATAATGAAGATAAATTACTTTCCCTTCCACACCCTTCATGTCCCAGAATACAGTTTGAATAGGAACCTTCTAGAAGAATTCAGTAAAAGTGAAAAAGAGACTCCCAGATACCTAACTAAAGCCAGAATTCAAGTAAAATTAACATCTATTTAACAGGCAAAAGAGTTATTATTATGATGTATTTTCTTTTGTACTGTTCATATTGGTATATTTACTTTAATGACCTCTTGAAAATGTGTTATAATCACTGCTAAGATTTGGAAACCTGAAGACTTAACACAGAAACTGAAAACAATGTAAGATGGTTAAAAAAAAAAAAAAAAATCCCATAACGTTATTTACTGATATCACTAAATTGTATCACATTATTATACAAAATAATGCTTGTATTTTCTTCTTTTCCTTGAGGGATAAACTTGAGAACTAGTGACTTAATTATTTTCAATCATATATTAACCAAAAAAAGCCCAAACCCATTGCCGTCAAGTCAATTCCTACTCATGGTGACCCTGTAGGACAGAGCAGACCTGCCCAGCAGGGTTTCCAAGGAGCAGCTGGCAGATTCAAAATGCTGACCTTTTGGTTAGCAGCCAAGTTTTTAACCACTGGGCCACCAAGGCTCCTCCTCATATATTAGCATTACATGTATATCTTCATTAAATATTCATAATTCTAAAGCAACCTTGAGAAATTGCTTCAACAAACCTTTAGTTATAGTTGGCTCTCTCTACTGGATGCAGGCTCCATATTGGAAAATGGAGTCTAGAAACAGTGAGGCTCAGGGCAACAAACAATATAGTATCAATGTAGACCTGATTTCATTTAGGCTTTATGGAACCAGGGCAAAAAAAGGCCTTTAAGTGACATAAATGGTCCAAATCAGCTTAGAAGTTCAGATGGAATTTGGAGCAACTGTTCAAGCTGGTAGGAACGAATGCATGTTTGTGTAATGTTATCACCTCCACAAAGTCCCTATGGTAGGAGGCTGACCAAAGACACAATATTGTAGGACTTTCCCGAGGAACACAAGTAACATGTGAGTCATACTCGGGTCCACATGGCCCAGTACTCTGAATGGTGTGATAACTACCTGGTAGAATTGCATATATCCCACATGATGTCAACCCACAAGAGTTTAGACTGGAAAACCAAGTTCCTTTTAATATGGAAATTTGTGGATTCATAATCCACAGATCTACCAAAATGATAATGTACCCCTACTATTTCATGTTAGATTCTATTCCTATTACTATTTCTAATTTTGGATCTCAGAAAATATTTTCTTTTCAACACAAGTCCCTTTCTTGAGCAAATCTAAAGAAAGTTTGAAAAGGTAAAACTGTAAATATGCATAAATATGCCAGTAACTCAAATATTCGTTTTCTTTGTTAAAAGGCTTAATTGTACCGGGTGGGAAATTTTTTAGAATATGCCAACACTTGGTCACTATTTACAGGATGTACTTACTACCCCGACACAGAGTGCCTTTCAAACAATGAGGTCTTAATCACAGCTTGGCTTTTCCTTTTAGATGACATCTTTCCCTGAATGTTAGTGGCTGAATTGATTAGACACTGATAGTTCTTAAATCGCAGTTAATGACAAGCATATTTTTAGCTATTGGATGCAAATTCAAGGCAGTAATATGAAAGTGCTTGTGAGAAGTTGTACTCACAATTTCTCTGCCAATTTTCAGAAGGCTACCTACAAATCAATTAAAAGAATGAAAGAAAAATAGTTTAAATGGCCAGCAGAGAAAGAAATAGAAAAAAAAAAGGTGAATGAGTTTTCAACAAGTGAAAAATGTAACAACCAAAACAGAACTTTTCCCCACCATTCACGTGGGTATGTGACAGTTTGTTTTTCCTGTTAAAAGCATTTCATTAAAAGCACATAATACTATTTATATTATACCATATTTATTTTAGCAATACAACACAAGAACATTCAAGGATTAATTTTAAATGGTTTGAGGTCTTCCTATAAAGCTCAGTGGTAATTCTGAGAGAGAGAATTTCTAAGAAAATTATGGCTTCTGTCTCCAGTGTTTAAGAACTCCATGCAACAACACAAAAGATGTAATTATTGCGTTAAAATAAATATTCAGAAGCCTCTTAAAAGTTTAATGATGTGTGTATCCCAAAATCGATTCTTTAGCTTACCCCGAAAGTGAGACAGGTTTCTTTAGATACCAGAAAGTATCAACCATATCATGGTAACTTTCTCATTTAGTGGTCTGGGATTGGCAGGGAGTGAGGAACTTGGATGGTTAAATGCATGTGTACCTTGTCTTGATGGAACTTTGAGAATACGAGTAAAAGAGGGACAGGAAGAGAGAAAAAGAGAGAGGTTTGATGGGAGTTAGAGCCCACTGTTGTAGCCCTTGTGTCAATCCATCTCCTTGAGTGTCTTCCTCTTTTCCACTGACCTTCTACTGTACCAAGCATGAAGGTCTTCTCCAGGTATTGATCTCTCCTGAAAACATGTTCAAAATATGTGAGATGTAGTCTTGCCATGCTTGCTTCTAAGGAGCATTCTGGTTGTAGCTCTACCAAGACAGATTTATTCGTTTTTTTTTTTTTGGCAGTCTTTGGTATATTCAATATTCTTTGCCAACATCACAATTCGAAGGTGTCAAATTTTTCTTCTGTCTTCTTTATTCATTGTCCAGTTTTCGCATGCATGTGAGGCAATTGAGCTATAGTCTAGTATTTATTTTTCATTGTATTTACGGTGTTTACAAAGCCTAGCTGTTTATAAACATATTCAACACCTCAAAAATATTCATTGAATGAATAAGAGTTATTATTATGCACAAAACACTAGGCAATGGGTTTCGAAGACAGATGACAGGGATGATATAAATCTTGGAAAATATTTGGTTTAAGGTAAAGCAGTGAAATGAGATGATAAGTAATACCTACAGGGAAAGCAGAGTGTAAGAATTAGTGTTTTGTAAAACTCTGTGGAGGAAATAATATTGTCCAACTGGCATTGAACAGAGATGGGAAAAAGGGAGAATTTGGGTTTTTAATTAGAATCATGGATTGCGAAAGATGGAAGTAGAGGGCAGGGAGGAGGCAGGTCCACACAGCAGGCACAGAACCATTTTTTAGTTCTGCAATGCACATTGGCCACATAAGTGATGCTTAAACATTACAGCAGTTCTCTGATTAATGAAAGTATATGCTTGAAGAATAAAGAAAAATAAGCATATGGAAATGTTGACGCTATATTTGTGCCAGACAAATAATAATCCTATCACTACACTAGTACAAATGGACTGGATATCCTGCTGGTCTTGTCTATAAAGGAAATTCAACTTTGAGGCTGCCAGCACTCATGTGTTATGCTATATCGTCTTCAGCTTTCTCTCTGTTGACCTAACAAAATCAGCTAATACCTGTGTGAGTTATTTCCCAAAGAACACAAAAAGGAGAATTACTTTCTTGGTAAAACTCATTCAACCAAGACAGTATACTTGTGTATACCAAAGTTTTGGACTTTGTAATCATTGACTTCAACAGAGCAGTAGCTCTGGATGGTCACCATGGGTCATTTTGATCTAATCCCTTCAGTTCACAGAGGAGTTGATTCAGGCACACCTTGGCAGTGCTGAGGAAATCATGGGAGTCTCAACCAATTTTCAAAAAACAGCATATTTATTTATGATAGGTATTATTTTAATTTTTATTCCAGTGAATGTGCGCTTTATCACTCAATTTATCGAGAGCCTCTAATTTTGGAAAACTGAAGGACAGAGTTGTTCGTATATGCCTACAACCCACGGTAATAAAAATGTGAGCAAGACAATTAAAGCATAAAATGCAGAAAGTAAAAACTGACCATTTTTTACTAAATTTGAATAACATTAAAATTATTCTATGTAGATTTGCTCATTATAGAAGATTCTATCTTTAAATTGGTCAAAAATATCAAACTTTATTGTTTCCGCATTCTAGAGTCTACAAGTCACTTAGAAAGCTTTTTGTGATCATATTTGATTTTGTCAAAAATAAAATCATACTCCATCATTTATCTTGGACTTTGAAATTGCTATGAATAAAGGTATTAATAAGATAGTTGAATTGTCTTAGGCATCATAAGTTACTTGTATTAATTCTGGTCATAGGCTAGTAAATAACGCATATTTAAATAAAACCAGATCTCCTTGTCATGGACTTCACGGTCATGTGTGATCTTTTCCTTGCCTCTCTCCAAGCTTGCTTTGTAGACCTTTCTTTCCACTAACGGCAAACCCATAAGGCAAGCTTGAGGGTTTATTTTATCATTGTATCCCCACAGTGTAGGATGAGAGGCAATAAAGCTTTGCTGAAAATGTAAATATATACAGGTTAGTAAGAATTACTTTATAAATGTAGAACGGAAAGAAGGCTACTTTTCAGGGCAAAGATTGTATATTTTCCATGGATTTGATGCATGCTCAGTAGATTTCTACTAAATGTTCCTTGAGCAGTAGTAATCAACACAAGGAACCTATAGGCCAATGGTGTTTCTTATGCAAAATTTCACTGCATTTTTTTCTGATTTGTCCTTATTCAAATTAAGTGTATAATTGCTAAAATTAACCTCCAGTCTATGCTTTGAGTCTCTTGCCCTATAATTAACTACAGGAATATTGTGGAGTACAATGTAAGACAATTGAGCTGACAGACTGAGTTCGGTCTCTTACTTTTGGCCTTAATTGAATGATCATGGTCCAGTTGTTTAAGCCCTCCGGGTTCCTATTCTCTCCTCTGAAAGCAAAGTAGGACTGACAGGAAGAAAAGAGGTGATGTGTAGAAACAGCTAACCCCAGAACCTGCAAATAGCAGATGATCAGTTATATAAATAGAAGTAGATGTCCCAAAAAAAAAAAAAAAAAAAACATGAAAAGATGCTCAGCATCATTAGACTTTAGAGAGGTGCAAATAAAAACTGCAGTGAGATACTACCTCACCCTTATTAAAACGGCAATGATTAAAAATAAGGAAAACATCTGCCGGAGTTGCTGCGGAAGAACTAGAATCGTCATCCATTGCTGGTAGGAACTTAAAATGGTACGGTGACTGTAGAAAGCAGTTTGGTGGTTCCACAACGAGTCAAACATAGAACTACCATATATACCCAGAAGGCAGGGATGCAGACAGACACATGTACACCAATGTTCACTGCAGTACCTTTCACAATAGCCAAAAGGTGAAGACAACCAAAATGTCCATCAACAGTTGAATGAATAGACAAAATGTGGTCTATACACACAATGGAATACCACTCAGCCATAATGACAAGTAAAGTCCTTGAAAAATAGCTGAGCAAAATCAGTCAGTTGAACAGGACAAATATTGCACGGCCTCACGTAGATGAAATAAGCAAATATGTAGAAACCAAAGATTATTAGTGGTTACCAGGGCTGTGAGGAAGTGAAAAGGGAAGTTTTCAGTTAGGAGGCTTTGAGTTTATGATAATGCTGGTGAAATGATTTGGAAAATGTTGACAAGAATGTTTCCACAACTTGAAGAATATAATCAATGTCACTGAATTGGCAGCTAGAGATTGTCGAGTTAGTGGATGTTCTGTTATGTATATTTTCACCACAATTTAAAAATAAATAAGTGGTAGTAAACATGTCAAGTGAACATAAAAACATCATTTCCTTTAACCTTAAATCCCTCTGGGAAGGGTGTTAACCCTTCTTCCCCACCCCACCTACCACTTTCGTGAAAACAACACTGAGGATCAGTGAGACCAGTGGCAGGGATATCTGTGCCCCAGATGGGCTGATATGACTGCAGAAAAAAGAAAAAAATAAACGGGGAGACAAGCAGTGCACCACACAGGGTGAGGTGCCAGGTATGGATGGATACAAAGAGATAAAGGGATGAGCCTCTGCTCTCAAGGAACTTAAAATATAGCTGAGGACTTAGTACGTTTAAATAAAGTAGACTCAAGAATAGCTGTAACTGTCAGAGCCACAGTCATATAGAGACAGAATAATCAATGCTGGATAAAGCAGTTAGGACAGTTTGTGAAATTTATTTTCATCTCACACCCCCTCTTTGGTCAGCTGACCTGTAATCACAGGCTGTAGGTATTCAACCTGGATGAGGTAGGGTAATTTCCTAATGATAAAAACTGTTGGTACCAAGCCATCTAGGAAATCTGCCTGTGTCATCATTTTAGAATTGATCATCTTTTCTTAGAACTTTTTAATACCATGTTCTTCATCTCTATGTGAGTCATATCCACCACATTTGTAACTTAGGGCAAATTACTAAAAGTTTGACCTTGAGTTATAAATTATGGTACTACACTTTTAAGCATGGGAAGTTTTATTGAAAGAGACTAATATCATTCTGCCATGTATTTTAATTTTATTATACTAGTTTTACTGTACCCTTTTCTGTTATGGCTTATTATTCTACAATACAATTTTAAATGATAACTATTTTTAACCATCCATTCAAGGGCTGAATAATTTTCTCTTTTAGCAAATTACATATTACCATTTTTCTTCATCTCATGTATAATTATAGATTTGCACTTTTCTCCCTTCAAATTGATTAAGAATTCCTTCTCTAATACTTTTAAGAATGCATATATTTCTGGTAATTTTAATATTTCTTAGCCCTTTTTGATGACAGTTTTGCATAAAGTGTTTTCAATTACATTTTTTTTAAATTAGAAATTAGAGTCATAAAAATCTATTCCCGCTGGATAAGAAAATTAGGTGAAAATAGTTGTCCTGTTATTTCAGAAAGTGTAGCATTGCAGTTAGAAGCACAGATGAAGGAGTTAAGCAATCTTAGGTATGAATCCTAATATCGCTATTAGTAGATACTATATATCTCAACGTCCTGGATTCCTCATGTATTAAACTGAGGATAATAATAGTACTTACCTCATAGGATTGTCATTAGCATGAGATTGCATGCACGTAGTAGGCACGCAAGAAATGTTAGTTATTATAATTGTTATTATTCGGTGTGCTGTACTAATCATCTTGTTGCCTTCATTATGTCTAGGCTAACAAGAACAACAAGCACTTTGAAAATAATGTTTTTAAAAATCATCAAAGAGAGAAATACATGAAGAAGGATTACCCAACTGAGAAATTTAAAGATGACTGCTAGGATAAAAACCAGAAAAGATAAAGGGCCCTTCCTTTAGAGATATGGACTAAAAACTTCTACTTCCTACTTGATCATGCAGTGTGTTCATATTTTATTTTGCTCTAGGACTAAGTTAAAGACAAACGTATTTTATATATTTAATATGCTAAGGTTTATAAAGAGCTCTGGTGGCACAGGAAAACTTTAAGCAAAGATTTAAAGACATTTCCCATGGAAATATAGGTTTTTTTTTTTTGGAAATATTTCACTTTATAGGGGAACATGGGCAAAGATTTGTTTGAGCTTCAACACTGATGATTCCTAGACTTCATTTAAACTCTGAAAATCAGTATTTATGCTATCTGAGCTAAATAGGTATACCTCCAAGATACCTCACCTAGGAAGCCACATGCCCTCCATCTAGGAGTTACATTCTAGCCAACAACAGATTTCCAACTACAGAAAGAATAAGGAATACAGCTTACTTTGCTCTAAACATGGGATTCTAATCCCTGGATGACATTGTGAATTAACTGAGTTTCAAGAATATTTTCCTCTACACCTCAGTATGACTAAGCAATTGGATCCCAAAGAAAGAACATATTAAAAACCCCGATCCAGGGCCATTTGACAATTTATCAGGGATCATCAAGCATATATTAGACATATAATTGTCTCAATTTTATTGCTTACAAATTGGGTTTTCCTAAATGTTTTATATCTAATATGTCCTTTCTCCAATAAAGTACAAAGTAAAAAGAAAAAAGAAATCGATTTTTTTGCTTTGTCTATAGTGCACTAAAAGTATCTGACAATAGGTTCTTATTTTCTTCACCACTTCGTTCTGGGCACATAAATAAGAGTTCATTAAGGTTAAGCTATTTTTTAAGGAGCCCCTGAGTGGTGCAAATGGCTATCATGCTCAGCTGGTAACCAAAAGCTTGGTGATTTGAGTCTACCCAGAGGCACCCAGAAAGAAGGCCTGGAAACCTATTTCCAAAATAGGTTGCACTAGCAAGGATCCCTAGTGGCACAGAGTTGAAAGCTCTCATTTGCTAACTGACAGCTCAGCAGTTCAAACCCACCAACTTCCCTTGGGGAAAAGATGTGGCAGTCTGCTTCCATAAAGATTTGTTGTTATTAAGTGCCTTCGAGTTGGTTCCAACTTATAGCGACCCTATGTACAACAGAATGAAACACTGCCCCGTCCTGTGCCACCCTCACAATCATTGTTATGCTTGGGCCCACTGTTGCGCCACTCTGTCAGTCCATCTCACTGAGTGTCTTCCTCTTTTTAGCTGACCCTCTACTTTACCAAGCATGATGTCCTTCTCCAGGGACTGGCCCCTCCTGACAACATGTCCACAATACGTGAGATGAAGTCTCACCATCCTTACTTCCGAGGAGCGTTCCGGCTGTATTTCTTCCAAGACAGATTTGTTTGTTCTTCTGATAGTCCATGGTATATTCAATATTCTTTGCCAACAAAAAAATGCAAAGGCAAAAATTATTCTTTGATCTTCCTTATTCATTGTCCAGCTTTCACACGCATATGAAATAATTGAAAACACCATGGCTTGAGTCAGGCACACCTTAGTCCTTTACAGACTTGGAAACCCTATGAGGCAGTTCTACTCTGTCCTATAGGGTCACTATGAGTCAGAATCAACTCCATGGCAACAGGTTTTATAGACTAGGCTAAGCAATCTCATTCAGAAAAATTAGTCATTGAAAACCTTATAGAGCCCAGTTCTACTCTGACACAGATGGGGTCGCCATCAGTCAGAATTGACTCAAGGGTAGCTGGTATAGAAGCTTAGAGTGTTCTTTCATTCTTTCCTTGAATTAAAGGTTGATGGACTCTTATCTAGAATCATAGCATCATGGATGTTAGACATCTATATGCCATTTTAAAATTGCTCTCCAAATTAATTTGACCACCACCAACAAAAAAAAGCAAAATTGTATTTATTTAGGAATTATATGCATGTACTTTATATGTAATATAAAACATAAGCAATAATTAGAAATAATGAGATAAATATGAACATTTTTAGAAAAAAGACTTCTAATGTCTGTATTTGAATGGCTGACAAAGCAGCTGGAAATTTTTGAAAGACATGTTAGGAATACAAAACAGTTAACAGAACATGTGATTTGTTTGAAAATGTTAAGTAGAGTAAGGTACTGTTTAGAAGGTTTCCTAATGCATTAGTGATTTTTATAAATTTATTCCCTTTATACACCACATTAGGAAACCCTGGTGCATAGTGGGTTAAGTGCTATGGCTGCTAACCAAAGAGTCGACAGTTCGAATCCCCCAGGCACTCCTTGGAAACTCTATGGGGCAGTTCTACTCTGTCCTGTAGGGTTGCTATGAGTCATAATCGACTCGACGGCACTGGGTTTGGCTTTTGGTTATACCACATTAACACCAGAAACCAAGTCTGCTACCATCAAGTCAATACCAACTCATAGTGACCCCATAGGAGAGAACAGAACTGCCTCATAGGGTTGCCAAGGTTGCAATCTTTATGGAAGCAGACTGCCACATCTTTCTTCTGCAAAGGTGGGTTCAAACTGCCGACCTTTCAGTTAGCAGTCAAGCACTTAACAATTGCATCACCAGGGCTTCTTATATACCACATAAGTTATCCTAAAAGCCAACTATTGATATACATCTATAATCCCCCTACAAATTAAGAGTCCCATGCATTTTCCAAATAAAATTTGAAATAGTAGACCTCTTCTCTGAGCCTTAGGTAATAGGGGAAGGGTAGTGCTTTTCTTTACAATATGCAGTGTGTATTGTGTATGTGTGTGTTATCTATCAATCCCTTCGAAACTCACTCTCTCCATTTGGATTTGTTCATGTATAAGCTCATACTGATTATTCAGAGTTGATTTAAATGATCATTTTTTTTTCCTTAAGCTACTGAAAGCATCAAAAATCAAGAGTATTTCTCAACAAACTGAAGGCTCTTCACATCCCATTTCATGAATACAGCAGTAATAATTTCCCATAAAATGGATGTGAAAAATTTAATGCCATAGAAAATCTTTATAAAGTTTCTGCTCTATTTAAAGAAAACCACCCCAATCTTAGAAAAAATTGACTTTGAAGAAAATAATGAATTCTAGTATAATAAGCAGTAAATTTGAAATTTTTAATGTAAATTCATTTGAACTGTATGTTTTTGCTTCATTATACTACAGAATGCTATGGGGCCTTGACGGGACGGTGGTTAAGAGCTCAGCCACCAACCAAAATATTGGCAGTTTGAGTCCACCAGCCACTCCTTGGAAACCCTATGGGGCAGTTCTACTCGGAATTGGCTTGACGGCAACTGGTTATAGAATGTCATAACGATGTTAGGTTAAGGTAGAAGCCAAAGATAGAAATTTATAATTCTGGTAAATTAAAAAAAATAAAACATCTTAAGCCTTATATCCTTCCTTATGAATATCCTATACCATGATTTTATATATATATACACACATACATTTCACTCCAAAAAAACCATTTCACTAGGAGTCTTCAAATGACCTGACCTGCATTTGTATATTTTTTCATCATTTTATGAACAGTGATATTATAACTTCAAAGAAAAGTAACTGCAAAAAGTTTTAAATAGTCTTTTTATGAAACAGATTTAAAAACATCTGAATTATTTTAAATATTAGCACAAAGAATCTAAAAATTTGAAATAATAATACATTATTACCAAGTTACATTTATTCTAAAATTTAAAATATGATTAAATATTTGGAAATATATAAATTTACCGTGTTAATACAGAGAAGGAGAAAAACAAATGATAAAATGATACATCCAATAAAATATAACATCCATTCCTGATTAAATTCAAAAACTTTAGGAACAAAAGAAGATAATGATATTATCATGTAATTTTCACAAAACAAAACAAAAGCTAGCATTGAACCTAATAGCGAAAAAATAAAACATTCCTATTAAAGACCCAAGACTAAGATGCCCTATTTTCACTGTTAATGTAACTTTTATCTTTCTGACTGTGATAATTCCATTAGGTAAGAGACTGAAAAAGAAAACAAAACAATCTTTATTTCCAAAAGATACAATTTTTTTTAAAAAGAATTAATATCAGTTTTTAAGTGGAAGATAGTTCAATAAATGTGATAGAGAATAAACCAAAGCCATTTTAAAATACCATATGTCAGTAAGAACTATTTAGGAAACATAATGATAAAATGTTATGCAATAACAATAAAGATTAAAAAGGAGCAATTGAGATTTATACAAAACCTTAGGAATAAATTTTAAGAACTGTGAAAGATCTATGTGAAGAACATCATGAAACTTTACCAAAGAACACACCCATAAAAAACTGTTGCCAACCCTATAGGACAGAGACGAACTGCCCCATAGGGTTTCAAGGAGCAGCTGGTGGATTCAAACTGCTGACATTTGGTAAGCAGCCGAGGTCTTAAGGACTGTGCCACCAGGGCTTCGAAGGACAAAG
The DNA here is from genome assembly GCF_024166365.1 of Elephas maximus indicus. NCBI lineage: Eukaryota > Metazoa > Chordata > Mammalia > Proboscidea > Elephantidae > Elephas > Elephas maximus. The sequence goes on along the minus strand of NC_064830.1, from coordinate 2,757,108 downwards.
TTTAAGTAAATGAGATATATCAACAGATTAAGAAAAGGTTTCCATATCTTAAATACATGTGTCCACAGTACCATGTCTCCAATTGTAATAAAAACCAAAAAACCAAACCTGTGGCTGTTGAATTAATTGACACATAGTGACCCTATAGGGCAGAGAACTGTCCCATAGAGTTTCCAGGAGCAGCTTGGTGGATTCAAAGTGCCAGCCTTTTGGTTAGCAGCCATGGCTCTTAACCACTGCACCACCAGGGCTCCCCAGTTGTAATAGACATAGTAATTATCACTGTCCTGGCATAATAGGTAGCATCTTTGTTTGGTCAACACAATGTATTTTTAAATTAAATATTAAAAATTAAATATGGGCCTCCTCATGGTTGGTATGTAGACTTCAGTTTTAACCATAGGCCTGACTCTTTTTTGCCTTACCTGCCTTGATATGAATGCAGTAGGTTCTGAAGACATTTTAGATTGTCAGAAGTTACTCAATATCAGAAAGTGTATTTATTTTTAATATATGCTGGTATATAAACAAACTGTATACTGTAAATTTACACAATATGAAATATAAACATGAATTTAACCTCAAATATTGAAAATGATCACCAAAAAAAAAAAAAAAAATATATATATATATTGTTCATAAACTGTCCTGGGTAGAATGGGTAAAAAATGTAGGCCAAAATCCAAAAAAATAAAAAAAATAGACCAGGCTTACTAGTCTGAAAGAAACTGGAGAAACCCCAGAGACTACTGCCCTAGGGAAATACTCTCAGCAATAACATCAGTGAAGAATGTGGTCCTCCGAACAATGAACTATAGGAGACCAAATAGTGACATTTGCCCCAAACCAAAGATCAGAAGAAAGGGAGGGACAGGGAAACCAGACTAAAGGAAATGGGGAACCAGAGAGGAAGTGAGGAGACTGTTCACACACTTTGAGGATTGCAACCAACATCATGAAAAAATTTGTGTAAGAATCGTTGACTGGAAAATTAATTTACTATGTAAACTTTCACCTAAAGCACAATCAAACGTTTAAAAAATATTGTTTGATGTTTTTACAAGCATGCAATATTAATTGTGGTTGTTAAATGCTTCCAAATTAAATATGAACAATATTCTAGGTATTTTAGTGGATGAATTTAAAAAAGTGATTTACTCGTTCATGCCTGGCATTATTCACATTGTGTTTGCAATGTATCCTCCGTAGTAAGTACAAAGTTGAAATGATGGAGAAGAGAGAAAAGAAAACAACAGGTGTATAATCATTCTGGAAAACTATGATCCTAATTTCAGAATTTATGCAAACCCAAAATAGAAAACACCATTACAAAAAATATACGCAAATCCAACAACAGTGGCCTTATTAAGAACATATTTAAATTTAAATGCACAGCATATTTCACAACAAAATAATTTGGATTTTTTGGTATCAAATCACCATAAGGGATTATCATTATAGTAAGAATAATGGAAAGGTGAGCAAAACATGTCATTGAAATTCTAAATGTTTCCTTATTTGAAGGATTTGATTACTACAGCTATGTGTAAAACAATTATAATCTGAACTAAATATTAATTAGATTCTACTTGGATACTATTTTCCTTTTGAATCAATATACGTTGCTACTTCTTTCCAGAGAGAGTAATTATTGGTAGCAGCCTCCATTGATTGCCCAAGCCCATAGTGGGTCTGAGGTACTCAAAGGTGGTATTCCTACCTAAAATATGTATATAAATATTTTATAATACTTAGGGTTTTATGGGGGGTAGGGAAACATGTACAGTGATTTTAAAAATATTATTTAATTTACTTGAAAGGCTGAAGACAGTTATCGTTTCAAAAGGCTATTTTTAAAAGAGTAATTGTCTAACTGTACACTGAGTTCACAGAAAACTGAAAAATATCTCCAAGCCACAAATACCAAAAAAACAAACAAACAAAAAACCGTTACCTTTGAGCTGATTCCAACTCATAGCGACCCTTTAGGACAGAGTAGAACTGCCTCAAACAGTTTCCAAGTGGATTTGAACTGCCGACATTTTTGGTTAGCCGTTGTAGTTTTTAACCATTGTGCCGGCAGGTCTCCCCAAAAAGATACACATGTAAAGCTAATTTTCTTTTTTTTAGTTACATAATCAACTGCCCACACTTACTTCAATAAATTGCCAAAAAATAAATATCTGCAAACTGCATAGTATTAGGTAGAAAAAGATTGTCGAACAGTTAACTGGCGCATACTAGTATGGCAGAGCTGACAGGCTCAACGTGACTTTACTGAAACAAATCACTTTCCTGACCAAGTGTTAATTCATATTACATAATATTTTCAGCACGGCCCTTGCTGTGTGTTAGAATAAGAACCAATGTAGCATTTCACTGTCTCGTTTCCTTAATTTAATCAATATATATAAAAAAAAAAATCTATTTCTATTTCCTGATTTCAAAATGAAATATTTGATTAAGAATATTTTTCTCCAGGTATCTCTTCATATTCATTGCACTTTGAACCATTCTTCTTAGGCTGTGTTGCTTTTTTTATTGATTGAGAGCTTGCTCTTTCAAGTTTAATAGTGTATTTTTATCGGAGTTCCTGCACCCTTTGTTTATTTATGACTTTTTTGAATACAAGAAGTGTGTTTTATCTATGTTTAAAAAAATCTCAGGATATCTCTGTCAACGGGTAGTATGTTCCTTTTTTTGGATCTATTTGAAGTATCCTTTATATATAGTAGCTAACCTCATTTTTTTTTTCATAACTGTATTTTAAATAATGTATTTAGCTTTATCACATTCTGCTCCTGGCTTGTCAGTGTTAAATGCCTGCTCCAATATCAAATGCTATCAGAAAATCGCTTCTTTTGAGTTTATCAATTGAATCTAAGTTTAACAATTTACCAAGACATGTTTAAATGATAATATCTATATTCTAATTAAACTACTGCAATATTCATCTTAATAAAATGTACAGTATCCAAGTTATAGGCAGGCAATGTCCAATCAGGTGTTCTAAATTGCAAGTAATGTCAATTTATTTTTCCTCAAAATAATTCATCAAAATTAGTGCACCATTACTTGAGCTTATATCCTAGAATTTTATTACAGATGGAGGAGAGAGGAAGGTCATTTCAAGGAATGAAAATATATGAGCCAAGATGCAGAAAATAAATAGTGATTTATCCGAAGAGAAGCAAATAGACCAAATGACAGAAGGCAGTGTTCAAAGGAACGGACAGAATGATGAGCCAGGAGAAATCTAGGAAGAAGTGGGGCCAAGTGTTGGATGACCTGGAATTCCACAATGTATTTGCTTATTATATTGTCAACAAGGAACTACTGACAACTTCATGTGGGAAATAAACATGATCAGATAGATGCTTCAGAAATCTCTTTCTGATTATAGGCTGTCATGGCAGTGGTGGAGGATGCAGGAGGCAGAAGACATCAAGAGGGAAGGTGACCAGTTAGGAAGCTATGGAACTGGCAGGTCGATTGCTATAACATATGTCATACATTTCTTTGCCATTTCTCTCATGAATATTTCCCCATTTTTATTTTATTCAGTTCAGTCAGTTAACTTTTTTCATTTTCTAAATTGTGAAGCTGAATTTCATTATTAAACCACAATTTTAAGTTTTGTTTCACTCTCGCCATTTCTGCATCTCCCCTCCATACATCTATCTTCTGCGACCCCCTTTGCATCCCTTTATCTGCTTTCTGGAGGATCCTCTATTTTTCCCGTACCTCAGTGGTGCCAGGAGGGCATTTCCAAGGGAGCTTTCAGAGTTTGTATCCCCTCTGTGTGAACATATCTCCAGGCTTATCCAAGCCTGGCTCTCTTCTGATACCCAGCTGTGACTACTGCAGCTTGAATCACATTGTCTCTGATCACTGCACATTTCTTTTTTTTTTTTTTTTAATAATTTTTATTGTACTTTAAGTGAAAGTTTATGAATCAAATCAGTCTCTCACACAAAAACCCATATACACCTTGCTACACACTCCCAATTACTCTCCCCCTAATGAGACAGCCTGCTCTCTCCCTCCTCTCTCTCTTTTCCTGTCCATTTCGCCAGCTTCTAACCCCCTCCACCCTCTCATCTCCCTTCCAGGCAGAAGATGCCAACATAGTCTCAAGTGTCCACTTGATCCTAGAAGCTCACTCCTCACCAGCAACCCTCTCCAACCCACTGTGTAGTCCAATCCATGTCTAAGGAGTTGGCTTCGGGAATGGTTCCCATCCTGGGCCAACAGAAGGTCTGGGGGCCACGACCACCGGGATTCTTCTAGTCTCAGTCAGACCATTAAGTCTGGCCTTATGAGAATTTGGGGTCCACATCCCACTGTTCTCTTTGTCCCACAGGGGTTCTCTGTTGTGTTCCCTGTCAGGGCAGTCATCAGTTGAAGCCAGGCACCATCTAGTTCTTCTGGTCTCAGGAGGATGTAGTCTCTGGTTCATGTGGCCCTTTCTGTCTCTTGGGCTCGTAATTGCCTTGTGTCCTTGGTGTAGTTCATTCTCCTTTGATCCAGGTGGGTTGAGACCAATCGATGCATCTTAGATGGCTGCTTGCTAGTTTTTAAGACCCCAGACACCAGTCTTCAAAGTTGGATGCAGAATGTTTTCTTAATAGATTTTATTATGCCAGTTGACTTAGATGTCCCCTGAGACCATGGTCCCGAAACCCCTGCCACTGCTATGCTGGCCTTCAAAGCATTCAGTTTATTCAGGAAACTTCTTTGTTTTTGGTTTAGTCCAATTGTCACTGCACATTTCTTAATCCTACTTCCTGTCCAAATTATTTTGACTCTGATAGAGATAAACCTGCTCCTCAACAGAGAATGGCATATCTGCCAAGTTGGCTGTTTTCTTTTGCTCTTTCTTACATTGAAAGTTCTCATTCTTAATTTTATTCATAATTTAAAAATAGAAATATTGTGTTTCAACAAGTCTTCCTCATAGTCTTGGTGGGGCCACCTAGATTTTTGTGACTTCCCTCTACCCAGAAAGTTTTCTGTCTGCCTTTAACACAGCTCACCCACTTGCTCACTGATGCCTGAAATTTCACTGTAAAGGCTTTATTCCTTTGGCTTAAGATCCTATCTCTGTTAAAAATGAAACTCCCCTGGAGAGAATAACACTTTGCACTGTCATCAGGCATTTACTTTTTACAGAGAATGAGTTTTAAACTCTTTTGTGAGAGCAGGTCCTGACGGAGAGGGACCTGAGAAAAAAGCAAGACAGTGTCCGAGCTGGAGAAAGAGAACCAGTTTGAAAGGTTGAGAATGCTGAAGGAATCAAGGGGGAGCTACTTGTATTATTTCATAATCCAGCCTAGAGCTGACTCTGAATTATAATTGCTACTAACTCAGCTGCACTACATACCTTTTCATCTTAGAGAGATAGACTAAAGTTATACAAACTGCAAATATCTTTTTTCCTTTGTCATAGGTATGTTATCAGGGCTCAGTGTACTTTATCTGATAACCGGTAAATTGCATGTACTCTCTCAGGACTCATCAATACACTTTCCTAGAGGATGGTTCAGTAGTGTTTATAATATGTTCATTGGTCATAAACACTCACTTGGCTTGGGAAATGTATAAATAATAATACTAATAATTTATTATATTATATTATAATAAATATATATGATTATATATTATATTTATTATATAATAATAATAAATTTAAAACCTTTTAGATTTTTTTACTGATAAAATACTTGAAGTTCTGTAGAATATTCGTAAAGTCCACTGGAGTAAAATGTAATATAAATTAATAAATTTCCCATGGGGGAGGGGGAAATAACTGAATAGATTTCAGGTAATCTAAAATGAGCACCAGCAGTAAAATATTACCTTTAAATTAATATTTGAAAAAAGAGGGGGAAAAAAACTCACAGACTTGAAAATTTAGCTCTTTTATGAATCTTACTAAAAGGGGGGTGGGAAGAAATAGTAACAGTAAACCACCTTGATTATAAGCTATAAATCACGATTCCCAGATATATTAATATATTAAAGGTATCATACCACTAAGTCAAAAGTCTATGTGTTATTAATGTATTAAAGCTTCAGAAATTAAAATAGAATTTTAAGACTTCTTCACTTTTATAGTGGTTAAGAGCTCAGCTGCTAACCAAAAGGCCGGGAGTTTACATCCACCAGCCGCTCCTCTGAAACCCTGCAGGGCAGTTCTACTCTGTCCTAAAGCGTTGCTTGGAGTTAGAATGACTCCGTGGCGACGGGTTTAGTTTTGTTGTTTTTCACTTTTATGACACTGAAACAACAACAAAACTTTTTGAAAGCCAAAAGTAGTAAATCTTCTCCAAGTCAGATTTTCGAGGAGATGTACAGTTAATAATCAGGAAATTCAAATCTAACTTCTGAGAGAGAAGAGCACCAAACAGACCTCAGTTGTGAGATATTAACGTATAGATTTATTTTTTAAATATTTAAGATTAATTGAGCAACTACCATTAACAAGCTGTGTGTTCATTTGTGTCCAGAGAAGAGAGGTAAGTCAGCCAAAATGGCGTATTGATGGGCATGACTGAGGGATGGCTTCTTAGATTAAAGGTGTGGGACCATCTTCTTATAAAATTAAAAAAAGCACATATGGCTGAGAAATGTAGACATAGATAAGTTACACAATTAAACAGTGAGTAGAATAGTTTAAACTTCTTGAAGATTTTTGTTGATGAAGAGAACTTTTTTCAGTATCTTAATTTGCTTTGGTAAAGTAGAGGGTCAGAGGAAAGAGGAAAACGCTCAAGGAGGTGGATTGACACAGTGTTACAGCCACCGTAACAATGGGCTTGTCAAGCACAGCAACAACCGTGAAGATGGCACAGGACCGCGCAGTGTTTCATTCTGTTGTATGTGGGGTTGCTATGGGTCAGAATTGACTTGACGGCACCTAACAACAACAACGCCCTGCAATAGTTATACAATATCACATGTGGGACAGTCCTGAAGCAATAAAAAGGACATGGTCTCAGCTCTTAAATTGTTTAGATTCTACCAAAAAAAAAAAGTGTACGGGAGTAAAATTCTAGTACGAGAAAATTATTCTTAACCTCAATTTTAAAAAGTGTTGAAAGAATAAAAGGAAGTAATTTTTCCCACAGCACCCCAGCTGAAACTCAAATCGATATTTTTACACAAATTGATGCTGGTTCCTTTTTGCTTTTCCTGCCTGTAACTGTCCACACCATTCCTAGGTACTGGAAATGCCGTTCTTAAAACAGAGAGTGTCCCACACTCCTCTGTCAGTATGAGCATGACTAGACGTACAGAGTCTTGCTTTTCCATCCCTAGTGCTACTACCACATTTCATTACATATCAGAAAAAATGTACAACCAAACTTAAATGATTTTACAAGCTATAAGCACATAGCCAAGTAATACAGAATTATAATATTTCTTAAAATAATACACTGAGTTCAGATGCATCACAAATAATTTTTCAAAGTATGTTGGTTATTCATTTTTACACTATCTTATTGAAGGCATGGTACTTTGTTGTGTTTTAACTAAATTAGATCAGAAATAAGTATACTCTTCCTAACACATCAAAACTATTACAGAACCACATAAAATTCATTTGGGTAAAATTAAATTTTCAATCTGAAATTCCCTAATAATCTCTTAGTAGAGGAAATAAGATTCCTAGGTGATGTCTTTAACCTAAACTCAATATTGTGTATCTCTGTTCACATCAGTCTTAACGATGAATCAGTCACACACACACAAATGTATGTACATATAATATATATACATAATATATGTATTTATTATGTATATATATACAATTAATGAGATGAGACACCAGGTCTTCACAGGGAACAAGTGAAAGGTAAGCAATTTGTAAGAAATAAGAACAGTACACAGTGATATTCTTCCTTATAACACAAGAACTAGTAGAAGCCTCTTTCAGAGTTTTGCCTTGGCACTGAGATTTTTAAATATTACCATTTTTTTTTAAACTGGTGATCATAATGTTGCCATCATTTCATTTTGCCAAGAGGAAGAATGCCATATATAAACAAACTAAAACCCAAAATGATAGGACAGAGAGAAAATTATACTCTGAACTTTATCTCATACAAGAGAGATGATATTAATAACACACTTGTTGGAATAACAGAATCTTGAAAACAAAATGTGTGTCTTTCACCAAAAACGATAATTTGCAAACATGCAATGAGATCACGTGTCCGTTAGATCACAAATACAGGAGAGTAAGTATGTATTTTTCCTTTTTCCCCTTTTATATCAAAGGTTATTAAATAGTACTGTTCCAATGATTGATATTTAGCAATAACTGATTGGTATTTAGGAACAAATTTCCGGATTTCATGGGGGATAAGCTGCGCTCATTCCCTTGACTTTAATTGTCTGTGTGTCTCCAGGTAGGTCAGTTATTTGTCTCACCTTCAACCTCTTAATTCTTAACAGGGAGATCATAATAATTGCCTGATTGGCTCATTTTGAGAGTTCAGTAGCAAATAAAAATAGAAGATGCCCAGATAAATTTGTATATCAGGTAAAGAATGAAAACATTTTTATTATATGTATATCTCACTCATGCTTATCTGAAAGTTAAATTTAACAGGATGTCTTATATTTTATGAGATAAGTTATTAAGCAGTAAAAATTCATTAAAAAATGGTTTATTACAGTAATACGCTATACTAGTGTTTAGTAAATAGTTGTGATCTGGGACCAGGTCATCTGGGTCCAAATACTGGCTCTACCAGCTGTGACACCTTGGCCAGGCGATTTAATCTCTTTAAGCCTGTTTGCTCATGTGACAGATAGGAATAATACTAGTTCCTCAAAAGGTTGTAGTGAAGATGAACTGATAAAACATACTGAGTGCTTAGGAAAGCATAAGTGTTCAGTAAGTGTCAGCTATCGTCATTATCATTGTTTGCTTTTATATATTTAAGGATTTTTTAATTGCACTTGGTGTGCTGAGCGTGATACTTACACCACTGGTGGAGATAACTGAACATGTTCTGCAATTATACTCCATATCTCACTTAAAAAAATTACAGTGAACATATAAAATTGAATTTAGTACACACTTTATTTAGTATGCATTTCACTCTAAATAGAAAATAGTAAACTGTCCCTCCTATACCATTGTATTAGAAGGTTCTCTAATACCTTCAAGTGTATTTTTGAAAAGTTAAATTAGGTGCCAAAATAGGATTATTGAGGAAAATAGAAGAATTCTGAGGTCCAAAGGGTTGCTATAGGGTCACTATGAGTTGGAATCAACTAAAAAGATGGCAATTTTTTTTTTTCAGGTTTATACCAGTACTTTAATTCTTCTAGCCGCTACCATCAGATACCTTTCATCAAATATTTTCTAACTGGCATAGTGGGAAAAGCAGGTACATTTTTCATGTTTCAGTTTTCTAACCAGTGAGCATAAGGGTAGGATTTAAAAAATGCTCAATATCCTCAAAGTTGTCTCTTTTCCAACAGTGGCAAATTGCACTCGTCACTGACCAATTCTGAGGGTGGTTTTAATGACATTAACTGAAACATGCAAGCAACTGCTCACTGAACGTTTGTTTATTTAACAAATTCCAATATTAAGTTTGGAGGGACTACTCCTTGGGGAAGGACATCATGCTTGGTAAAGTAAAGGGTCAGTGAAAAGGAAGGCGCTCAATGAGACGGACTGACACAGTGGCAGCAACGATGGGCTCAAACGTAATAATGATTGTGTGGATGGTGCAGGATCAGGCAGTGTTTCCAGGTGTTGTAGGTGGAGTCGCTATGAGTCAGAACCGACTTGACAGCACCTAACAGCTGTATTACATTTATGTTCATAGGGAAGATTTTCTGTTCTTGTCACTTCTTTCTTTAATATGGACAGGAGTTAATATGTTTTCCTCCTCTGAATCCTCCTGAAATTTAGCATTTCTTGAAGTCACATCAAGTGTGAAGTCAACATACATTGTGTTGCTTGTGCTTCTGAACTGCCTTGTTAACATGAGGTTGGAGTTTATTAGAACCTGTTATCAATTGGGAAAAATATTGCCACACCCAATGAAATTTATATTTGTTTTTCTTTGAAAACAATATTCCTGTTTTTATTGTTACCAGACTAAAATGACCAAGAGGTTTGTTCACAAATTTGAGAAACAATCTGGGCTCTCTCCGTTGGTGACACATATATTTTCTTGATGATAGTATCATTAAATGTTTGTAGAATACCAGTCATAAAAAATAGCTGATTAATAGAGTTTACCACTGGGTTATAAAAATATGCTTACACTTGTTTTTCCTAAAACAAAAAGATTAGTGATGTAAGACATAACAGATAAAAAGTTCTTGGCCTTATGAAGATAACAGATTATATCCAATAAAAGAGAGGGCTTTACATCATAGCTATATTTTCTTGGATTTTTTCCTCTAGAGTGTTTAAGATAAACCCTGATCTAGTTTACTTTTTTATTGATGCTGTCGATAAGTAAATATAGAAGAAGTTAAAGTGACATCACTTCTCTCTAGAGTTTATAGAAAATAACTTTAAAAAGGGTAGAAGATGTACGCTTCTGTAATTTTTTATTGTTAGAAAAAATTCTATGCCAATATTTAAGAGATTATCCTTAAACCTTTAAATGAAAGGACAAAGAAGCATAAATATACTGATTTATTTGTACAATACAATGCCCTTTATTTAAAATTTAAGACGACAGTCATGGAGAGTGCATTCTGTAAAATCATATAATTAAAAAATAGCTGCAATAGTATAGTGATTATTGCCTCTGCCACAGAAATACTCATCCACAGCATTGTATGTGTATGTGTATGTATATTGGCACTGCTTTAAAAATTGTTTCGTTTGTAAGTCCTACTATATGAAAAGCTATACTTTAATTTTTAACACTATATACATGCATATATATATACCCAAAATTGTATTTTTAAATAATTTTCATAAAATTAAATTGTATCCTGAATAAATAAATAAATGGATAGATAAATATAAAAAACTGAAAAGAGAGATTATGAAAACAGACAATGACTATACTTAGTTGATAATTGAGAGAATGTAGCTCTTCCTTGGGTGTTTGGACTTTTTATTCCCCTTTATTTGCCTCCTCTCTCTCCAACTGAACATGTGTGAGTCAGCCATCCTTTTACTTTTCTACCTGAAATGTCTTTCCATCATTTTTTGAATCACCCTCTCTCCATCACTACCTTAAACGTCCTGTCTTAAGCAAGTGTACTGACATCATTCTTCCTTGTGCCACGTTTTCCTTTTATATCCAGATAATTCACTTGATGTTATAAATACATAGCTGTATACCTGTTAAAACTCAAAATATATCATGAGAGGATTGTACCTTATAATTCATCTTATTGCAAAATCAGTTGGGAGACATTATTTGTAGTAGGTATTTATTTAACCAGGAGTGACAGATTTCCAAGAAAAACCTTTTAGAGTGCTGAGATAATTCATTACACCATAGCTATTAGTAGCTCTAATTCTAATAATTAAAATCTTACATTTATATAACCCTAAGTGGTTCTAATTTCTTTTTATGTCCATATAGCTTCCCCAAAGGATATAATAATCTCTTCTGAAAATTCAGACAGCATTTCATAATTTATGCATCATCCCTGTGTTTAATAGACTCTAAGCTTAGTAAGTTTCCAAGGGATGCATAATAATTTAAATTCAGTTTTATTTCCAATGGATGGAGCTTGAAGGTTCAGGAGTGTCAAAAAGATGGTGATAATTTATATTAATTCACAATATGGCTAATATGTGATCTATAATTAGTAAGTAAGTAAATTGATCTATAAAATTATAGTGTATATAGAACATGGATATTTGCTCAGAAATGGAATTAAAATGAAGTGCAACTATAGATATATGAAAAATATAATTTTTAGAAAAATGAAAGTTCATATTGGTAGTAAATATATAACAACGCTTTATATCAGATAAAATACAGGCATTTTTAGAATAAGGTGAAATAAATTCAAAAGTGAGAAATCAACCGTGGCTTATAACTATAGACGAATAGGGTAGTGTTTATTAAATTATCATACCACCCAAGAGACTTCTAAAGCCGTCTAACTCCTCACCGGGTAGGAACTTGGAGGCACTAGTGATCTCGGGTGGTACTGTCATGGGACATTGAAGAAAGGCACAAAGTGAGGTGATTATGTGACGTATTTCCTCTTGTGTTTACAGACTGACCCTCCCAGTATTTCTAAGATAAAACGCTTTAAAACACATTTTCAGTTGCAGTACAATTAGAATAAAGAGAACCCCCTAATATAGCCACAATGGGAGCAACAACACTCAATTAAGGGCACATGTTCTGGTCTGTACTAAAATCTGTCAGTATATGGAAGGTGACTGATATATTCATATCATTATATAGAGATACTTGCTGAAACAGTTTTGGTACATTTCTTTCCTTATATATCTCTCTACAATTTTTTTTTTAATGTTTATACATTTTCATAACAAATTATTTAAAAAGAGTAAACATATCAAATTTTGGGGTGTCTCACTTCACGCATGAAAAATAAATTGATATTTCCAAGCTCCTAGATCACTCTTTCACTGTCTATATCTGCACAAGGTACCCTGGTGGTGCAGTGGTTAAGGTGCTCAGGTGCTAACTGAAGAGTCGGCGGTTCAAACCCACCAGCAGCTCTGTGGGAGAAAGATGTGGCCATCGGCTTCCTTAAAGACTACAGCCTTGGAAACCCTACTGGGCAGTTTTACTCTGCTCAGTAGGGTCACTATGAGTCGGAACTGACTCGAGGGCAATAGGTGTTTTTTTTTTTGGTTTGACACAAGACGTACACACACACACACACCCCCCTCACATACACACACCTCACACAGGATTAAAAACATAATGCTACAAATACACAAACCACACACTTTTAAGCACTTCCTTAAATAAAGTATAAAAAGGTAAACGTTTCAAATGTATCAGTAAGAAACACACACAGGTCCAGAAAAATACAAACAGGCATTTTAACAGAATGTCAAATTTCATCCTGTTTCTCAGTTAAATGGGGAGGTCTGGAATTCTTGACGGTATTGGGCTTTGACACTGCCAGTGCTCTATTTAATAGCATTTCTCCATAAGTGGAAATGTTGAGTTTATTACTCAGTGTAAATATGCTCTAACAAGTGCAGCTTCTGCTCAGCACCCTCCCTTATGCCTGATCTACCAAGAGGGTTCTAATATCTCAACGGATTCATGATCTGAGAGGTTAAACGCACAACTTTGAACATGGTAACTTGTTCAGGTATCGTAATGCTACTGAAATTATGATTGGGTGACTTCGAATATACATTTTATTCTATTTGTCATTCTCAGCAGATTTCAATGCACCATTTCTAATGAAAAAAACAAACAAACTCCAGTAGGAGTTAGAGAAGGAGGCCAGGAGTGCCAGGCTGTGTATTTTTAATGATAAAAAGACTGAGTGTTTGCCAGCAACAGCTTGCTGTCAGTAAAAATGAATCTGAAACAGATGCCAACGTGTCAACAGCTTGAGTCCTATACATTTTTTATGAAGCAAAGACACGTCGAGAAAAGTACGTAGGGGCAGAACACATCAAAGAATTTCATTACCGCATTCCAACACATACGGGCCTATCAGACGCACCTTCTCCTATCTGGAACGCTATGCTCTCTAAGCAAGAAAGCTGAGAGTTAGCTTATGCGTTAAAAATGAATAACTTTTTTCTGAGTGTTCTCCTTATTTTACCAAGAATTTAAATTGTAATACTCTTCTGCATTATTTAGAAATACGCTTACAGGAAGAACTTAGCATACTCTGCTATTTCTTAAACAAGAGTATGCCAATTAGGGATTGATTTCTCTCTTTTGACACATGTAGCTCTCTGCCTTATCATATTTGCTATTGTTACACTTTTTATTAATGTAACATATAACAATACATCTTTTAAAATAGTGGCTATACTGTAGCATTCTACAAAAAAAAAAAAAAGATTTCAGTAAACACCAGCTGAAGAGACATGGACAACTTCTCTGTAGTACTCAAGAGCCTGAAAATGAAATGAAACTGTAATGTGGAAATGTAACTGAAAGCAGACACCAGTTCGAGCTTTTGCTTTCCTTATATGCCAATACTTTATTATGCTCTACATGTCTTAGAGGGAAAAAAATATACAAGCAAATTATTTACAGTGGTTAAGTTTGCATACATTTGATTAACCCCTCAAGCTGCAGCTACGCTGGAAAAGTGGGTGCTATGGGAAAGTAGAAATATATTGAAAAACATTGCAGATAAGTCGTCAGGCTTCTTGTGACGCTAACAAGTCACAAAAAGCTAAAACTGTCTAAATCAGCCCTGTGCTACAGAAATAGTGTCAGTCACACATAATATTTTGTGGTCAGTCACATTAAACAAGCAGGAAAGAAGGTGGTTATTTTAATTAGTTTACCTAACTCACTATATACAAAATATTATCATTTCAACATATAATCAATATGAAAAATATTACTGATATATTTTACATTCATGTTTGTAATAAGTGTACACTTATGTCCATTTTTCATCAGAAATACTTGATCTGCATTTAGATTTCATAAAACTTAAAATTGAAAAAGTAGATACACATACCTAGATTTTTCCAAACATACTTACGTTTGACAGTAATGGAATCAAGTACTCAGTGCTTAAGGGACACTGAGCTTCTCCTAAGGGTGATGGTTGAGTAACATGGTGAACATAATGTCACTAAACGGTACTTGTGGAGATCGTTGACATGGAAAATATTTCATGTTAAAGATCCCATTAAGTACCTTTTAAAATGTTTTACTCAACAAATGTTAGAGTTTACTTTCCACTCCATTTTTTTTTTCAAATCTAACCATTATAAAAATGCAAAAGTTTAAGCTTATAATTCCTATACTGAACTTTCTTACTTGGCGTATAATTTTATATAACAACACCTCTCTCTCTCTATATATATATAAATATGTAATGTCTATATACTAATATCAAATATAACAACATTAAATGTCTACTTTGCCTTCAAAACACATAATGGAGAAATGAAGTGACAATCTCATCAAAATTTCATAGTAACCTTATTAAAATTCTAAAATGTTTATTTCCTGTCTGGGTACAAGTGCCTCAAAAACACACCTAAGATGTATGAAATAATTTGTTTTGCAAACGATAAAGGAAAGACTTTTAAAGTGATCTGTTAATGATAGAGCGAGTCAGTCAGTGTGGTGTTTGGGTTTCATTCAAGTCTTTGAACTGTAGAACTCATTCAATACAGCAGGGTTGAGCCTTTACCACAAACACTTTTCCTAGACTGTAGCAGCCACAGGGAAATATTCTTGTATTAGTCCAAGTGCACCTTTAATTTTTAAAAAGTTATAAAATATTGTCCCAATACTGTTACAAAACAGACAACATTTTTCAAAGTTGTACATTTGATCAGTGGGGCCCTGGTAATGATTTGCTGCTGAAGCAAAAACAGGTAGGAAGGTAAAATTTCAGAAGCGTACAGAAACATAAATTTGATTTATTTTGACCTGCCATTTTACCATCAGAGCATATGAGGCTCCAGAACATTCTGGTATACCCAAGAGCCAGATCAGAATACAGCTGACCTGGCGGCTAGACCATAATGCTTTCCTCCCAGTTTTCTTGGATTTGGGAAACACATCCATGTCTCAAGGATGCCCCTTTCTCAGCAAGTTCCTCATTCTGGAGGGTAAATACGCAAATTCCTTGTTCATCTTATTTAGTTTGACACAGTGATCTTCCCGCTTATAGCTTTGTGTTAGCAGAGAAACAAATTCATTTTTCGATGTAGCTCTGTAAAAATTATATTAAAGGTGTTGGTCAAGATGATTCTAATCATGAGAGATAAGTCAGTCCATTCATCTTTTCAGTTTCACTTATTTGAATTCCTCACAGGAATTGGTTTGGGTGTGAGGGCGTCATAACAACTCATCTTTAATCTGGGTAAGGGAAGCACTTTTAATTACTTACAGGGATAATTTGTTTAAATGGTAACATTTTGAGGGCTTTTTGTAGTAATTACACTTCATAATGGAGTCAGGTATGTAACAGATTTCAACGAAACATCACTCAGCCTGACAGGCATTTTCATTTTTTTTTAAATCATAATTATATTTTACATTAATGTTTGAACTTGCTACAGTTCATTGTCTGCTGTATAAACATTTTAATTTCAAATATATAGCCATATTCTTTCTACTGCAAAGTAGTAATTTTCCCCTCGTACCATTCCTTTGACTCTATTTCCATTTTAAAGGTGCTTGATAGCTTTTTTTTTGATAGCTAGATACAGACGTTTCTAATGGAAATATCCTGGTTTTAGCAGACTTTTAAAATCACTACCAGTAATTATGGATGAAAATGCTAAATTGCTGGCTTAGTGGAAGTATGTTGAGAGTCTTTTAAAAACATTATATGTTACATTATTTCTGAAAATGATTTTTTTTTTGGCTAAATTTAGTTTTGAGGTACTGCTATCCTTTCACAAGCAGTTTAAGTGGGGAATTTTAATGCAAATTGTCCACTCCTGACCTGTATCTGATTTTGTTGATTTCTTTGCAATGCGAATTCTTCTTTATTCTTGTCATGTGCAAATGCAAACATCTTTGCCATCTAAAGAGCATAGGTATATCGTGAACTGAATTAATTATGAAAAGAGATTCTTTTCATTTTAGAACAGGCTTTCCAAATGGCAATCATCTTCCGCATTTTTCCTCCAACTGTGTATAAATACACTTCTCTGGTTCTCTGCCCAGTATCCACAGCTAAGAGCAATCACTTTATAGATGTAGGGGTCTATATCTAGTTCAAATCTCCCACACGGAGATCAGAGGCTAAGGCACAGGTGACTTTCTCAAGGGAACCCGATGAGCCAATGGCAGCAGCACGCAGCCACGTCTCAGTTTTTATGCATTCATCTTAGATTTTGAGAAGCACGCATTTTCTATTTTTCAGTTACACAAAGAATATTTGAATATTTTCTAATGTCAAAAGTTCAGACATGAACAAAAAAAAGGAATGAAACGAAGGCATCCATTTCTATTCACCTACAAAATCCCACTCTTCCCCAGACCCAACAACAGTTTGAAACACTAACTGTCGGAGCTTTCTCAATGTATTTGCATACATTTTCGTCATAAGCCTTTTGCAAATCTAGAGACACCATGATTGGGAATTGTGTTATCTTAGGAATAGCTGTATTAATTCAGTTATGGGTGATCAAGGCAAAACGGGCTTTCGAAATAAGTGGAAAATGAAGGCAGAGCAGTTGTTCAAGGATATCCTGGCACCGACTTTGCTTTCTCTTGTTGGATGAATATGGGGACTTGGTAATGCTGATTTGGGATCAAGAAACTGGAGAACCTGATTTCATAAACATTTCCCTAAGTGGAACAGCACAGATGGTTAGTGTATGTTTTTCTTGAATGGCAGTGGCGTAGGAAGAGTTGAGCTTTCCAGATCTAGTAAGACAGTCAGGGCCATTGGCTTCTGCTTGTTCTTGTTAGGGACTCTGGAGGCCAAAACAGCTTTGCACAGATTGGCTGCATCTGCTTCTTCTCAGAGTGACCATCTTGTTTAGTATAGGAGCGTATAGCCTTGTCTATTTTAATCAGGAACATAATCTAACTGTGGTCTCTCCTTATCTACGTGTAATCCAAATGAAATATTTTGAATACCATCTTCACAAATAAGTTTATATGTTCTATGATTTTATTTGACTATACGATACATAAAGGAGCCCTGGTGGTATAGTGGTTAAAGTGCCCGGCTGCTAACCAGCTGCTCCAAGGGTGAAATACGTGGCAGTCTGCTCCCATAAAGATTACAGCCTTGGAAACCCTATGGGGGCAGTTCTACTCTGTCCTATTGGATCACTATGAGTCTGAATGGATTTGGCAGCAACGGTGTTTTGTTGGTGTTTTGTTTTTATACTAAATTTGCAACACTGTAAGCACATGGATGCAAAGAGTCACCTCTATCTCTGAAGGGGAGTAGGTTTTTACCACACCATCTCTCTTCTGGCTTGTGAAGAATTCATAGTTACATTCCTAAACTGGAAATACTGCTGGACTAATACTTAATATTCTATATATGATTGTTGATTATATCAATGAAGTACGTACATAAATTCTTAAGTTCTCCCTGATTCTGAAGGATAAAATCAGTAGGAGGTGTGTGTGTGTGCTCTGATGTCATGCCCTGTATTTCCTCTTGCTAAATTCAGTTGTATCTACCTACCATGTGTTACACTTTGGGCTGTTGTCATAGAGTGCTGTTTGTCTTTCTGACCGCTGCCCTCGTGGCTCAGGAACCTACTGATGTTCAAGGACAAAATGTTTTTCCTCCTTTGTGTTAGTTCAGAACTGAAGTCCTCTACTGTCTTAGGCTGGGTTCTCTAGAGAAGCAAAGCTAGTACAGCGTATAAACATATAGAGAGATTATATAAAGAAATGGCTCAGAGGTTGTAGAGGCTGGAAAGTCCCAAGTTTGTGGGTCAGGCTGGCAGCCTCTCCTGACTCACGTAGCCGAAGATAGTGGTGAATCCAAGATTGGCAGGTCAGAGAGGCTGCTCATAGGCTGTGAAGCACAGGCCATGGAGGACAACGAATCCCAAGAATCCCAAGATCAGCAGGTAAGCTGCTAGCTCAAGTCCCAAGAACTAGAGGTCAGATGAACAGAAGCCAGCCACGGAATCCAGAGTGAGCAAATACCAGCAAGCCTTGCCAGAAAGCCCACCTATATCAGATGCAGGCCACACCCCCAAGTAAACTCCGTTTCCACTGGTTGGCTGTTCACAACCGATCTCATTATGGAGGTGATCACACTACATCAGATCTCATTGTGGAGGTGATGACATCATTAAAAAGCTGTCAAACTACCTCATAACTGCCAAACCACTGAGGGTCATGGCCAAGTTGACACAAAACCTTAACCATCACATCTACTGAGGGCTTCAGTTAATAGGTAATAGAGAAACAGAGCAGAGATTACATCTATCACTTGTGATACTAGCTGGTGATTTTGTCTCTTGGTTTATATAGTACAGTCGTGACTTAGACAGGAAAATGCACCTCTGAGACAGTGTAGTGTAATCACTAAGAGCATGGGCTTTATAATCAGTATACTTGAGATAATTGTGACACCCTTTCTGTTAGCTTTGTGGCCTTGAGAAAGTCATCGAAACTCTCTAAAGTTTACTTTCTCCTCTGTGAAATGGGACAGCAATAATGCCTGTTTCACAGGGCTGCTCTGAGGAATAAATGAGAGATATGTGCAAAACATTTAGTATAGTCCCTGGCATGTGACACTATCTAAGTATCTGTTGTCTTTCCCATCATCTATTTGTCTGGACAAGTTTCTTTGAAAAGAAAAAAAATCATCTTCCAGGTGCTGATGTTTGTTAGGAAATGCATACTGAGTATATTGAATATATGTAAACTCACTGAATTTCAGTGCTGAGCAGGAGAATCAAATAGATCAGCTTTATCATTGACAAAGAGCCCCTGTGTGGTGCATAGGGTTAACATGCTCAGCTGCAACATCTTAACCTAAGGGTTGGAGGTTCGATTCCAATCAGAGACACCTCAGTAGAAATGCCTGGCAATCTACTTCTGAAAAAAAAAAAACAGCAACTAAAAACCCTCTGGAGCACAGTTCTACTCTGACACACATGTGGTCACCATGAGTCGGAATTGCCTTGATGACAACAGTTTTTATAATTTATTTATTTATTTTTTTATCATTGACAATGGACAAGAAATCCCTATACATGCATCTCTATGAGCCTAACATTAGTTCCAGGAAATTATAAATGGCTAAATTTCACTTGAAAAATGAAAGAACTGGTTAAGAGAATGATTGTATACTAAGGCTTAGTAATTTGAGAAAGAAGAATTTTAGTGTGCTTTAACACAAAAATTAAAAGGACCAGAGTTATTCAGCACTTAGTCTGTTGATTTGGAATTATATGACTGATTTTGTGTGATGTAGAACTAAATGCATAATTTTACTTACATCTTTCAGTTAGATGTCTTGATCTAGTTCCTGGAAGGTTCTCTAACTCTCCCTTCACTTTCCTTGAATATAATCAGTGTTTCTATGTACGGCTTCATTTTCAGACAAATCCAGGACATTTGAAGGAGTTACTTTGGTGAAGCCTTTAATGAGACACATATAATTCCAAAGAGCAAGATAGTGAGCATGAATCATGACATTCAATGACAAAATAAGTTGTTTTCTGTCATTGCCTACCCTATGTATTAAATCACTGATATTATAAATCCATCAGTTGTCTGTTAGTTTGTGGTACTATGGCAACTTGTGTGTTGCTGTGATGCTGGAGGCTATGCCACTAATATTTCAAATACCAGCAGGCTTACCCATGGTGGACAGGTTTCCATGCAGCTTCCAGACTACGACAAACTAGGAAGAACGGGCTGAAGATCTGCTTCTGAAAATTAGCCAATAAAAACCCTGTGAATCATAAAAGAATATTATCTGATATCATAAGGAAGATGAGTCCCCTAGGTTGGAAGGTACTCAAAATACACAGTGGCCACAATAATGGACTTAAGCACATCAACAATCGGAAGATGGCCCAGGACTGGGCAAGGTTTCATTATGTTGTATGTTGGGTCTCCACAAGTCATAGCCAGCTGGATGACAACTAATAAGAACAACAACAATATTATAAGTGGCATGACTAAGATATAAACATACTTAGAATATGAGACTAAATATGAAGATCGTTCATGCTGCAGCTTCCCCACTATCATTCTATTGAATCAAGAGAAGGGTATACCTTTAAGTTCTTATTACATTCCAGGGACCAGGGTAAGTACTTCACATAAATTTAATTGCTTTTTCAAGTGCAGCACTGCGAAGTAGGTATTATCACACTCCTTTTTTTTTTTTTTACTGGTGAATTATCTGAAAGTCACTGAGGTTAAGTAAGTTACACAAGGTCACACAAATAGTCATTAGAAGTACAAACAGTCAGTTGAGTACGGCTCATGACATTTTTCCTCTGACCACTCACTGGCCCACTAAATGTACTCCCTGGGGATGTTCTATCTGTACCCCGGGAAAAATTTAGGGCCATCTGAGAACTTTTCAGCTCATTCTTAAGTTAGAAAATATCCTATGGTCATTTTTACTTGCAAATACTGCCTTTCCCACAGTATCTAAATGTCTAGAACACATAATAATCAAACTTATGACTTAATTTAAAGTTAAACTTGCCTCATTTCCTAGTGCGGAGTCATAAAAGAGCAAAACAGTGCAATAAAGGGGATATAGTGAGTTTCCTTATTGCACCTTAATTTCACCCCATTTTGCTGTTTTTTCTGCCCCACCTCCCCCAGTATTGAAGTGGAAGTAAGAAAAGGGAAAGTTACCAGATGCCATGGAAAGTTCAGCTAACATTCAGTAAGTTCAAGTTCCATTACATCATGAAGTACCAGTCTAGATAAAGCTGCCTACGTACAACCAGACGCCTCATGGGATCTGGTTCCTTGGTTCGGAGATTTAGGGTCATGGTTTCTAGAGACATCACAATTAATTGGCTTAATAAAGTGTTTAGTGCTTCTGTTCTACCTCTCAGGTTGTTGCGTAGTGCCTGGAGTCCTAAAATCTTGCAAACGACCATCCAAGGTCGCTCTACTCACCGGGAGCAACAGAGGAAGTAGGAGAGTCAAGAGTAGAAAGAGGATTTGGAATGTGTGGCTAATTGCCTCCATGAACAACTGCCTCCTTTGCCATGAGACCAGAACTACTGGGTGGTGCCCAGCTATCATTACTGAACATTTAGATCAAAGTTTTCAAAGAAGAATCCTGACCAAAAGGCATAAAATGCAGAACAGAATTTCAAATTCTCGTGAACTCTAGGCTTCCTGGATCCATGGAGGGTGGATGAACCCCTGAAACTATTACCCTGAGATAATCTTTAAAATTTAAACCAAAAATCTTTTGAAGTCATCTTAAAACCAAAAAATAGTTCAGCTTAACTACTAAAATAGATCTGCCTTGAGGAATATTTATATGGAATCAAACTCACCACAGCAACTCGAAAGATTAGATAGGAGCCTTAGGGGAGAGTTCATGTCAATGAAGGAGGAAGAACTCAGAAAAGGAGGGTGGGAGTGGTTGCACAATTTGAAGAATGCAATCAGTGTCCCTGAACTGTACATGTAGAAACTGTTGAATTGGTGTGTTTTGCTGTATATGTACTCAACAACAACAAATAAAATTTTGGGAAAAAAAAACAAGTTCAAAAATAAAATAAGTAGCAGACTAGGATACAATTATGCTCTGAATTACTTTAAGTATAAACCTTAGTTTCTTAACAAGTATTTTTGTATCTCTAGTCCATGTGTAAAATTAAGCTACACAGACTGAGTGGCAGACATAAAAATGGCAACATATACATAAAATAAATTTAAAATATAGTACCATCTTTTAAGTTATTTGCTCAAGAAATAACTGCTGCACTGAGGATATAAATAATGTATGTATGGAGGAAAATAAAATCAATTATATCTGGCATAACAGCAAAAGAAAAATTCTGCTGAACAAATTGTATAAATTAGTTCCAATTCTCCCAACAACCATTCTAGAGAAATTTGTACCATTATATACTTCTTAGCTTGTGTAACATATATCCACTCTTCCCTCCCAGCTTCTAGATAAACTCGCACTCATGCTGCATACTGTGTCTTAACTATCACTTCCACAGGAAGCCTCTTCAGGTCAATTTGCCTACATTATTTCACCCAGTGTACATGCTTACATTATGATCTAAGTCTCCTACATTTTAAAATACATTTATCTCCCTTATAGATTACATTTATTTACATCGGTCAATTGATTAATATCCTTCTCCCCTAAAGCAGATGGTTCTACTGCTCGCTAATGTCAGTGTTCCTCCTCTTTTTTATGTGAACGCCCTAAATGACATTTTCAAGCCCCCTATTTTTTTTATTTTATTACTAAATGAAAGGTTGACAGTTCAAATCTACCGAGAGGTACTTCAGAAGACAGGCCTGGAGATCTGCTTCCTAAAGGTCGTACCCTGAAAATCCATGGAGCAGTTAGCTCTACTCTGTACACATGGTGTCACCAGGAGTTAGAGTTGACTCAAGGGCATGGGGCCATGTAACTCAGTTCCAGACATCACAATGTCAGCAGAAATGGTGTGCAACACTTCCAGACCTTCTGTATAAAAGTCTCCTGTGCAGAATCCTTCTTGGTTTGTTCTGGTCCTGCAGTGACCTTGAAGCCATGGTTGAAGATGGTGGCAGGAAGAGGAAAGGGCCCAGATCTCTGAAAGGTGGCAGCGAACAGATCAGAAGTCCCCTCTCCATTTTCCTGACTCACATTGGGCAATGACAGGACCAAAAAATTCAGCTATCTCTTATTAAGCCACTGAAATTCTGCTGCAACAGTTACCATAAACCAAAACCAAACCCAACCCAGTGCCATTGAGTCGATTCCAACTCATAGCAACCCTACAGGACAGAGTAGAACTGCCCCACAGAGTTTCCAAGGAGCGCCTGGTGGATTCAAACTGCCAACCCTTTAGTTAGCAGCCATAGCCCTTAACCACTACACCACCAGGGTTTCCACAGTTCCCATACTGTGACTAAAACACCTCCTACTAGACTGGAAGCTCCATAGGGAAGACAGCATGCCTGCTTTTGCTACTGTGTGTCCTGAGACTGACCTAATGCTTGGTCTAGAAGAGTTACTCAAACAGCACTTGCTATAAAAAAAGAAATGGAAGTATGAATGAATCAAAGACTCTGAGTCTAGAAATTAGGAAAATCATTTATTGACTTATTCTCAACAGTGGCTTCATTCTTTCATTCAGCTCCTATTTTTAAAGAATGTATCATGTCCTAGGCACTCTACTTATCACAATTGCTATGGTTTAATCAGGTCAATATATGCATAAACCAACAACTGTTAATTTTGCTTGGGTGCACTTAACAAAGGCATGGAATTCTGCAGTGAGGACTCAGAGAAAAGGAATCTAATGCAGTAATAGAGGGAAGAGCACGGAGACACTTGGAAAAGAGGTGTAGAGTTTAAGTCTTGAAAGAATTAGACCAACAAGCAATGTGTGCTGGCGTGTTTGTACGCACTTGCAAACATGCACACGAGTCTCTGGCTGTGAGGGACACTGTGAAGAGAAAACCTGGAATTCAGCTCTCAGAAGGACACATGCAAATGGCCAGAGTTGGGTGTGTATGAATCACTGCAAGTAACATAGCTCCCTGACATGATGAACGTGGGAAGATGCCTGAAGAAGTACAGAGAAGCCAGATTACAAAGGCTCCTATCTTGAGGTTGGAACTTGAACGTTTCTGAGGACTAGAGAAAGCATTCTTTGTAGGAGCAGAAAAAAGGGGGACAAAGATGCTTCTCATAGTTACAGGAAAAAAAAAAAAAAAAGATTAAGAAAGGTTGCTTGTAGCTCTGCTTTTTCTCACTTTTTAGACAGTTTACCGAGAACAGGTACGTGTTATATTTTGGCAAGTTTTTATTGGAAGAATTCTATTCATTATTGTAATTAAGTAGCAACTTAAATTACAAAAGTGCGTATAATGTAGCTGATCCTCATTGACTTTATTTGCATATCTGGTGCTGTGGTTAAAAGTGCTGGGCTGCTGACCAAAAGGTAGTCATCTCGAACCCACCAGCTGCTCCACAGGAGAAAGACGTGACAGTCGCCTTCCATAAAGATTTACAGTCTTGGAAACCCGATGGGGCAGTTCTACTCTGTCCTGTAGGGTTGCCTGGAGTAGGAATTGACCTGACAGCAATGGGTTTGGATTTTAGTTATAGTTTCATTTAGGGTTTCCATTCTGTAAGTTGAATTTTACTAGCAGCAGGTAAACATAATTTGCACACTTAAAAAGATATTAAAAGAAAAATGGAAAACACTCTTCTGTCTCTTGAGATTCCTAGCCTTCATATTTCATTCCTTTATATTCTATTACTTCAACTAAACTACGCTAATTCATTCCTCTCTAAAATTGAGAGATTTCATCTTTCCATACCTTCTCTGTTAAATGTATGTCACGATGTCAAAATAAAAGTTTATTATTATACCCTCATATAAAATATTATAACCAAGAAGTTAAATGAAGTTTACATTTCATTTTGCTTATGCAAATATATCTCCTAAATGTCCCCACAATAGGCACCCATGTTTCCTTTAATTGGTACAGCTTCAGGATGGTCTAAATTCTCTTTAGTGTTAATCCAAAATATTTTATTAGAGTTTTAATCAAAAAGAGAAAAAACTTTAAAGTAATAATGTACTTGTGAGCATATGTTTATGCTAAGTGATGAAGAAATGAGTAATTGAAGGGATTAAATATAGATTAAAAAGGCAAGAAAATTAAACCTGAGGATAATTAGCTTAAGAACAGATTCCTTTAATTGGATGTAACGTTAACTATAAAAGCAATTACACATTTATTTTTATAAGCAGGTTAAAAACAACAACAACAAAAAACTCCATAATAAGAACCGAACCTCTAAAGTATGGTGAACCTTGAGTGGGCAGGGTCAAAAGAGAAGCTTTTGAACAGGTTTCATTTTCACCAAGCATTGTTTTACAAAGTATATTTTTATTTACAAGACAAAAAACTTCAATTTAGAAATATCAAATAAAATTCAAAATGTCTTTTTGATGGTCATTTTTAAATTTTTTTTTCCCCTGATATGTTAGCCTCGATCTGGAGAATATTTCTTACCTAAAAAAAAAAAAAAAAAAAAAACCTCTTCATTTATAGATAGAATTCAGGAAACCAGCCTAATCAGTAGAACGGGGAGAGAAAAGTTGAAGACTATTAGATTAATTACTTTCGAGAGAAATGATAATATAGGAGGAAAAGAAAAAGTAATACTTAATGTTTACATTTCATTTAAGGCATATGTCCTATGTAAAATAATTAAACAGTATAAAATTTAGAAGTTCACCATAATTTAAATTTGCCTTTCTAGTCAAGGATTATTTCATTTCAAACAGTAGAAGATTTTCTGATATTTATTAAAAGAGAGTAAGAAACGGGTGTCCAGAAAGAACTTCATCCACCAACTAAAACGAGTTGTTTCTGACTCACAGTGACCCTACAGGACAGGATGGAACTGCCCCATAGGGTTTCCAGGAGTGGCTGGTGAATTTGAACTACCAGCCTTTTAGTTAGCAGCCAAGCTCTTAACCACTGTGCCACCAGGGTTCCACAAACTTGTGTTTGAAATTCCATCATTTATTTTGTGTTTGTTGTAGTAATCTATTAATACCTGGTTAGCTTGAATATTTGGAGAGTTGATGAGATATTGAAAACAGCAGAAAAAAGGAACATTTATCTCTCTCTCTCCATCAGTTCGTGCTCTTGGAGTATGATCGTTAAGGTGGGTCAGCCAATGGGAAAGAGTAGTGTATGGGAGGGTACTAAGGCTGGGGTACTGGACTTCCCAGCACCTTTCCAGCTGGGTCCTACAGGTTAGACACATCCCTCTACTGAAGACACAGCTCTTGCTGCACAGCCCTCTTCCTCAGCCTTAGTCACTTTGTCCTCCCTTGCCCATCCAGACCTAAAGGAAGTAAACGAGCCCATCTCGTCCAGTTCAGGAGTGCCTCACGGACCCCTTATTGGTTTCCCCTATTCCTACCCACACATTTGTGAAATTAATTAATATTGATTACTCAATTATATATATATAATCTTCTGATTAATTAATTGAAGTATTAATTTAAGTATACTATCTGTTTTCTTTTGGGACCTTGACTGATATATAGAAATATTTTATGTTTTACGATATCTTACTCTTAGCATTATTTCAGGATGCCTAAACAATGACATCACTTTTGTAAGTACTATAAAAGAAAAGTAAATCTCTCTCTTTATAAAGCTAAAAAAGATGTTCTTTGAGTTTTATCGTTGTTGTTAGTAGTAATCAAGTCAGCTCTAACTCATGGCGACTTTAGGTATAACACAAGGTAACGTTGCCCCGTTCTGTGCCACCCTCATGACTGTTGGTATGTTTGAGTCCATCGCTGCAGCATTTGTGTCAGTCCATCTAACTGAGGATTTCCCTCATTTTTGCTGACCCTCTGCTTCACCAAACAGGTTATCCTTTTCTAGTGATTGTTTTTTTCCTGACGGTGCGTCCAAAGTAAGCAAGATGAAATTTCAACATCCTCACTCCTAAGGAGCATTCTGTTCATATTTCTTCTATGACTGATCTCTTAATTCTTCTGGCAGTCCATAGTATATTTGATATTCTCCACCAACACCACAATTTGAATGCATTAATTCTTCTGTCTTCCTCTTTAATTGTTCAGGTTCCATGTGCATATGATGTCAATGAAAAGACCACAGGTTGGGTCAGGTACACTTTAGTCATCAAAGTGACATCTTTTCTTTTTAAAACTTTAAAGAGACCTACATCATCCTGAGACCAGAAGAACTAGTTGGTGCCCGGCCACAATCGATGACTGCCCTGACAGGGAGCACAACAGAGAACCCCTGAGGGAGCAGGAGATCAGTGGGATGCAGACCCCAAATTCTCATAAAAAGACCAGACTTAATGGTCTGACTGAGACTAGAGGAATCCCGGCGGTCATGGTCCCCAAACCTTCTGTTGGCCCAGGATAGGAACCATTCCCGAAGACAACCCATCAGACATGAAAGGGACTGGACAGTGGGTAGGTGAGAGATGCTGATGAAGAGTGAGCTAATTATATCAGGTGGACACTTGAGACTGTGTTGGCATCTCCTGTCTGGAGGGGGGATGGGAGGATAGAGAGAGTTGGAAGCTGGCAAAATTGTCACGAAAGGAGAGACTGTAAGGGCTGACTCATTAGGGGGAGAGCAAGTAGGATTAAGGAGTAAGATGTATATAAACTTATATGTGACAGACTGACTTGATTTGTAAACGTTCACTTGAAGCTCAATAAAAGTTAATAAAAAAAAAAACCCATATAACTAGCACTCAGCTCAAGATAAAAGACGTTTCCAGCCCCTTTCTGAGAGGCTCCCCCACACCCCTGCCCTGTCAATATCTACCACTACCCCAATGGTAACCACTGTTCTGACCTCTATCACCATACAACAGAGCCCTGGTGGTGCAGTAGTTAAGAGCTTGGCTGCTAACCAAAAGACTACAGTTCAAATCCACCAGCCGCTCCTTGGAAACCCTATGGGGCAGTTCTACTCTGACCTGTAGGGTGGCTATGAGTCAGAATTGACTCAACGGCAACGGGTTTGGTTTGGTTTTGGTATCACCACACAACAGTTTTGCCTGTTCTGAACTTCAAATAAAGGTAGCCTGGGTGGTGCCAGTGGTTAAGCACCCTATTACTAACTAGAAGGTTGGCAATTAGAACCCACCCAGAGGTGCCTCAGAAGACAGGTCTGGCAATCTGCTTCCAAAAGGTCACAGCCTACTCTGACACACAAGGGGTCGCCATGAGTCTGAACTGACTCGACAGCAACTAACAACAGCAACTTCTTATAAATGGAATCATATGGTATATATATAAAAAAAACTTTAAAGAGGTCTCTTGCAGCAGATTTGCTCAGTGAAATGTCATTTTATTTCTTGACTGCTTGATTCCATGGACATTGATTGCTGATCCAAGTAGAATGAAATCCTTGACAATTTGAGTTTCTTCACCATTTATCGTGACATTGTTTATGAGTTCAGTTGTGAGGATTTTTGTTTTCTTCACATTCGAGCTTAATTCATACGGAAGGCTTTAGTCTTTTACCTTCGTAAATAAGTGCTTCAATTGACCTTCATTTTGGGCAAGTAAGATTGTATCACCTGCATATTGCAGGCTGTTAAAGAGTCTTCCTCCAATCATGATGCTGTGTTCTACTTCATTTAGTTCAGTTTCATGAATTATTTGTTCACCACACAGATTCAATGCATGAGGTGAAAATGCACAACCCTAACACACACCAATTCCAATTTCAAACCACATGGTGCCTCCCTGTTCCATTTGACTTAAATTCTATCAAGCTAAGGCAGCCTGAAAACCAATTTTTCCTATCACAGGTTCACATTACTGTTCGTTGCCATGTAGTTGGCTTCTACTCATGAAGACCTTATGTATACAGGAGGAAACGTTGCCTAGTCCTGTGCCATTTCATGATCCTTGTATGTTGGCGTTGTGGCTGATGTGTCAATCCATCTTATTGAAGTTTTCCCTCATTTTCAGGGACCTTTTGCTTTACCAAACATGGTATCTTTTCCTAAAGCTTGATGATGTGTCTGAAGTAAGCTAGCCAAATTTAAGCACTTCCTATTAGTGTTTTAGCATTAAGCTTAAGCCATTTCTTATTCCTTCTGTATTAGAAGCTCATTAAAGACCAACAGGCTGTGAGAGTTATTATGCTTCAGGAAGATTTTGAGTTAATTAATTATTTAATGAGTTGATATTTGGGTATATAAGTATATACATTGTTAATGTTATTACACCTGTTTTATAAATGAAGAAAGTTTACTAATTATCTGAAAAGCATCTAAATAGATTTTCTTAGCAAAGGGAAGTAACAGGTCACATGATTGAGTATCTGAAAAGTGAGTATGGAAGTTAAGATTTACTAAAATCCATCCAATATCATTTTCTCTTTAATAAATAGCTTTTATGGAAAACAATAGAGCATCAATGAAAATAAATGCCAGCCTCTCTGTAGTAAAAACACATAAGTTAGTACCTAGAAAACACCTCAGCAATCTAGGGACACTCAATAAAACAAATGGTACAGAAAAAAGTCTAGAGAAACATGATTTTGGGGAATTTACCTTTATTAAGTAAAGTTTCTGAAGTAATTCAAATCTCTACTATGGCTGCAATTATACCTAAAAATTAATACTTTTAATTTAGTTTTAAAAGGTCATTTCATTCCCACTTATTTGTGCAACCTGCTGGATGTTAAAACAAGTATTTGCTTCTTATTAGATGTGAGGTATTAAGAAATTAATATTAAAGTGATACGGTCTTGGAATAAAAAAAAATTGTTCTGAAAGCTTTGTTTATAATACAAAAAATATATAAACCGAAACACATTTAGGTTGAGTCAATTTTGACTCATACCAACCCTGTACAACTGAATAGAATTCTCCAGACTGAAAATCTTTAGGGAAGCCAACTGCTATATCCTTCTCCCACAGAGTGGCTGGTAGGTTTGAACTGCTGACCTTTTTTAAGTTATCAGCTCTTAATCACTGTGCCACCAGAGGGCTCCTTGTTTATGATACAATTTACTATTTTTAGAAACATTCCTATAATACTTAAATTGGACTTAACACTCTTAAGTAGTTTTACCTTATATATAACAGGCCAATGACTATAAATAATGTTTAGCAGAACTAAACATATTAAATTCGCATTAAAAAAAAGCAGATTAGGATAACAGTAGGAAACAAACTTTGGGAGTATCAATTCTTTTTTCCTTTTCTTTGATAATTTCAGAAGTAAGAAGGGAAAGGCATATAAAGAAAAGACTTTTTAAGAAGAACTTCCCAAAGAGACCATGCTTATCTAAAAGAATGAAAATGTTTTAGGCATTTGTAAGAGAAAATATAATCTATAAGTGAAAATAAGGCATTGAAAATATTTAAATTTAGAACATATTTTTTATTCCTATAGAGAAATATAATTATTTTATTCTTATAGAGAAAAAACTCTTTAAAAATAATTATGTTCAAGGAATAGCTTTACTTGGAATATTTTATGTCAAAAATATCTTGCAGAGATCCAGTAATGATGACCTGTGGCTAAATGAATTTCAGAATTTCCACAGTCTGTAAAAAGCTAAAACTCATTGGTTCTTTCATTCAACAGATATGTATTTAGTGCCTACCATGTGCCAGGCCTCTTGTAAGTGGACTTAAATTCTACATTTGGAAATATATTCCACATTGGCCAATATCTTCCTACCATATCACATCTCATATACTTTTCCCAAAATTATCAGTCACTGTTGATAACTATTATAATCACTCTCCTTTGTACAAAGCAAATCTTTGCAGTCTGTCCAAAGGAGGCAGCGACAGGTAGGAAGCAGGGCTTTGAATCTGAATGCCAGGAGATCTGGGTTATGACTGGATGTGCTCACCTGCTGATTGTGTAATACCACCTGCGTGCTCTTGACCTCACAGTTCTCCGTGATGAGATACGGCAAACAATGTCCCTTTTGTCTGCCTCACAGAAGTGGTGTAATGCTCAACCAAGAGAATGTACACTGAAGTGATCTGTTAACCGCAGAGCTTTGTGTAGCTGGCATGTTAGTATACATGGATACAGATGGGGAAATGCAACCTATCATACACATTAAATAGAAGCAAGTATGGTGTCAGTAAAATAGCTGTTTATGTACTTGTGCTCAATTACCAGGCAGAATTCAAGCCATTCTTAACAATAAAGGTCTGAATAAAGGTAATGAAGACAAAACCAAAGAAGACTATTGGGGTTACAAGTTACAGATTTGGGAAATACATAAGAAAAATCTTTGGAATGGTTTTACTTGACTCCTTAGATAATAACTTTAATAATAATAACACTAATAATGAATAGTGCTAATGTATTGGGAGGCTGCTAAATTCCAGGCAATAGTCTAAGAGTTGTGCATGTGACCAATTTCAACACTTAACAAAGATGAGATTATTACCTCTGTTTTGCAGATAAAAAAAGGAGCCTATGAAAATGTAAGCCACTTGACTACAATGACATGCTGATGAGAGGGAAATCAGATTCAAAGCTAGATTCCCAAAATTCCTTTCTCTCTCTCTTTTATCTTGTAGCCTCTATACCATATTGCATCAGGCAAGGATTCTTGCTTATGTCAGTCATGGTTTTACCCAACATAAAGATCAAAACTAATAATAGCTAATAACTGTTCAAGAACATTAGCCTCTGCTGGGCTGGTTCATGTATGTGCATACTTTTAAACCCTCTTCTCCTCTTGGTGAAACATTTAGTTCTTCACTGAATACCAAATGCAGTTCCTACTGTTTCTGCATATACCATAGTTGACACCATCTGCTTCTACACAACAAGCTAGACAGTGAAACCAGTGGGGTTGTATTGATACTTACTTTTCCAAGGCTGCATGGCAGATCTTTGTTAAGTTGTTAAACCCTAGGCCGATTCACCATTCAACCCAATGGGGTGGGGTGGGGGGGGAGATAAAAGGAAATGGGCATGAAAGATTATTTCATTTTGAAAAAACTTGAATGATCTAAAGGAAATAAAAAGCAGGACATTGTGATACTGTCTAAGACCAGAAGTTTCTCTCAAAAAATATATTGTGGTTAGGTGCCGTTTAGTCAGTTCCAACTCATAGTGACCTTATGTACAACAGAAACGAAATACTGCCTGGTCCTATGCCATCCTCACAATCGTCATTATGTTTGAGCTCATTGTTGAAACCACTGTATTAATCCATCTCTTTAAGGGTCTTCCTCTTTTTCCCTGACCCTCTACTTTACCAAACATGATGTCCTTCTCCAGGGATTAGTCCCTCCTGATAACATGTATGAAGTATGTGAGATGAAGTCTCATCATCCTCACTTCTAATGAGTATTCTGCCTGTACTTCTTCCAAGACAGATTTGTTTGTTCTTCTGGCAGCCCATGGTATATTCAATGTTCTTCACCAACACCATAATTCAAAGGCATCAATTCTTCTTCGGTCTTCTTTATTCATTGTCTAGCTTTTACCTCCATATGAGGTTATTGAAAATACAATGGCTTAGGTTAGGCACACCTTAGTCCTCAAAGTGACATCTTTGCTTTTTTACTCTTTAAAGAGGTCTTTTGCAGCAGATTTGCCCAACGCAACTAGTCATTTGATTTCGCGACTGCTGCTTCCATGGGTGTTGATTTTGGCTCGAAGTAAAACGAAATCCTTGACAACTTCAGCCTTTTCTCCCTTTATCGTGATGTTGCTCATTGGTCCGGTTGTAAGGATTTTTGTTTTCTTTATGTTGAGGTTCAATCCATACTGGAGGCTGTGGTCTTTCATCTTCCTCAATAATTGCTTCGAGTTCTCTTTGCTTTCAGCAAGCAAGGTTGTGTCATCTGTGTATTGCAGATTGTCAATGAGCCTTCCTCCAATCCTGACGCTGAGTTCTTCTTCACATAGTGCAGCTATATTGTTGCCTTACAAGTGAACACAACCTCTACTAAGAGAGGTACTGTCTCTTTCAGAACTATACTTTCCACTTCCGTTAAATATGAAGAAAACACACACACAGGTAGTTATTCCATTTACGTAAATTAGGTAGTAAACACCAGTTTTCTTTAAAGCTGCAAAATTACCATCTTACCATACAAAAAGCTTCAAATAAATTATATTTGAATTTTTTTTTAATTATGTCATTTATAACTAACCATGAATTTATTTATTGTGGTCTTTGTACAGTGTCCTGGTTTGGCTGTGGGGGATGTATACCAGACCAACTTGGTTTGCCTTTCATTCCACACCTGTTAAGCCATGAGACCCTAGACAAGTAAGATAACCTGAATGAGTCCCCTATCATCATTTGTAAAATGAGAAGACTATATCTAACACAGAGTCTGTTAAGAATCAAGTCAAATAGTATAAGCGGAGTGCCTGGCACCATAGTGAGTGCTCAGTAAATGGCTGCTCTCACAAACAATGTATTCTTTTCTAAAATGAAGGCATAAGCTTAATTTTATTTATCTACTTCTTTGGTGGAGAAGTTTCTAAAGTATTGTAACTGGAATCTGTCTTCTTAGAGTCAACTGTGTATAATATGTTTATCCATCATGAATATTATGTTTTCACCATGTTTTTGCAGTCTAGTGTAAGCCACTTTGCCTAGATTGCTTAAATGTAGTAATTTTTTACTTTTTCCTGGTGTTCCAAAAGCCACTACCACTTCTCCATAATATTTCCCAAACTGATACAAAGCTAAGGAAGCAAATATTAACTCTTTTCATAATTTTATGGAGATGACATTCATTTAATTAACTTTTTAAATGGTCTTTTTATGGGACAGATATGTTGATTTCTGGAATAACCATGGGGTTCAGAGTAAGCAGAATGGGAGTTATAGGAATTAGCATAAAAATGAACTATATCTTCATGTAGCTCAAGGTTTAATAGAGAATAAAAATATGTAATCACAAAGAATGGGTTTACGTCTATAACAGCAGTATTTTATATTTATTTGGTGGCTATATAATATATACGGTGCTAAGTGTAAAAAAAATTAATTTTTTTTTTAAGTGTAGGGATACATACATGAAAATTCATGGCTTTCACCATCAAGAAGCTATATATCTAATGGGTACATGAAAATAAAACTAAATAATTAAAATGTAATATAATAAATACTATAATGTGTGTATATGCGTATATGTGTATATATGTACATACATATATGGGAAGAGATAATTTATATATGTATGTTATATATATTTACATACATAAATATTTTATATATAAATGTTATACATAAAATGTACACATGCATATATACATTATATATCTATTCATTATATATATTCATATATTTGTATTATATATACATAAAATTTACTGAAAATATTGGGAAAGGATCACATAAGTCTCCCATTTGTGCTTGCCCTTAAAAAAGTAAAAATAATTTTAATATATATATTGGGGTATGTGTAGATATTTGGGAAACCCAGATGGTGTATGGTTAAGTGCTACAGATGCTAACCAAAGGGTTGGCAGTTCGAATCCACAAGGCACTCCTTGGAAACTCTACGGGCCAGTTCTACCCTGTCCTATAGGGTCACTATGAGTCAGAACCGACTCAACGGCACTGGGTTTGTTTTTTTTGGTTTGGGGGATATTTGAGGCAGTTTTAGGTACCATATGATTATGGTTGGCTAACCCAGTTTTGATTCTGAACAGTCTTAACATTCTTACTTCCTCTGTTTTTCGTAAGGATGCTATGTAAAGAAAATTCTCCCTCAGTCCTTCTTGAAGCTGGAGGTATCCCTGTGGTACATTCTGGACAATGTGATACACACGAGGAATACTTTGCTTTTCTAACATAAGGGAAAACCCACCTTGCACCTCTCTCTCCTTTCTTCCTCCTTCAGTCCTGGACATGATGTCTGAGACTGTACCCATGAAGAAACAAGGAAGGGGGCCAGGGGAGAGAATCAGGAGAATGCTGACATTATTGTAACCCTTGAATCAACACCTTCTTATATTACAAAAGTAAACCACTATTGCTTAAAACATTGTTTGAATTTTTTTAACTGGCATAAGCAGAAAATAAATCAATCCAAATTTGAGGGAATAATTTAGTTTTAGTGAAAAATAGATTTAATATTATTTTGCTCTAATTATGAAGGGCTCTGCAGACCAAGTTACAGATTTTATAATTTCTTAATATCATATTCCATGTAGAATACACCATATATTACATAAGATATTGATTTTAACTGTGACACTGATTTCTCAGACACAGCCCATTTGATGATCTCAATCTTGTGAAATAGGGAAATTATTATCATCCAAATTTTATAGATGGTGAAGTGAGTTCCAAAAAGTTATATGAATTGCTTGAGTCACTCAGCTCAAATTATTTTAACTCCAGAAGCTGTGATTGCAAATCACATTCCTTTCTCTAATATTTCCTCATTATGCATAGAATTGACATCCCTCTGATTGCCGTTCATATCAAATAATCACCTATCAGTTAGCAAACTGCAATTTGGTGATAATAAATGTTTCTATGAGGAGAGCTGACTAGAGCATTTAATAAAAGTGTGTATGCATTAAATTAGTAACTTCGCTCAACCCACACTTTGTTCTGATTACCGTTCGGGAAGCCATTTGACCCTTTATCTTGAGACCCTATTTCAGTTTACTCCACCAATTATTTTACCAAAGGGTGGAGACAAGCATTTTAATACTTGGAGAGTATTGATTATCTTGTTTAACAATGAGACAGTAGCACACCATAGCATTTAGCAGGCTACTGTGTTTTTTAACTAATGCCTGCGTGATAATGTCAGTGCCTATTCTTGTAGCATCCAGAGCAGGTGTGCACTTCTCTGAGTTAGGTCCACTTTTCCACACAATCTCCCAATACTTTTAAAGGACAGTAATGTTATAGTAGGTTCTATGGCTCTTGGACAAAATGAAAAATTATATCCTACACATGTGCATTTGAGTATATGTAAAATAGCTTTTTAATCCCCAAATGTTAAATACTTTTACGAAATGTAATCCCAACAACAGAAGGGCAAAGTTCACCTCAACTTTGGAGCTTAGCAAAATTGGCTATTTTCAGCATCTGGGAAATGAGTTGAAACAATTACCCAGAGTTGACAATTATGCAGGCATGAAGTATAGCAGCATTACTGGTACGACTAGAACTGGGATCTAAAGACCTCTGCAGTAATCACAGCGGGAGATTAGCACACTACTTCATCAGCTTAAGTGAAAGGCACAATTTATTAAACTCAGAGTAAGGTATGCCACTGGGCAGCTGTAATCACTGTAAAATTAATGTGTTTTCACAGGCAATGTTCTCCCTGAGGACAGCAGTTTTGAGGAACACCTCAGAGTATTGTGTTCTTTCTACGAGGAATGGAAAGAATGAAAGAGTGAAAAATTAACCTTTCAATACAAAATCCACTTAGGACCATTTGATTTGAAGGGCTCATGAAGATATAAACCGACATCCTAAAACCACTGGGAGTAGGTATTTATGGGAAACGTGTACTCCTGGAAAAACAGAAGAGTCTCTTTCACACATAGTTGTTTGGGAACCATTTTTGGAAAATGATAATGATACTAATCGATATTTTAAAATCTTTCGCCA
Organism: Elephas maximus indicus; assembly: GCF_024166365.1. NCBI lineage: Eukaryota > Metazoa > Chordata > Mammalia > Proboscidea > Elephantidae > Elephas > Elephas maximus. The sequence continues at coordinate 2,720,179 of NC_064830.1, read as the reverse complement.
TGGAAATAGTATATGGAGTTCCAAACTCTGAGAAATAGCTCCCGACACTGTAACATGATGAATTTTATGTATTCTCTTCCAATTTTTTTATGTACTTATAGGCATATAATTTTAAACATTATCATAATGCAAAAAAAAAATTTATAGTTACTGCATAATAATTTCCATACTGCTATGTTATATTCATATATATTACTTTATTAGCTTTATAATATTATATTCAGTGAATTTTTCATAATTATTTTAACCATTTATATTATTCAACATTTAGATGCCATACGACTCACTATGATTGTTAGCGCATTAGTGAACATTGTTTTTAAGTATTTTGAGTAATGTACATAGGGTGAATTCCTAGAAGTAAGATTATTGGGTCAAATTTACAACTGTTCCAACTTCATCTGGTATAAAATACTAATGCACTCTCCAAAACAGTTGGATCAACGTATTGTACCAGTGGCAATGCATTATGGTGCCTGTTGTATTTTTGGCAACCACAACTATGAATATTAGATGATAGATCTGAAGAAGAAAGTTATCGTTGTTTTTTATTATCCCCATTTGTATTATTTTACTTTCTTTGTATTTTTTTCCCTTAGGCTAAAACTTTTAAAATGCTAAAGCTGAAACAAAAATGGAATAGAAAATAAATATGTACAAGCACACTATGAAGGTTTGCAGGATGAAGAATATTTGATCACCATAGTGTTGTGACTGCCTTAGCTCTGCATGAAGTCTCCTCTTCTAAACATCAGTGTCCAACGCGCTTATCTGGAAAACTGAATTTGTCATCTTTAAGCAAAAAGCCAGCTCCTTGGCCCTTGTGTGTTACCAATCCAGCCTCTTTCCCACGGACCAGATTTCAAACCTCTGTAATCTCATTCATGCATCTGAATGTATCCACATACTGATCACACGCAGTTGATAAACCCAAAAAAACCCCAAACCCACTGCCATCCAGTTGATTTGGACTCATAGTGACCCTATAGGACAGAGTAGAACTGCCTCATAGTTTCCAAGGAGCACCTGGCAGATTTGAACTGCCAGCCTCTTGGTTAGCAGCCATAGCACTTAACCACTACGCCACCAGGGTTTCCATGCAGTTGATAGCACGTTTCAAATATTTTTCTCTTCCAAAACTTCTTCCTCATTTATCAGATAAAAACCAAAAAACCAAACCCATTGCTGTCGAGTTAATTCTGACTGAGAGTGACCCTATAGAGCAGAGTAGAACTGCCCACATACAACTTCCAAGGAGCACTTGGTGGATTCAAACTGCCTACTTTTCGGTTAGCAGCCTTAGCTCTTAACCACTCCACCACCAGGGTTTCCATTTATCAGATAGCAGCCCTAAACGAGTCCTTGACCACCTCAAGGTAGTTTTGCTGCAAGAGTTCCCGAACAATTCCTTCTTTCTCCTTTCTCAGTAACTGCAAACAATCCCAAAGTCTGCATTCAGTCAACTTTATACATTTTCAGTCTTCTTTAGCAAAACATGCAGCGATCCCTCCATTGCCTTGGAAATATACCTCAAGCTCCTTTGTCTGGGATTCACTATCGATAGGTTCTGCGCTCAATGTCTCTCACATCTACTCCAGTTTCTCCACCTGCCATTGCCTTGGTCAGTCCTTCACTACCTCTCTCTTGTTCCATCACCACAGTGGGTTTTTTGGTATCATCTTCACAACACTGCCCACTACAGCCAACATGAATTATTTGTTCCTTTCAGTCCACTTTCCTCATTGTCTTCTAAATAAGACCTCAGTTCTAGTTCTAATCTTTAGTATAGGCTGTTTTTCCTCACACATAACACCCTCTTTCATATATTATCATTATTCACCATTCAGTTCATTCAGTCCTCCATACACTGATCCCGTAGGGCTGGAAGAATGGATGTCCACAGTGAGGCAGAAAATAGTTAAATCAATGAGTGAGAGAACAGGGTACACCTGTGCTTGGGAAGGTACCAAAAGTATTTGTCTCCTCTATTATTTCCTTCACCAGAATTCTCATATCATACCAACCTGAAACGTTACAATGAACTTCTTTTACTATGTGTATTAGAATGAGGCACAACTACTTTCATGAGTCAACTGTGACCATTATGTTCAGTTAATGGCATGTTTCAAAACACGTTCTCTTTTGACCTGGATTTGGAGGGTACAGTCTACTTACACAACAGATGTAGGAAATAAGCAAGCTTGAATATTCCGGCCCAAAGGACGGATACCCAGTACCCAGTGCCGTCGAGTCGATTCCGACTCATAGCGACCCTATAGGACAGAGTAGAACTGCCCCATAGTTTCCAAGGAGCACCTGGCAGATTTGAACTGCTGACACTTTGGTTAGCAGCCATAGCACTTAACCACATAGTCCTCGGAAATAGGCAACGGGAAATAGTCCTTGTAAATAGGCCAGGACCTGGTCACTTTGTAAACTAGCAGCATGATGCCTTTGGTAAATAAAGGGAGTGAATACTTATGTGGGTGATCAGGGTTGAATAACATTCTGTCCGTTTGCCTAGCCGCACTACACTCTGAGAGACTGTAATAAGACAGTTTAACTGAGTTGAAACTCAAACAAATTTTTGCTAAAGAGGAATAGGAGTTAAATGGGTTAACTTCAGTCTTTAAAGTCAGTTTAATATTCTATAAAATGTAAAACCCATAATTTTAATTAATTCCCCAACTACTAATTATTCAGCTTCTTCAGATATAACTGATTTTCTTTTATTTCGTATTTAGCATTTTATCAAGTGAGATGTGAAAATCCTTTGAAAAATTTATATATATGCAAATGTATATATACCAAAAAACTAAACTTGTTGCCGTCCGGTTGATTCCAACTCGTAGTGACCCTATAAGACAGAGTAGAGCTGAAATTATAATGATTACACATATGATTGCAACACATGTAATATTTAAGCTTAGAAATGAGAAAAAAATGAAAGTAATAAATATATTTTTCTGTTGTCTAATTTTAAAGCTAAAATATGTCACGAGGTCACAGATGCACAACGTGCAAAGCGAGTGGTCACACTCACCAGCCAAATGCTCAGTTACTATGAAATTCCCCTACAATGTTCCCGTGTTAGTGTACCTCCCTTGGGACGGAGCCTGGTTCTGTTTAAATAAAAGTGCACGATCCTTATGTTACCAAAGTGAAGAGGCATGCTAATTGTTTGTGTCTCTTAAATTCACCCAATTACTTTTTAACTCACTGTTTGTACTTTTTTCCTTCATATTTCATAAAATGTTAGGTCCCAATTATGTGGACAAGCATTTCTCAAAGCATGTCCCATGGACCATTAGTTGTGCTAGGATAAAAGGTGTTTAAACAATCTGTAATCCATAGGTTTGCAGCCAAGTGCTTTAACAACTGTGCCACCAGGGCTGCCTTAAATTGTGTAGAAAATGTATTAATGAATCCTGAAGTTTAAACAGAGTTGTCCATTGTCGAGTTACAAACATTATACTTCTAAAAACCAAATGTATTCATATTACTTTTATACATGCTTTATATGCTTATCTAGTCAGGACACAGAGGAAAAACAGATATATTCTATATATATATATGCACATATATACACAAAATATATAGATATAACTCAGATACTAGTTTTATGATTATATAGACTAGCATATAACTAGATGAAGTGGAGCCATAGGTATACATTTACAAAGCCACTTTGACACACAAACTTTAGGGGTCATTTAATTACACTGTCTTGGCCACCTACTGCTGTTAACACAAATACCACAAGTGGATGGTTTTAACAGAGAAGTTTTTTTTTCTTACAGTCCAGTAGCCCGCAAGTCCAAATTCAGGTTGCCGGCTCCAGGAGAAGGCCTTCCCTCTCTGTCAGCTCTGGAGGAAGGTCTTTGTCATTAGTCTTCTCTTGGTCTGGGACCATCTCAGCACAGGAACTTCAGGTCCAAATGGTGTGCTCTGCTCCCAGCACTGCTTTCTTGGTGGTATGAGGTCCCTAACTCTCTGCTTGCTTCCCTTTCGTTTCTTGAGAGATAAAAGGTGATGCAGGCCACACCCCAGGGATCAGGGATGTGACCTTACTAAGGGTGTTACAATCCCACCCTAATCCTCTTTAACACAAAATTACAATCATAAAATGGGGGACAACCACACAATACCGGGAATCATGGCCTAACCAAGTTGACACATATTTTGGGAGGACATAATTCAATCCAAAGCATACATATAATTAAACAAACTTCTATTTAGAGCCCTCTTTATATGCTACGACTGCTAACCAGAAGGTCAGTAGTTCAAATCCACCAAGTGCTCCTTGGAAACTCTATGGGGCAGGTCTACTCTGTCCTATAGGGTCACTATGAGTCGGAATTGACTTGACGGCAACAGGTTTGGTTTTTGGTTTTGGCATATGTCAACTTTTATTACAAATTCTAGGAATAAAAAGACAAATGAAAAATGAAGAACTCACAGTTGTGCTGGCATACAGGCAATAGCTGTATTAAAATACAATTGCCGGGACATGCAGCAGGTCCAGTGACAACCTCTGGTATTGATAATTATGAGAGCACAACGGAGTAGCCCATAATTTAACCTGGGAGGTAAGTCTTCCTGGGGAAATGGGTAGTGTGGAGGTGGAAATCAGAGGAGAGAAATGATTTCACATGAATTTGTAGAGAAGAAACTACAAATGAATATGTATTCCTATGGTAGTAATGGAGAAATGCTATATTCTCCTGGTCCCTTAGACAATGAGCAAGCTGGAACTGGCTATTAATTTCTATCCTACTGTATGGACTTCTTTTTTTTTTTTTTTTTTCACCAAGGGAATAATAAAAGGAAAAGGTTAACAACCTTGAACAAATATTTTGTGCAATTTTAAACCACTTTCCTTCTGGCACAATAGGGCAGGACTGAGGGTAAGCCAGTTCATACCTCTAGTGGGACACTCAAGGCACAGTCTCAAAGAAATGAAAACCCACTTGATGTCAGCAGGAAATGACCTAACAGTCACTGTAGATCTACTTGCATGCTGCTTTTGAGAAGGATACCTAGTTTGAACATGTTTGCTAAGATCTCACATGTGAAAAATAATCTGTAGATCATCCAATACATTTTTTATTAAATTGTGTTTTAGGTGAAAGTTTATAGCTCAAGTTAGTTTCTCATACAAAAATTTATACACACATTGTTATGTGACCATAGCTGCTGTCCCTATAACGGGACAGCATACTCCTTTCCACCCCAGATTTCCCGTGTCCATTCAACTAGTTTCTGTCCCTTTCTGCCTTCTCATCTTGCCCCTGGACAGGAGCTGCCCATTTAGTCTCAGGTATCTACTTGAACTAAGAAGCACACTCTTCACAAGTATCATTTTGTCTTGTTGTACAGTCTATTCTTTGTTTGAAGAGATGACTTTGGGAATGGTTTTAGCTCTGGGTTAACAGAGAGTCTGGGGGCCATGCCTTCTGGGGTTCCTCCAGTCACAGTTAGACCATTAAGTCTGGTCTTTTTACTAGAATTTAAGTTCTGCACCCCACTTTGCTTGTGCACCATCAGGGACTCTGCTGTGTTCCCTATCACGGAGGTCATTGGTGGTAGCTGGGCACCATCTAGTTTTTCTGGTCTTAGGCTGATGGAGTCTCTGATTTATGTGACCCCTTTTGTCTCTTGGGCTAATATTTCCCTGTGTCTTTGTGTTCTTCATTCTTCTTTGCTCCAGGTGGGTTGGGATCAATTGATGCATCTTAAGTGGCCACTTGCTAGCTGTTAGAATCCCAGATGCCATTCACCAAAGAGGGATGTAGAACATTTTCTTAGCAAATGCCTATTTGTTATGCCAGTTGACTTAGATGTCCCCTGAAACCATGTTTCCCAGACTTCTGCCCTGGTACACTGCCCCTCGAAGTGTGAAGCTGTATTCAGGAAACTTCTTAGCTTTGGATTTAGTCCAGTGATGCTGACTTCCCCCATCAATACAATACATTTAATACCTCAAAATAGAGTGATGTGTAGGTCACGTCAGGAAATATTACAGGAAAGAGAGTAAAACTTTGGAATTATCTTTTGGGCATTTGCCATGTGCTGGTACGTGCTTTTTAAGCAGCATCACACTTAAACTCCCCAAACTCCTAAGAGGTAAGTTCTAAGTTCAGTTTACAGCGGCCGAACTGGGAGCTCCAAGTTACAGGAACGTAATTCACTGTTATGTAACTTAAGCAGTACAAGTGGAATATCCAGCAATTTAGTCTGAGCCAAAGACTGTGCATTCTTCCTAGCCTAACAATCCATGGTTTTGTGGAAGAATCCAAAGGGGAGAAATAGATTAATTCTCTGAGAAACTTACTGCCTCATTAGGTAGACAAAACTTTCATACATGGGTTCCACGTAGAAATATATAATATAGTGTATGTTTGAGTGTCAAACTCTTTAATGAATTATAATTGCTATAATAACAAGACTTATGTGGGAGTACTTAATGTGGATCTTGAAGGATGAGTACTAATTGAACTTCAATACGAAAAGGGAAGGTTTTTCCCCTTTCTCTTCCCTCGGCCCCTACTCACGTTGGGAAGAGCAGCATCTGCACCTACACCGTGGCCCAGCAAGGCTGGATTCTTACAGCTGTACTGGAGTTGGCCAAAGATAAGGAGAACCTTCCTTTCCTTTTCATAAAAAAAAAAAAATTCCTTTTCATACTCCACATTAATTAGTACATCTCATTCATTGGTGAATGAAAGACTCGGAACTTCTGAAAATCAACATTTACTGCCACAGAGTTTTGCAACAAATTTATTATGTTTCTAATTAAGATAAAATTACTTAAAAGCAATAATTAAACTTTCCTCCACTAATGTAACAGCCCTCTGAGGTCTTTCCCCGTGTCCTTTTAAAAATTCCAAACAGAGTGGAGGTTCCTATCCCTCTTTTCAGAATGGCAAATGAATTAAAAAAAAAAAAAGTTTTCTCTGCTAATAACCTAATGGACATAACATGTTCCCTGCTTGCTCTCTTGATGTGACCTCTCTAAGTCAAGGAAAAAGAGGAGGCTGACAGTAAAATTATCAAATTAGACGTTCTCTTTCTCATTGGGGCCCTGAGAGGGAGGATCCACTTCTCTGTAACTTTGATAGTATAATAAGTATGAAGGAATTCTAAAAAGATATACCATAAGAAGGCACATCTCATTCTTTGGTTCCTTTTCTACTACCTTTATGACTGAACTCATGGTATATTTAGGTCATAATATAACAGAACATGATATAAGAAAGCATAACTCCTTAGAGATGATTTAGCAAGTGCATATGTTTACAGATGAGGGAGACATTGTCACCAGGCAAACGGCCAAGGCCTTAGCTTACCACACAAGATTTTTCAACATTCTTCTGGTAGGGACAAAGTTTAGAGGCAAATTCACAGAAAGAAAATTTTATGTTAGGAAGTCGCTGGAGATGTCTTAAAAAATACAAGTCAATTTCAATTGAGTCAGTTTCTTGAATACATACCTAAGAAGTCTGCACTTAGCTAATGTCTTATGAATTCTTCCAAGATACAAAGCTGACTATAAATGCAAAAGATGCTATCAGGTTTATATGTCCTACCCATGGCACATTTTCTTTAAAAAAGTGAATTAATTTTATTCCTGACTGCTTAAGTGTTATGTCAAAATGCCTTAAAAATAATTGTGTATGTATGTGTGTGTGTGTGTATATAACCCGTTGCTGTCAAGTCAATTCCAACCCATAGAGACCCTACAGAATCTATGGAACTGCCCCACAGGGTTTCCAAGGAGTGGCACCCAGCAGCCATATGCTGGGTACCATCGAGTCAATTTCTGACTCGTAGCAACCGCATGTGACAGAGTAGGCCTGTCTCAGAGGGTTTTCTAGGCTGTAATCTATACAGGAGCAGGTCACCAGGTCTTTCATACATATATACATATATGTGTGTGTATGTGCATACATATACATACATACACACATGCATACACATTTATGTACATCATGCATATAGGTGTATATATTATTATCAACTATTTTTGTCATCTATGCATCTGCCTTCTGTCTTCTAATGATTTATCAAAGAGCCAATGCATGATATGAATGTGAGATGAATGAAAAACTGAACCAGTAAATTTCAAAAAAATTAGGTTTCTAGAAATCAGCTATCACACCACATTTAATGACCAAAAATCTTGTGCCTACAATGCTGACCGAAAAACAAAAAACTCAGTGCCATGGAGTCAATCCTAACTCATAGCGACCCTACAGGACAGAGTAGAACTGCCCCATACAGTTTCCAAGGAGCACCTGGCGGATTTGAACTGCTGACCCGTTGGTTAGCAGCCGTAGCACTTAACCACTATGCCACCAGGGTTTCCACAATGCTTACAGATATTCTAAAGTATTAAAAGTGTTCTCTGATATATCAAAAAATAAAATCATTTTGTTAAAGAGTGAAAGGTTACATTTATGTAAATATGCTGATTTTCATAAGATGGTCATTGGAACCACATTGATTGCTATAATTAAAAAGTTGAGATGACCAAAAAATTTACTTAAAACAATTAATTGGTTATTTTGCATTCACATATATTTTGTATAATTGTTTAATGAGAGGCTAGTTCTGTAAACCTTCATCTAAAGTACAATAAGAAAAAAGAAAAACATGTTTTATATAGACTAAGCATTTTTAGGCTAATGCAAATTATTTTTATCTTTTGGGAATTGTTTGAACAATCCATTTCACATTGTATTCTTCGTCTTGGCAGTGACATTTCTTAAAAAGCAACAGAATTTTAATAATGTGAAAGATACACTAGAATATACAAAATATGACCTTCTCCTAACTCAAAAATAAAAAAGTGGAAATTGCATGAATGTCTTCTGTTGTTTTAATTCTTCTCTTTTGCAAATTCAAGCATTTGAAATGTAGATAGCACACTGAGAAGTATGTTAATTTTTGCATAGACAAATATGGCTTATTAAAAAGCAAACACTTGTTCTTCACCCTTCCAATAATCATTTAAAAAATAAATAAATAATGGAGATTTTAAAGAAAAAAGTTGCCATTGAGTCAGTTCCAACTCATAGTGACCCTATAGGCCAGAGTAGAACTGCCCCATAGGGTTTCCAAGGAGCGCCTGGTGGATTTGAACTGCCCATCTTAGGTTAGCATCCGAGCTCTTAACCACTGAGCCACCAGGGCTCCTCTTCCCTTCCAAGAAAATAAAAATAAAAACAAAATCTGCGATAAGAAACTGGGATAACAGTATTAAGATATAATGCATGCTAATTAATATTAAAACTTCGACTAGCATGAACTTTTCTTAAATATATTCAAAGAAAAAATTGTAAATAACATTGACTCTTACTGAGCATTTCAAGAAGCTTGTGTATCCAGAGATTACAATGTAAATTGCTTTGAAAATGTTCAAAGCCCTGTGGGATCCATCAGCTAGAATTTATCAGAAGCAGGAGGTTTCTTAGTGGTCAAGCACCTTATATAATCTAATTTAGAGTAATAACCCTTAAATACCAGATAGTTAGCTAATATTTTACAGTATATAATGCACCCTCAATACGTTATATCTTATTTTCATAATATTCCATGAAGTAAGCAGGACATTTTTTTCCTACTACACTGTTTAAAAACGACTCGTCTAATTTAACTAGTTTGAACGTATGAGACTGTGAAAAGTCCATTCTTCCAGGACGTACAACTCAGGCAACAAAAACGCCTGGAAGTAGATCTCTGCTGCCATAATAGGTCTTTTCCATAAAGTACCCAAATAATTCATTCAAAATCACTACAATTGCTGAGATAAGAGGCTTTTCTCAACTGTTTCTCTGTTTCTACAATTTCCAGAAATAGGTTCACAGTATTCAAGTTAAATGCTAGTCACAGAGAAAGAAAGACAGAGAAAGAGGTTGTTTTGTTTACTGATGGCAGAAAGTTGACAGCGGCGATTCTTCTTCGTAGAGGTTGGGACAAGGTGACCTAAGAGAGAGACGTGTGAGATCTCAGATGGAGACCTGGCTGAATCACCTAGGGTGTTTTCACACTTTCCTCTTCCTGCTTCATGATTCTCCAGAAGTTTTCTTTTCTACAGCAAGTGGCTGATACATTTTAGGCATTATATAAATATCCATTTATCATTTTTTTTAACCAAGTCTTAAAACCATTTTGGTGGGTGAAAATATGTCCTATCCTTGAGGTGTGTTGGTGAGGAAAAAACAGTTAAGAATCAACACCATAGTGTGTTGTTGAGTATTTAATATATTCAGTATTCTCTAACAGTTGTTAAAAAAATATTTTGAATTCAAAATAGGGTTCAGAATCAATCCTTTTATCAATATGTAAAATTTTGGGTTAATTTTGCTTGTATTAGTTTGCAGCTTGGTTGTGTCTATCTGTAAAGAGTACCAATTCCAATTTTTTATCCAATTACACTGCTAATGATAATATTTAATGTCTACAGCTATTAAAACTAGGTATTGGCTATGAACCTTGTACAAGTTTGAACGTCAATGCTGATTATTACTATTGAAATAAGGTTTTTCGACTTAGAAGGAAATAAAATTGATAACTGTTTAAGATTTTACCCTAAGTAAGTAAAATATGAACTTTCTAATCTCTAGAACAAATCCAAGAACTATGGCATTGATCACCGGTCCCTCTTTCCCACACTCACGCATAGCTTTCTATCTGTGCATCCATTCACAGTCTGTGTGTGTATAAAAAAACAAAATTTGCACTTAGTTAATGGGGCCATTTTAATTGTCACAGCCATAGTCCTCATCTCCTTGACAGGAAAGTGTCCTTATGCTGAGGTCATTCCATTTTGTTCAGATTAATCAACCCAAAAAAGGTGATTAGACCGGGGGTGTCTGTGAGACAAAAGCCTGCGAGACCGCCTGTCATGAAGGTTCTATCCAGCAGATACGGTCTATACTGGACCAAGACATCCACTCTCTAGGGAGCCTGAGTGCATGGTATATAGGGGATGAGTCAATCATGCAGCAGAAATCAGAAGAGACAAAGAGAAATGGCAGCAACAGAAGCCAAAAGGTAAGAGAACGTATGAGCAAGAAGTAGCAAAATCATAAAGTAGAACAAAGTAGAGAAAGTGATGCAGATATTTCAGACTGACTCAGTCAAATTTTCCCTCCCGCCTACACACAACACTCCAGCCCCTTGTAGCCTCCCCTCCCCACCCCACACGCCACTCCAGCCCCTTGTAGCTTCACTCGCTGTACTACGTAGGATGGAAAGCCAAAATAACCTTTCCCACAGTACCTTGTACCGAGCAAGGGTTTTGCTCTTGAGGTAGCTCCTACCAAGAAGGCACACCATTTGCATGCTAACAGAGGAACCTACCAAAGCCCTTGGAAAAAGCCAGTCTTCTATGAATCAGCATTTGTCTCTTGCAGAGCTGGGGGTGCAACCTCCTGCTTTGACAGCTTTGCCGCAGTTCTGGGAACCATAGTGGTAATAGCTCCCTTTACAGTCTATTTCCAGTATGTGGTCCGACAAGGTTTTTTTAGCTTAGATTTTACACTTCACTGTCCCAACAGTATCTCCTTAAAAATCTCCTTCTACTTAAACTGTTAGCATGCGCCTAAGAATCCTAAACATTCCAGAACTCAAGTGGAGACAGTAGAAGGGAAAACATAATAAAGAAAATGGTGCCATGAGAATGGTGAGATGAATCTTCAGTGATTTCCACGAACCATGAATATGTGACCTCTGAGATCATCTGCTCTACTTTTATACTAACTGTGCATTCCACCTCCTGAATAACCACCCAATCACAGAAATCCGCACAAGGAAGGGTTGGAAGTGGCAGCTATCAGGTAGACTGGAATGCCACAGCAGGAAGGAAAGCAGGGAAAAGCTTGATTTTTTAATTTTTTTTTTCTTGGAAGGCAGCTAAAAATTCATTATTTATAAGTATAAAACAGCTACTCAAAATATTTTTATTTTAAGTTAGATGAAGTGCCAAAAAGAGGGATCCTTCTCCATCCCAATCCCAACGTCATGAATGGGTCTTGACTGACACTGTTATAGAGCAATTTCAATGCGCTGATGAATACAGGAAGAGCAAAACTGGTTAGTCGTCACATATGGCCCTAAGCACAGATGAAAAAAGAAAAACATTGTCCCTGGATAATCCAGCTCAGAAGGTCTAAGGAAAATCCAACCTACCCTGTCATTCATAATGTGTGTTAATATATGGGAAAGAACTTTGGTTTGTTTTGGTTTTACCCCAGGAAATAAAAATTGAAAGGTTGTTCGCTAAGGCTCTACTCACAGTACCCTGCTGGAAAACACCAACATGACAGATAGTACTTGTATACACCTCACACCCATACATTACAGAGTCTTACCTCATCAGGAAATTCTCCGTCTTGAGTTAAAGTCAGATAGAGTCTCTTAAACGAAATGGAAAAGACCGTAAAATATCACTGGTGCACACTCTGAATTTTGCCGTTATCATTCTCCGACGATTACACACACGGGAGAAATGGGCATGTATCAAGAGACACTGAGTTGAAGCTTAGTTGTCTATCTGAGAAAGGACCTTGGAATCCAAGTAATAAATGGAATTCACTTCATGTGAGGAGAGTAGGTCCTCAAATTTTTCCTGTGGTTAATGTCTCACTTTTGATTTCTACACGTCTACTTGGGGTGAATATCCTTGACAATTGAAATAACACCTGCATTGTTACTTTTACCTGTGAAGAAACAACTACTACGGTAAGAAGGGTCACCTAAAGACATGTGAAGTTTCCTCAACCTAGCAAAATTCCAAAACAAGAATCATGCACGTTGCTATGGCCAGAGAGAAGGGTGTACCTACCTTAATAATTGTCGACAGAATTCAACGCCAGAAATACTCGAATGTTCTTCGTATTATATTCCCCTCAACTTCCAAGTTAGCCAGTTTAAAATATTGATAAATTAGAGAATAACTATAGAATAGTAAAAGCTTATTCCAAATGATGTCTATAATTGAGGGTTTGTTTTTTTTTTAATTGAGGGTACCATTCAGTATATGGCCCCTTAACCTTTGTGGTCCAGTGGTTAAGAGCTACAGCTGCTAACCAAAAGATTGGCCATTGGAATCCACCAGCCACTCCTTGGAAACCCCGTGGGCAGTTCTACTTTGTCCTATTGGGTGGCTACGAGTCGGAATGGACTGGATGGCAACTTATTTATTTTTTTTATGGTCTTAATAGATGCCTAAGATTTTGGTGCGGGGTTTAATTAGACTCCGTCCTACAGGGTCACTATGGATCAGATCCAACTCCGCAGCAGTAGGCTTGGTTTTGGTTTTAATTACACCAACTTTTTCTCATCGTGATCATCTGAAACCACAGTAGGGAGATGTCAATCTCCCGGAAGGAACAACATCGAAGCTATTGGCCCACTATGATTTACAACGAAGTCTGTAGACCTACAACAGGATTCTCAAACTCTTACCTCTTGCATGGAGCAGAATCATCAGAAGGGCTTATTAAAACACAGAGTACTGGGCCCCACCCTCAGAGTTTCTGGTACAGTAATTTTGGAGCTGGGCTGGAGAATTTGCTTTTCTAACAAGTTCTCTGGTGATGTTGATGCTGCCGGTGTGGAGACAACATTTTGAGAACTATTGGCAAAAAAACCCAGAAAATTGCAAGTAACCCAGATGTACTGCTGGAGACTCTGGCACAGCAAGGAACAGGAACAGCACCCCTAAAAATACAGAGGCTAGCTCTATCAGACGTGTGTCAGGATCAGAATTGTTTCCGAAGAAAGTAAGATGGCGGTGAGGTGCTCAGGTTTACAGAGTAGATAGAGATATGAGAAAACCAATTAGGGAGCTACTTACTGCATGAAAGTAAGGAATGCATGAAGGTCTGACAGAAGGAAATAGCAAGTGAAGATAAAAAGAAAGACACAGATAGAAGACAGAATGCCCTCTTCTTACGCAAAAAAGGTGCACCCTCTGCGTTTGTTTGCCGGTGCGCCCTCCCCTGAAGGCACCCAGTTCTCTTCCACATGGTGCGTCTCTAAAGTTCTCTGACTTACTGAGAAGACAGTAGGAAATAGCAGCATATACAGAATAACAAGCATTTTCTAAATCTTTGCTCAAAGACTGACAAAGAACAACAGGTCTGGACTCAAGAAGAAATGTTCTGTTTGGCTAACCTGAAATTGGGTGATGATGGAGCAGCTAATGCAAGTATTTGGTGGAAGGTTCAAGCATCTAGGAGTGGAGTTCAGAAAATAAATCACAGACAGAAATGTGGCTTTGAGAGTCGTCAACAAAAAGAATAATTTGGAAAATATTTAATGTACAAATTGTACACAGGGAAAAGAAAGGAAGTTATGATCCTTAGCTCAAAGAATGTCTATTTTTAAGTAGAGGCAGAGGAAAAGGAGCCAATGAAGAAAACTGAGAAGGGAAGTAGGAGGGGTAGGAGGAGAACCAGGGAAGGTCAATGGAAGGTCAATGGTGTCAACACCAACAGAGGGGAAAATTTCAAGTAAGAGATGTTATACAGCACATTCCTGTGCAGGAGAGGAGAATCCAGTCATAACATCTGTTATCCTTGACAGTCAGCACTGATACACCATTGGAAGTTCATACGCTGTTCTTATGTATGTAATTTAGAAATGACTCATTTATATATATATAATAATTTAGGTAAAACTTAACCTTTTTGATCTTTAATATGACTTCCCATTTTATGGTAACTTATTCTTTAATTTTTTTTCCCTTACATTTTTGTCTCCTGTTTTCAAAAGGAATTTTAAAGAGAAAAAAATAGGCAGGAAGTTAAAAGAAAGGTTAATGAAAATGGAAAAACTCTGCTGACGTATTTCATTGTGCAAATTACAGAACATGTGCTCAATCAGTTATATTGTTTGCAACCTCCAGGTTGCATCTGTGGGAACCTAGTGATGAACCATTCTTTGTGCTGTCTGCATTTATAGCTGTGTGATGTCTTGGGCTGCTGGTAACTTTACCTTCAACATTCCTGTTGAGTGCTCATCACTGTAGTTCATACCGAAAAGGCCTTATAAAATCAGAAAGTGGAGGAAAAAAAAAAAAAAGAAAAAAAAATATGCAATGACTGTTGATAGAACATATTTCTGGCTTAGACACAGATTATAAAAGTAAAAAAAAAAGTTTGGAAGCAAGAAACCTAGAGAAAAAAATTGTTAAATATATTAAAATTTTCAATACAAAGACCAAATTTAACTTTTCCTCCTGCTAAAATTTCTTCTGTAAGTATTCAAAAGGCAAGATTTGGTTTGAAAATCAAAACATTTTGTAAAGAACTTATTCCTAAACCTTTGTTTTTGATTCCAAGTGTCTGCTTTTTTTTCTCCCCACCTCCATATAACTGGAACATTTCCAACTATGATCTAAATGTTGAATAAAACTATTGTTGTAATATTTACTTGTAAATGTTATCTTCTTGGTAAAGAATACAATTACTGAGCATCCATTACTGAGTGCCTGCTATGTGGCAACCTCTGTAATAAGTGGTTAGTGTAGTAACTATGTAAGGTAGATGTCGTTATGTCCATTTATGCGTAAAGAAATAAATATTCAGAGATGTTAAACCAGTTGCCATCAAGTGGACTCCAGCTAATGCTGATCCCAAGTGTGTCAGAGTAGAACTGGCCAGCATAGGGTTCCTAATGGCTGTTTTATTTCAGAAGTAGATCGCCAATCTTTTCTTGGCAGCCATCTCCAGATGTACCCTAACCTACAACCTTTCAATTAATAGCCAAGCACATTAAACATCTGCACCACCCAGGGAGCTAGAGATGCTAAAGCTTTACTCAGTGAGACAGTAATTCTCTTCAGCTCTAGGAAACAGCACCTTCCCATACTTCCATTAAGTCGAATGTAAGTCTAAGACTTCTTTTTCTCAGAGTTCATAATGTCTTGACAGCGTGATTTCTATTTATTCCTTCTACTTTATACTTTTTGGACAGTTTCAATTTCTTAATTTTTATAAATTTCTTTTGTCATATTTAGGGTAAGGTAGACTTACACAGAAGCCCTGGTGACGCAGCGGTTAAGCGTTCGGCTGCTAACCAAAAGGTCGGCAATTCTAATCCACCGGCTGTTCTTGGAAACCCTACGGGGCAACGCTACTCTGTCTTGTAGGGTTGCTATGAGTCAGAATGGACCCAACAGCAAAAAATTGTGGTTTAGGCTTACAAAGACATAAAATGTTGTCTCTGCTTTTTTATAACTCACTTTGTTTAGAAATATCTGTAGCTTGTTTACTAAGAATATAATTACCTTTTCTCTTCCAGTGGGAAATCTGCATACTGTTCTACTCGAAGGTGTTTTATAAGCAACGCTGTGGCTAAGTCCGCACTGCTGTTTCATCAGAAAAAGTTCCTGAGTTCATTTTAAGTTAGGAAAATGATAAAGCATATTCTTTCTTTTAGAGAAGCCAAAAAAAAAAAAAAAAACCCTGTAGTTTGAAGTTAAAGCAATTTTTATTAGAATAATTATAAAAAAAAATCATAGCAAAAGTTCATCAAATGCCTTTATTTTAACTTTGTGGATATTCTGGAGTATTTAGTTTCCATTCGTTTTTTGTAATGGATTGCCAACTTTAGAAGACTATCACTCTGCTCTTTATCTTTATATTTATTATTCCTTTTGACCTCCAGATATCTGTCTTCCTTTGTAAGTGATGGCTGCTGCTCAAGCCCCTGGAGAATTATCGCATAATAGACAAAAGCTGCACAGCAAGTAAGCCCGGGCCGTGTCAAGCCTGCAGACCACATGGCTTTCAAACATTCCTTATGTTGAAAGCATTGTTTCCATAAAGTGCTTAATGGTGAATAACAGTTGCAAAGATTTTGAAATACAAATTATTTTGTCCTTATTAATTGAAAGATGCATGTAACATACATTTCCAGAGCTTTTAAAATATACTTATTGCTATTTTCACTGCTTATATACAGAAAATCTTTAGCCAATACCTCCAAAGTCATCATTTGTTTAAATTTAAGACTTCACAATGAATAGTGTCAAAGACATCTTCAGTAGAAACGAAAGTGTTAGAATGCAGTCATCTGACGTACAATTTCTCTCTAACAGCTGATCCAATAAGACCCAACATAACTTATTGAACTCATTTACAAGCTAATATTTTACTTAAAATATAGTAAGCACTTTTAAATCTGTCATTTCAATGACCACCATAACATGAATTTAAAGAGTATTTCTGAAATAATGTAGAATTTTGAAAGCCATTATTTTATTTTATAGTTCATAAATCCAATATTATTTTGTTTTCACAAATTCCAATTTCTTTACATGGTTTACATTACTACAGTATCACTCAATTTTCTATAAATTCAAGAAACCCCCAAACAAGTTTTTGCTTTATCTCTTTATATGTCTTTCTTCGGGCAGTTTATTTATGTCTACTGTCATTTTCCTTCCATAGCCATCTTGTGAAGATGTATTTGAATTTCTAGGCACACTCATATCCCATCTCACTCTATCCTGCACTCAGCATGAACTTCAACTACTTCATACAGCCTTTATGTTTGCCCAGTGTTTTGCATTGGATTTACCTTTATGTATGTGTATATATATATATATATATATATATTTATAACTAGATGCAAGCTTTGTAAATAGAAACAAGACACAGATATTTATAGTTACTTGCTTTTTGTTTTCTGCCATAGCCCTTGGCATATTATCAATACATACTGCATGCTGAATGAGAATTTATTTTTTGTATAATTTATCTTTCTAATGTTCCAGTATACATCTGTGTAGTAATGACAAAAATAAAAATTAATATTCTCCCCAACCTAAGCTGTTATGATACCAAATTTCTCCTTTATCTAAAATGTTGTACCTGATAAGAATAAACCAGGAAACCTTCTCCAAAAAGTTGACAAGATTGTTGCAGCTAGTTGAACCCTAAAATTGAATAAGCCTGTGGCTACCCACCCTCAGAGAGAGCCATGGAGCTCTGCTGAACAATGCAACAGAGCTCCATAGGATCACAATGTGTGGTACACAGTGTTGCAATTACTAATTGCCTTTTTTCAGCCATCTATTTTGGATACATTATTCTGGAGCCCTGGGAGCTGAGCTGTTAAGCTTTCAGCTGCTAAGCAAAAGGTCAGGAGTTCAAATCCACCAGCTACTCCTTGAAAATTCTATGGGGTAGTTCTGCTCTGTCCTACAGGGTCACCATGAGTCAGAATTGACTAGATGGCAATGGTACATATCAAGTGAGTTAATTGTCTTTTAAGTCAATAAAAAAAAAAAAAATGCCATACAAATATAGTGTTTTTAAGAATGAGACAATTTTTCCAGAGGCTTGCTTTAACTTGAATTGGTTGCAAGAGACCTAAGATGCTTTACAGTGGAAGAAGTTCTCTTGCAGAAACTTGAAAAGATCCTCTACCCCGGTCCCCCAGTTTCTGGTAAGGAGTACATTTCTATGTCTCTTGTGTTTTTTGTGTTTTGCATTTATAACTTTTTTTTTTTTAATATTTTTACATCTCATTGGCAGTTGGGGAGAACTGGGCATAAGACATAAATCCACAGCTGGGAGTTGGCAGAAAAGTATGGGAAAGCCATAGTGGTCATTGTGGCTTTCTCTTGCCATTAAACTTCAGTCATAATCAATAAAACTAAAAGGTAGCTGTCCCCTGAGTCCTTGCGTTAGGTCATTTCAATGCTTCTTGTTTTCCTAAAGGCTTCAAAATGACCTTTCTAAATATTAACCAGCTCCAATCATGTGGCAAATCTTCCCAAGAGATGTTTTTACATTTGACTCACAGTATTTTTCTTCCAAGCTAAGAATTATTACTCACTTCTCATAACGTAATCAATTCACTAAAAAATACACAGCTTAAAAATATAACTGTTAAAATACCCATATAGTGTTGAATTAGGAAATGTTGTAGTACCTCTATTTCTACAACAATAAAATGAAATTTAAAACAAGAACCAATATAGTAATTATTCTTCAAAGTTTTCACAGCAAGGATGTTGGAATTTATTGTCTTTCATTTTTATGCATAAGAAATTCAAAACAAAAGTGTTAAGAAATTTATTCAACCCCATGAATAGTAACTGATGCTTGAGGGTTTGTTTTTTTTTTTTTTTTTTTCAATCAGTTTGGCTCAGTGGGATTATCCATTTTTAGTTTTGCCAAAATATGTGCAATATTCTGCCCAAAAGTTGTCATGAAAATGTCAGGTTGCTTGGGACACAGTGCAAATGCAACAGTGGACAGGAATAATCAGGAGGTTTGTTAATAAACAGGTGTAGAGCCTTCTGAAAGCCAGTATTGCCTGTCATCACCACAGCTCAGGGCCAGTGAGCCAAAGGGCTGTCCTCCAAGGCTCTCTCTGAGGCAAGATTTCAGTCCTTTTCCATATTAGGAAACTAAGTGCTAAAAAAAGATGATAGCATTGCATCCAAATTTGTTATTCCTACCGTGCCACAGGTGGGTATTATGGCTTCTTCCCAGGCACCAGTCAGTGGGGACCTCATAGCTAAAAACAGAGTGCTTGTTTTCATTACAACTGAGATAGGGAAAAATACACGCTGTTCTCTGCTTTTTTTTTTTTTTCCCTCAGTGACATCTTTCTGCAACGATCCAACACACATGTATACAGTTACACGCAGACACATTCAAACACACACAGACATGCAGTTTTTCTCATTATTTCCACCACTCGTAAGCCTGAAAGAAGAAATAATTGTGAACCACTCAGACTTAAATCAAATCATCCTTACAGGCCTTTTCCTTAGGCATGCCCACATTTTTAGACTAGTGTACTCAATATCTGACCCTAAAGTACAAGTGTATGACTAAAACAGCCTTTATATCAGGCTGAGGAGCCCTGGTGGTGTTAGTGGTTCAGAGCTCGGCTGCTAACAAAATGTTGGCATTTAGAATACACCTGATGCTCCTTGGAAACTCTAGGGTGCAATTCTACCCTGTCCTATAAGCTCTCTGTGATTTGGAATTGACTCAATGGCAGCGGGTAAATTGGGTTGAGGCTCTTTGAGAATACACAAAATTCTGACACATTTTTAATAAATAAAATAAGCAAGGGATTCACAATGCTCCTTCCTCAGTAAATGCCATAAAATGCAAGTCAAGGCGCTTGAATCTTCTAACTTTATAACAAAATTTACCATCATTAAACAGTTTACATTTAATAATTTGTTATTTATTTCTTAATCTCTTTAAATCTGTTTTTTCCCTCAACTGTAAAATATCATAATTCCCACAAAACAGAGTTTTTTGTATTAAATGAAAAATTTTATGTAAACATTGGTTTCAATAAATAAATATTTTATTTCTTTAGTACGTGCATTTCTGCATGAAATTTGGGTACACAACTAATGTAAGAGTTAATGTAGCTTTTTCCCAAAGCACAGTAGGGGGCAACACCACGATCATAGGCACTAGTGCTAGAGGGTCTGTCAGGGCTCTTAACGTATACATTTAGGTACATATTACAGTTCTCATCCTTCAGGATTGAGTCGCAGGCTATCTTACAAAAAAATAAATACAATAGTTGAATAAAGCTCTTTACGGATTTATTTTATATTTGGTATATTCTGGGCCCTCTTGAAAAATATACCAAAAATATTTTTCTTTTGAAAATCATACAAAAACACACAACTCTGGACATGTCATTAAGGCCTCTCCCAGAGCCACACGAGCGAAGAGCCTTGAAGCTTATGCTTTGTCAGCCTCATGGTAAATCTACTTCTAAGCGTAACACTTCATAGTTTCTAAGATCTTTTATTTCTACTAGTTTATTCTAGCCTCAGGGGTTGGCAAGGCCTCTGTTATAATGGGAGAAGAAGCGGCTAAATAAAAGGTTAAGTGAGGTTAATCAATTTGGCAAATGTCATAAAGTACATTAACGGTAGAGCCAGAGGTAAACCAGAATTCCATACTCCTTGCCGTAGACACATGACACATTGTTGTTTCTGTGATAGAATTTGTCCCTTCCTTTATATCAGAGACGTAGGTTTGACTCCCAGCCAAGGCACCTCAGGGAAGGCCATCGCCCAGTGGAGTATCTTGTGTGTTGCTGTGATGCTGACGAGGTTTCATTGGAGCTTCCAGACTGGGACTAACTAGAGGAAAACGCCTGTCAACCTTCCTCTGAAAAACAGCCAGTGAAAACCCTGTAGATCACAGTGGTCTAATTCACAACTAATCATGAGGCTGATTCAGGGCCAGGCAACGTTTCTTTCCATTGTACGTGCAGTCACTATGAGTTGGGACCCACTCATCAACAGCAACAATTTCCAGATATATTTCTTAACACACATTTCTTCTTCCCTAATCTGTAATCAAATATGAAATCTCTTAAAACCAAAACAAATCATATTTATATTCTCCTTATGTTATAGTGCTCTTGAATTACTTCCAATGTTTTAGTTTTATTTATATATTTGAAAGGAAAACCATTGAAGTTTTATAAAAGACCAACGGAAAACTTTCTTGAATTGATGACTGAGATATAATGAATGAAGTGGAAGTAACAGTCAACATGCATCTGAACATAGATCTGTGCACATATTAGACACTCACAAAATGCTTCTAAATTGTGTAAAATAGAAAAGTGTGGGCTCAATTAATGTAGTTTCAAATCCGTCAGGAATGACTCTGGGTGGTAGCAGCCTGGGTTCCAAGTTTTGAACCAAAGGCTTAGAAAGCTCATCCCAAAGGCAGAGAAGTGTTCTAACTAAATGTTATCAGCTCCAGAAATTAATTCATGAGCCAGGCTTTGTTATCTCCTTCAAGGGAGATCTATGAGAATACCACTGTAATAATGTACAGGAATAAAAAAAATCAGTTACTGTCTTGCCTAAAGACAGAAGTAGAGAGTTGATAACAACTTCAAACTCTTCCAGTTCTTACCACTTAGTGATTTAAATTCACAAGATACACTAGCAGACTCATCAGCTGGTCAAATAATGAATCTATTTTTTATCTTGTCATGCCCTGTGCTAATCTAGGTCCAGGCTCTCTTTCATGTAAATGAGAGCCTGGTGCTTAACTCAGCTGTTCAAAGCAGCAATGAAATGAGATACTGGAGCTGAGTGAGAAAAAGTTTAAATTTATAAGCCTTTGGTTTTCGTCCCACATTTATAAAGACTAAAGGATATTTCATAAATAGCTTCAGGTTGTTTATTTCATAGTACTGAGAAGAGGTGGGAAACCTTGGCCAGTGATCACCTGCACATAGGGAAACATTCGTTGAATCTGTGAATATGTTATACATGGGTGTAAAATTGTTACCAGCTTTGAGCAAGCGAAAGAAATGGGAGATGAAGGTATTGGAAGTTGATCCAATGAGGAAGTAGGAGAGAACTAACAGGGTTAATACCGTAAAGACTAATTTTCTAGTGAAGACCATCTCAGATTCTTCATAACAAGTATGACCTGAGCTTCAGCGCGGTCAAAATAGAATGAGAAACATCACTTATTTTATTTCTGTGACCCTAGAAGATAAAAATATGCCAGCTCTACCCAGGAAGTAAAGACTTTCTGAGTTCTTGCAAAGGCAGAAATTTCTCAAGAGACATTTCATATAGAGATATTAAGGTTGTCATAGAAAATCCTCTTGCTAGCAACCTTGGGGTTTCTTACTGATTGCTAGCTTTGAAGAGAAATAATTTCTCACTTTGTTACAACATACTGAAATTTTGTGAATAGTTTACCCCTTAGTATCTTGGACTATACACCTAATAGAGTATGCTAATTCATTATCAGAGCCCACTTGTCCAATTGGCACGGTAGGAGACATCAAGCAAGTGTAATTGGAGTAAATCATCATTGCTAATTTTGCTCCTGAATCACTCCTGCACAATTGTGACATTGATTCAACCATGGCATTGGTGCTCAAGCATAAACAAACAAACAATAATAA
Organism: Elephas maximus indicus; assembly: GCF_024166365.1. NCBI lineage: Eukaryota > Metazoa > Chordata > Mammalia > Proboscidea > Elephantidae > Elephas > Elephas maximus. Next base: position 2,697,226 of record NC_064830.1, on the reverse strand, counting down.
TCCCTAGAAAAGTCAACCATTGCAGTCTAGTTGATTCCAACTCATAGCGACCTTATAGGACAGGGTAGAATTGCCTCATAGAGTTTCCAAGGAGTAACTGGTGGATTCCAACTGCCGACTTTCTGGTTAGTAGCTGTAGTGCTTAACCACTGCACCATCAAGGCTCCATAATCCCTAGAGAAACCTATAGTTCTTTCGCCCAAGGAACTGTAATAGAGGAGTTTATTGTTTAGCTAATAGTCAAATAGTCAAAGTCACTAAAGTCAAGAGTATTCTCTTCAACATTCTTGTTATAAGGCATACCAAAAACAAAAAAAACTCAAACCTGTTGCCGTTGAGTCGATTCCTACTGATAGTGGCCCTATAGGACAGAGTAGAACTGCCTCATAGACTTTCCAAGAAGTGCCTGGTAGATTAGATTTGAACTGCCGATGCTTTGGTTAGCAGCCTTAGCACTATAAGACATGGTAGCTCATAAATGTCAACCCAGTGGAGCAGCCAAACACAGGCAGCTGAACTCAAAGAGAAAGGACAAAGCTTTCATATTTCATTGAGAAGAAAAGGGAGAGACATCTCTCTTTGGCAGGGGTAACATTGGTCTTTTGGATAGGAAAGGTGGTATGAAGGAAATAGGGCACATGGGATGGGGGACCTGAAAGGGAAGGATTAATAAAGTCTCAAAGATAAACTCCATCTACTTCAAAACTTGTTTATGTTACCCAAAGTCAATACTAAAACCCAGGATATCTCAGTAAAAATAGTAACAGCTGCTTATAGACAGAATTTTGATTATTCAACTTACCTAATTCTGAAGTGTCAGGATATGTTTTTGATTACATTTTACTATGTTTGTTACTAACTAATATCATCTACAGAGTCCCCGGGTGGTAGGCATTGATCTTCTATATGTGTGGATTCAAACCTACAGTGAAGGCAAACAATTAACATGCTCACTGCTAGCCAAAAGGCAGGAAGTGTGTGCCCGCCCAGAGATGCCTTTGAAGAAAGGCCTGGTGACCTATTTCTGAAAAATCAGCCAATGAAAACACTATTCTATTCTGACACACGTGGGGTCACCATGAGTCAGAACGAACTTGATGACAATTGTTTTTGTTGTTTTATTAATATGAAACTCAAGTAGAGTGGTTTCTAGCTCCAGGAGGGTCTAGTCTGTATTTCTGGGTTTATCTAAAGCTGGTGGATTTCAAAATTGTCATAATCGTCCTATTTTCTGGAAAATTATATATTCATCTTTAAAATCAATACTGTAAAGCAATTTAAAAGCAAAAATTTGAGAAAGAAATGTTAGAGAAAGAAGATGCCTCATTTCCAATACACTGTCACCTAGGTAACTAGGCTTATCTAAGCATTTTGAATTGGTAGGCGTTGACCATCTATATTTGGGGATTCAAATCTACAATGAAGGCAAGTTTCCACGGTGCCGGCAATTACATAAGTGCTTTCCAGTATTTCTAAGAACAAAGTTGTATGTCATACGGACATGTTTCAGGCTCAGATATATTAACCGATCAATCATGCCACCAGGTGAAAGCCGCTCTCAGTTCTGTTGTGCATATTCTCTTATTGAAGGAGATTATTTAGTGCTGAAAGTCTGCAGCTCAAAATGTAGGGGAAAATGATTAAATAAAATGTGATCAGTAAGTTTAGTAACAGCCTCTGACATTAAAGTATAGACTAATCTGTATACTGTAAATATATGTCCATAACAAGCAAACCCACTGATATTTTTTTTTCTATACCACAGTTTTGAGAAGAAAGGTTGATGTTCTAAGGGGCCTAATATGCTCAATAAAAATTTAACTTGAAAAATATTAGTGCATTTGGGAATTTTTAATGTACTTTAAAAATATCTTTCAGTGAAGCAATGAAATGCTTTTAGGACAAGTGTAAACATAAGATTCCTCAATGTGATTCTTAAACAAATTAGTCAGTAAGGGTGGATTAAAAATGTCCAAGAACATTCTGGACATTAATCAGAGAGGTGCCTACGTATCTGTTCAGTTGACTTAAAAGTACACCTTCAGAGTGATAGAGGATATTTTGTGCAACAGCCACCCATTGTAACTCTCCAGTTCGCACCTTACTGGCTATTCACTATATATAGATTATGATATTAGCACAGGGTTTTGCCCAACACACACAAACTTATCAGATAAAATTGGCTCTGATTCCGCCATAGCGATTTTATGAATTGATCTAGAGATATAATAATACTCTGATAAACCTGGGGATCCTGAAAATTTGAGTAGCACAAGCCCATCTCTACTTGTTTCTATGGTAACCTCGACAAGTTACAACAGGCTAAGGGATCCAAACCAAAATAGTCTACTGTGCCTACATTCTTACTTCCTTGATTGAAGACTTGGGGGTGATGGTGCATGTGAGTGCAGGGTTATTTAGACTGCAAGCAAACCCTAGGAGAAATGTGTACGTCACACTTGCATCTATTAGGCACACAGGAATGTGTAACTATGTCCTGTAAGTATCACTTATGCATTATACATATATAACAAGAGATAATGACTTTCTAATACTTTGAAAACTATTCTCACAATCAAATTAGCAGAAAATTAACTGGTAGAAATTAAAGGATGGTGGAAAAGCACAGGATTTAACCAGAAGATGGGGGTTCGAGTCTCACTTCACTTTCCTTCCTATTGTTTGATATTTGGCAAATGTTATTTTCTCACATAATCACTTCCAGATAGGTGCTACTGAGAAAATAAAATAATGCACATGAAGGCACTCTCTATTTTTATTATGTGTGAAACTAAAAATGACCTGGATGGCCAGCAACAAAGCCAATGCTTTCCATGGTGTAAAAGTACCACAATGAGACTGTGTTACATGTAGGAAAGTTTGCAGATTTCTAGGAAAGAAATAATCTCAAAGAAAATTGAAGTGGATCTTTCTTCCTTCCAAAACACCATAGAAGAACGTGAGGTCAACTACTCTACATATATTGAAGGCCTTATATGTGCCTTTATATGTGCCAGGCACAGTAATATGGTTAGAAAGAAAAACAAAGAAATGTTTGCTTTTCCTTTCCTTTTATAAAAGTGCCAGGCATTCTGCATGGGATCTGCAGGCTTCAGACTCTCTAACGGGCAAACATCAGTACATATTTTCAAACTGTAGGGTAGACTGGAGTGTCCAGGACTTCCTCTCCACATGTCATAACATTTAACATTATAACTTGTCCCCAACATGACAAGTTACACCAGTGTCCAGGAGAGAAGAGGTATTAAAAAACTCTCCAAAATATGACAGACAATGAAATCAGACAGTACATGAAGTAAACAACTTGTTTCATTGTGAAATGCAAATGGTGTTCAGTTTTCTTCGTCAGAATATAAAAAGCACATATTTTATCCAAGAGACACTAAAACAAAAGGTAATAAACTGTGTGCACAGTTCATGTAGGTATCAGCCGTGAGAACATCAGATTTGGTCCCACATCTCAAGCCCACCTTAGGCATTTCAGCAAATTCCTCCTTCTCTGGGTCCCAAATGGTCTGAGGGTGGAGAACCTGTCTGAGCCATACAGGACTTGGGAAGAGAAAAGCAAACGAGTTGCTAGAAACGTAGCACAGATAGTGGGACTTACCATAAGAAGAGAGCCCTGGTGGTGATGTGGTTAAGAGCTCAACTGCTAACCAAAACGTTGGCAGTTCAAATCCACCAGCTGATCCTTGGAAACCTTATGGGGCAGTTCTACCCTGTCCTGTAGGGTCGCTATGAGTCGGAATTGACTCAAGGGCAACAAGATTGATTTTTTTTAAACACAAAAGGACTGTTTAGGTTCTCTCAAAGAGTGAAGTGGAAAATGCTAGACTGAATAGGAATTTGATATGCATGAAAAAAGAGCTTGTTTCATCGTATACCAGCTAGTAACCTAAAGTTTATTGCATATTGCTTAGTTATTTTAAGTTAATGTGACTAAGTTGTAAACATGCTTTAAAGTTATGTAACTGAGAGATTCCTCCTTGTATTCTTGCTCCTTTTCCTATAACATTGGAGCCTCCATATTAATGGAATGAAATTTATGAAATGTAGATAATTTATTTTAATTTTATTTTAAGCTTTACAATATTATTAAAATATAAATTTGCATCATTCTTATTTTTCTTACTGTCTTTTTATGCCTTCTTACTGTCACTATTAGCTCAAAATGAATTTAAATTCTGTCCAAGGACTCCAACATAAACATTTTTAAAAAGATGGTAAAACAGGAACCTTGTATACAACTTAGTGAAATAAACAAATTTTTTTTGAGTCATCTTTCAGTTTATTTTCTTCACTTGTAGTTATTAAATAGTAAATACAGATGTAGTAGAGCTTATTGTCTTATCCCTTTCAAAGTCCAATTATTTTCTGCTTGGAATTTTTTGTTGATAACATGTGTTTTCATTAATGAAAGCAAGCTGAATCATTGAGTGTTGTTGAATTTTTGGTAGATAGTATGGATTTTTCTTTTTTTGCCCCCTCTGACAATCCTACCTTTCAAGTCCTAAGGGACAAACTTTGTCCCACTAATTGTACCCCAGATGCCCCCTAGAGTCAAAAGGGACATACTTATTCCAAAGAAAAATTTTTTTTATTTCTGTTTCTTCTACCAAATGCACACACCTCGTACAACACCCTATAGAAATAGTAACTTGCAGCACATGCCTGTTTGTTTTTCCCCCATTTCAACCAGTCATAAAGGCCCCTGCCTTGCGGCAGCATGCACCAAAAGGCGAATAAAGTGGGTGGGAAAGCATATATCCCAAGGGTCACAAAAGGGCTCTACAACACATATTATTGTGTTCCTAAGACAACTTTGGTATGTCCTTGCCACTTCATTCAGATATTTGGAATGTAATTCAGGTAACCATCTCTGTATCTTGAGATATCTGCTGAGTTTACACAGGTCTTATCCGTTTAAAGGTACATCAAAAGTTGACAACTCAAGGTTTATAAGCTATAAATATAAAGATAACACTAGTGTCTCTGGAGCCCTGGTGGTGCAATGGTTAAGAGATGGGGTGTTAACCAAAAGCTGGGCAGTTCGAATCCACCAGCCATTCCTTGGAAACACTAAGAGGCAGTTCTATTCAGTCCTATACAGTCGCTATGAGTTGGAATCGACTCAGTAGCAACAGGTTTGTATTTGTTTTTGTTTTGAGCCCTGGCAGCACAGTGGTTAAGAGCTATGGTTGCTGACCAAAAGGTTTGCAGTTTAACTCCACCAGCTGCTCCTTAGAAACCCTATAGGGCAGTTCTACTCCCTCCTATAAGGTTGCTATAAGTCAGAATCGACTCAGTGACAACGGGTAGTATCTCTGGAGTCCCTGCGTAGCACAAACAGTTAATTTACTTGGCAGCTAACTGAAAAGTTGGCAGTTGGAGCCCACCCAGAAGTACCTACCAAAAAAGGCTTGTCAGTCTAATTCCAAAGTATCAGCCACCGAAAACCCTATACAGAGCACAGTTCTACTCTTACACACATGGGGTCATCATGAGTTAGGGTTGACTCCGCATCAGCTAGCAACTAGTTTTAATATCTCTGTAAAGAGGGATTCAGAAAATGTATGTGAAAAAAATACTGACGAGATAAAATTCCCCATTTCATTAAGCAGAAATTAGCTCCATATAGCTAATTATTTTTACCTTTTAAGGAATATATTGGCAATTTTTTAAATAAAATTATAGGAAAATGATAAGAAAATTTAGCTTAGCATTATGGAATATAGCAAAACTAAATATTATTGCTTTGATACCAAAAGTCTGATTTTCCAACATCGGTGAAACGATGAGAAGCTTCAACTCTAGGGACAAAGCCTAACTCTACAATGGACTAAGTACAACTCTAACCTTTTAAGGTTAAATTAGTTTTCTAATTTTTCTCATTTTTATAGAAAAAATTACTGAATTGTCCTTTATACATAATATCAATAATTGTCTCTTAATGCTTACATCCTAATGATAATAACTAAAATTCACCATGGGCCAATCACTCTACCAAGTGTTTTTAATTTAATAGATTAGAAAACGATTTTATTTTTAAACTTTCTTTGTCTAGCAGCCAACATTGTGATGAACAGCTAAGCACATAGAGTATGTGGGGCCATAAATGTGTATCTGTGTGTTTTTACAGTAATGATAATAGAGGGGTCAATTCAACAAATTTTTTAAAGATATTTATGAAAATAAATTAAAATCTTCCTTCAACTATGTGTGTAGCTCTTTTCAACCAAACTATACACTTTTAAATAGCCTTCAATTGCAATTAGGGTTGAAATGATTCTTCATCAGAACCATGTGAACATATTACCAAGATATAGATAATACCGTACTACTCGGTAAAATCCAGGAAGATGGTTGAATTGTACTTAGAAATGGAAGGTAAAAGGCTGTATTCTACATATTTATTTATAATATTCATTATTAGAGAAAAATCTTGGGAAAAATGTCTAATTTTAGATAAATTAATTTTTATGTAAATATCCAAATAACTTTATTAAGCGCAAGGATTAGAAAAGTCTTGCAAAGCCAGGTTAAAGCTCATTTAGTGATTCTAATACAGCTAGCATATAAAAATAAAATAACACAAAAATATTAGTTATCAAAAACAATGGAAAACAACAAATGTAAAATATAAAAAAGTTAAAGAAGGCAACTCTTGAGTATTATTTTACATTACAAGGTAAAATGAATCAATTTTAATAATGTCTTTTTTAACCCAAAAATGTTTATGGCATTTGGAAAAGTAGTGATTTTTAGTCTACTGTAAAATTTCCTAAATCATAGCTCTCTTCCTCTGAAAAAAACTATTTACCTTCCTAATTTGCCCTCATAAATCCTTCAATAAATTCTTAATTTATTAGCGTTGTTGATGATAACAATTTCAATGTTTTTATGTAAAGTGGATATTGGGTTCAGTTATGGATACAATTCCTGATCTCACTCACTTGATATTTTTGAAGATAAAATTCATTTGGGTGTGCCTTCAAATGCATCAAGTGTACCACTTTAATATTTTATTGAATCCCAAGGGGTAATCATCCTAAAGGGTCAACCTGTTTGAGGAGATGGACAACCAGCATCAGCGGTATTGCTAAGATGGTCTCCATGGTTTTCTGCAGGTGTCCTGAATGTGTTCCTTCAAAATCATTCCTGTGTTGTGATATATAATGTCATCCTCCAAGTACTCCATTGATAATAATGATAAAAAAAAAAAAAGACAACCCATGCATCTTAAAGAGAAGGCACCAAATAGAATACTTTAGTATTTCAGAACTATGCTCCATTGTCCTAAGGTTCCTGTGAGAAATGTCCACCTGACCCCATTTGCTGGGTACCGTCCAAAGGAAGGGAGGCAGTTGGTCTTCAAGAAGAGGAATGACATCACAATAAATCTCTCCTCTCCTGGTCGGAGAAAATTACAGTGCTCTTCTTTATTTCAGGAACCAAGAGAGTAAACTTAGATGAAAATGCATCTGGTAGACTGAGGTCCTTAGGAAAGAAGCCATTTTCTTTGATGAATAAACATGTGTCACCTTTTCTATCCTATGACTTAGTTTTTGCCTGTTTTTCTACGTTCTATTCCAACCTTTGGATCTTCACGCAGTTAGTAGGGTCTTCTGCCATTGCCTCACTCACCCACTTAAACGGTCAACCCTGGGTGAGGGGGGGAAGACAGAAAACATCACTCTCCACATATGTTGCTTACCTGGGGGTTAGCCTTTCCTGTTATAAATTTTCCAGATACTGTTTTAGGCTTGTGTGGGAAAGCTCTGACAAGCAAGGGTATTTTTTTTTAGAGGTGAAGAAGCTCTCCATTCCAATTTGTTTTTCTCCCACATCTTCCGTAGCATATGCACTCTCGTTAAATTCATGAACGAATTCTAAAGGTTTGTTTACTTTTTAACATTGCCAAGAAAACTATTTTAAAAATCACAAAAATAATTTTATATATAAAAATAAATGTTACTAAACTTTTGTTAACACCAAAACCAAAAGCGCTAGAAATCATATAAATATATATGGTGTCTTACGTTAAAACAGCACCTTGAGTAAATGGTCTGTTAAAGAAAACACAGGTAAGCATCTGAAAGTACTTTCCTTTGTGTTTTTTATATCTTTCCAGGTTTATTTTGTTTAACTGTCACCATGGAGATTTTCCTCTCTTCTTCTCTTTTTATTTCCCCAAAGACACTCCTGGCATGATCATCGGTTACGTTTGTTCATTCATTGTTCACCCAATCTTGTGTTTCAGTTGAATAGAACATGTATGGCACGGCCTCAAGATGATTTTTAAATCGTCAAGATGTGGTGCCTTATTTCTTTATCTTCCTATGACTTCGAGCTGAAAGGCTGCTTACCACCTTCTCTTGGACAAAAGGAAGAAATTGTAAAACTGTGAATTGCTCAAATGTGTGTTCTCCTACAACTTTTCATCTGTTTCTCTCAGTATACTTTACTTCATTCTTCTCTCCAAAATGATTGTCAGATGTATATGGCCCTCTGAGGTATGGACTACACTATAGCTATGTCTTCCAAAGAAATTTACTCATAAAACTATCAAGAATCAACACAATGAAGTGAAGATGTTAAAAATATTTTAATGAAATAAAAACGCATATCCATCATGCTACAAATCTCCTAATATAAAAATTATTTATGCTTAACAATTATAGAAACAATCAGCTAGAAATATAGTGTAACGTATGCTGCCTGTTATTTGATCCTTAAAGCATTTTTGAGACCTTTTTGAAAATATTTACATATGGATGAGGAAAATTTGAAAACTTCATGGATAAGAACGGGCGCTTTAGGACAATGTTGTTGGATGGGTCTCTGATTGAATGTTCAACTTTAGACATATCCACTGTTAATAAAAAAGTGGTTAGCAATATTTTAATGGTAGCAACAGAACATGACATCATGCTCAGCACTCTGTGATCAAACATAGCCTGTGGTTTGGGTGAGAAATGTGCTTTTAGAATAGAAGGGCAGACTCATGGAGCTAAGCTGGTGAGTTAATTGGGAGCCAAAGAAGGGGGAAATGGTAGAGCCAGGTTGCTACACACATGGAAGAAACCACAACAATGACTAATATATAAATATTTTAGCAACCATTGTTGTTTTGGAGGTGAAATGGGAAATAAAAACAAGGTTAGAACACACGAGTTTCTGTAAGAGTTTGAGGATATTTTCAAATAGAAGGCCACATATGGTAAGTCTTCCACAAAACTGACCTCTGCTTTCACTGGGTAGTGACCCCACCTAAAGCCTAGTTTACAGCGTTCTGAGGTGAGCCATGTTGACAGACAGAAGAAAAGTCAGTAGATACATGAAAAGAAAGGGTATAAATAAAGTAGGTTTTCTTCCTCAGTAGTTTGCAAATATTTCATGCTGATATTATTTAAAATTCATGTAATTCCTATTAGTATAAAAGAATAAAATATTATTTTTACTGTTAGTTGTTGTCAATTCCCACTCATGGAGACCCCATGTGTGCCAAGTAGAGCTGTTCCGTAGGGTTTGCTAGGCTGGGACATTTTAGAAGCAGATTGCCAGGCCTGTCTTCTGTGGAGGCTCTGGGTTGCTTTAAACTGCCAACCTGAGCCACCCAGGGACTCCTAGAATATTATTACATTTTTATAATCATATCCAGATACTGTTGACCATGTCTGAAAGCCTCTATAATTCCCCATGACCTGTAATGTTATGAAGACATTCCAAATAGTGTTAGTGGTGCTCTTCAGGGTTGCAGAAGGTTTTCTAGACCAAACTCTTGTCCAGAGATAGGATCCCAATACTGACAAACTACACCACACAGGTCAAATATGGCCTTCCACCTTTATTGTACAGCCTGTGAGAGAGGAATTTTTTGGAAAATATTTTAATGGCTAAAAAAAATCAAAAGAAGAATACTGTTTTATGACAAGTGGATAATATATGGAATAGAAATTTCAGTGTGCATAATAAAGTTTATTGGAACCTAATCATGCTTACTTGTTTACATATTGTATATAGCTGCTTTCATTCCCCAATAGCAGAGCTGAGTAATTGCCACAGAGGCCATATGACCTATAACCTGTCTAGACATTTAAGAAAAAGTCTGCCAACCCTTGATATAGTCCATCCCACCTACAATAGTCCCACGCATCAATAATCATCTAAGCTAAATTACAATTCAATTACAAAGAACTTGCAACTCTTTAGGCTAGTTTTTTTTTTTTCTTTTTAAACCTAGATATTCCTAGGAATCAAGTTGAAAAGAATATAAATGATACACTAAATGTACATTGTGGTTTCAAATTTTTTTTCTAATTTACAATACAAAAGTATTGCAGGTGGCTGTGTCATCATCTCTATAAAATATTATAGTTGTGAAAAAAAATTCAAATAGAACAAGTCAGTAGTAGAAGGTAAAAACCATTGGAATAGAAGTCAAGAGATTCGGATTCTTCTCTGGATCGCGGAAGCTATGTCATCCTGGCTGAATTGTTAAATCTCCCTGTGTCCTAACTAGCTATTTATCTTTAAGATATGTCTGGAAATCACAAAATGCTTAAAAATAGACATTCATGATTTAAGTGGCTCAGCTTCCCTTAATTCTCTTTAAAACAGAAGACAAAGACACTTCAGAGTCCGGCAGCCTACAGCACCTGGTACAACTACATGAAGTTGTCAGCACTCTTGGCTCTCTGATTTTGGAGGCTCCCTAAGCTTCTTCTTTTTTTTTTTTTTTTTTTTAATATGCAGCTCTTTTTGAATATTTCTATACAAACATTATGCACAAAAGCATACACTGTACCTATGTAAAAGAGAATGACATCGCAAGTCTAAGAAAGACTAAATTATAATTTACTGATGAAATTATAGGATAAGGCTGCTTCTAAATGGAACCAGAAGAAAATTTTTCCATTGCATATTGTTAAGGCAGATGAAAGAGAATGTGGAGATTGGCAATTTGTTTTTAGCCCCCTGGCTTAAAGGAAATGCTAGATTGAGGGTCTGAATATAATTTCATGCCAATACACGATGTCTTTTATTAAAGTAAACTTCTTTTGTATCTCCTGTAGCACACAACTCAATTCTCAGTGCCCAGTAGGTGTCTACTGCCAAGTCTTATTGAATTGGATTTTAGTCAATTTAAAGAAAATCTAGTCATTTGGAAAGATTCTATGCTCTCTGCTATTCAAAAAACAGATTTAAGGCATTTTCCAAAGTTCATACATAAAAAGATAAAATAAAACTAAAACAAGTAAAGAGAACAAGAACTTATCAAATGAGGACACAAAAATAAGGCAGAAGCACAAATTAATTATGTATAGGAAAATACTATACACAGTGCTAAATATAGACCACTTATTTTACCTTAAGTTTTCTAATAACCTGACACAAAAAGGAAATAATGATTGGTTACAAGATGCTCCGATGTCCATGAGGTAAAAATAAGCCAGTGGCTCAGAAAAAGCAAATGTTTGGTAATTGCCTGCTAAAAAGTATTAAAGAGAATCTTTCCATTTTCAACAAATGTTTACTGAATATGACCTCTGTCTTAGGTACCGTGCTAGGTAAGATGTATACAAAAAATACATATATAGATATACAATAATTGCTCTTCAGTACCTGTCTCATAGTTTACAAAAGGGATTCAGACACACATAGGAAACTGGTCTTTTTGGAGAGGTCCAGGGAGGCTTCAAAAAGAGGGTAGCATTGAAGTTTACCTTACAAGATGCGTAAGGGTATACCAATACCCACAACTGAACATGAAGTAATTTAGTGTGTACAAATCTGCATTTCAAAAAAAGTTATACTGATATTGACCATTACAGATTTTAACATTTAATATAGTACATTTGTATGACTCTATACATGTCTCCCTTTACATTTTATTGTTCACATGTATTACATCTAATATTGATTTTTAAAACAAGCTCAGAAGTCCAGAAGTATCTGAAGCAAACTTCAGGTCACAGAAATTTGGGGAATCCGATATTAAATATGGAAACCCTGGTGGCATAGTGGTTAAGTGCTACGGCTGCTAATCCAGGGGTTGGCAGTTCAAATCCACCAGGCACTCTTTGGAAACTCTATGGGGGTGATTCTACTCTGTCCTATAGGGTCACTATGAGTTGGAATTTACTTGATGATGGTGGTTTAGAGGGTATATTAGATATTGGAAACATAGGCCTTTTTCATCATTTGCTGGATGAAGTATCTTCATGTTGTTTCTTTTCAATGAAAAGGTACCTAAGTCCTATGTGCAAAGATTAAAGTTGTACAATAAATTAAAGTATGTGTGACAAGAAATCTGTGGTATGCACTTCCTCTTTTGTGAAATTTACATCTGGAAAACCAACTTGACCTTTATTTTAAAGAACACTATGACTGAAATTATAGTCAATTTATAGTAATCATATTTTTCTCCCATCGTGCTCCTCAATTATTCTTCCAAGACACTGTTATATCAATAAAAGTTTTACTGAACAAACACTCCCTTAGCTCATCTACATGTTTCTTCCTCTAATTAAGTCATAAACCTTTCTCCACGTGATGTCACAGTTGTGTTCTTAGCCAGACGGTGACCTCAGAAAGCTCCGGGATTAAACCGTACGTACAGAATGCAACAAGATGAATTAGTGAAAATCCGACTGTCCATACGGCCCAAAATCTGGCATTGCTGCTAATTCAGTAAGAAATTGTTGCCATGACTCACAAAATGCTCATATTTTACATAAATTGTAAAATGAACTAAAGTTTGAAGAACTAAAGTTTGAAGATAAGTGAAGTGCAGTTTGGATCAAAATGAAGAGCTTGCAAATGTACCATTTGGGGGTACGCACGGAGCAGCTGATGGATTCAAACTGGCGACTTCTTGGTTAGCAGCTGAGCTCTTAAACTCTGTGCCACCAGGGCTCTGTAGGTGACCCAGCCCTCTTAAAAGAACCAGTTAAAGACTTTAAATGGGATGATATATTAAGGGTTACAGTCTACTGAATGATTGTCTTTGTGATGTTTGCTATAGACCAGTGGTTTTCGAAAGCACTTTTTAGGCAGTGGATAGTTGTTTATTTGTTTTTAAATTCTTAGGTGGAAGCCTAAGACCCTCCATATACACAGTGTCTTCAGCATGATAAGATGTGATCTTAGAGTGCCACTGTACTTGTTATTTTTGCTAATACATCCTTTCGTGATAAGTAGAGGAAATACTGGCACCTCTACTTTAATGATAAGGAAGAGTGAGATTCAGAACTAGTGAACTGCCTAAGGTTGCATGGTTCAAAAACGGGTGAGCTGTAACTAGAACCTACCTGTTCTTACTCCTTTTCAACAGCCCTGACACTACACATGTTTTCTTTTAATAAATGACACAGAAAGTTCTAACACTTAGCAGTCAAAGAATCTTAGCAACCTACTATTTCTCCCTGAAATTTCATAGCCTCATACTATTTAGAATTATTAATTTTGAAATATTGCCAATAAAATATTTAGTTGCAAGACAATTTATTTTACATTTATCAAACACTCAAAAGGACCTTCATACATAATGTACTCATTTCTCTAAGTAGTTTTAAAATTAGAATATTACAGGGACTTACATTGTAGTTTTGTTTTTAGTTCCTTTTTAACTATGTGCTGTTACCTTTAAGAGAAGGCAGAGAACCAAAATACATTAGAGAAAAGGTTGAGATATGACCTTTATAATACCAAACTTTAACAAAACAAATGTTTGCTGTAGACTTAAGGGATCCAAAGTAATAGCTTTGGTCCCTTGGCTCTGGAATCTTGCCTTTTCCTTGACTACAGAGGCTTACTTTTGGCTTATTTCAAATAAGAGCCTCTGAAAGCCAAAACATGAAGTATGAGCAGCTATTTGATCTTGAATTTGATGCATCACAAATTTTATTCCTGATGCCCTTTCCTTCCTGCCACAAGCCCTCTCTCATCATCATTGCCATATTGCAAGGCTCTTTTAATTGGCAATCCTGTTTTAGGTCCTGCTTAGAAGTCTGCTCAGAGCCTACGTCTGGGTAATGCACAGCCTGGAAACCTCACTCGAGGAGATGCCCTCTGTAGATGACAGTGCTGTCAATTTAGGTTAGATACGATGGTCACCTGATCTTCAAAACCAAGAAATTGGGAAGCAAAAAATAATATTATGAATGAAATGTAAAGCTTAGAACATAGTAAGATTTACTTCATCTATTCAATCTTGAGGAGCCTGGCGGTAGAATGGTTAAATGTTTGGCTGGTAGATGAAAGGCTGGTGGTTTGAATCCACCCGGTGGCTTCGTGGTTGAAATACCTGGTGATCTGCTTCCATAAAAAGTTACAACCTAGAAAACCCTATGGAACAGCTCTACTCTGTAACATGGGGTCACTATGAGTTGAAGTCAACTGGACAGCACCTAACAACATCAACATTCAATCTTGATTCAGCAAATAATAAATAACATTATACTTTTTAACATGGAGTCCATGGGTGGTATAAACAGTTCAAGTGCTCAGATGCTAACCAAAAGATTGGAGGTTTCAGTCCGCCTAGAGGCAACTTGAAAGAAAGGCCTCATAATCTACTTCTAAAAATTCAACATTCAAAACCTTATGGAGCACAGATCTTCTCTGAAACACATGGGGGTGCCATGAATCAGAATGAAGTCAAGGTCAAGTGTTTTTTTTTTTTTTTTTTTGGTTACTATATGTCAGGCAGTGTGCTGGGACCACAAAATAAGATCCTGCAGCAATCAACTCATGGTCTACTGGGAGAAATATGAACATATACCCTCATCTCACATTTATGAAAAAATATTTCAGCACCTACTATTTGAAAAAAGCAGGCCTAGACCCTGGGAACTGAGAGGTGAATGAAACTGCTACTTGAGTCCAGTGGAATCTGTATAATTATTAAGCTAACAGGTGATTACTAATTACACTTGTCCCTCAGTATCCACAGGGGATTGGTTCCAGGACCCACCTCAGACATCGAAATTCAAGGATGCTTAAGTCCCTATTTAAAATGCATAGTATTTGCATATAACCTACGAACAACCTCCCACATCCTTTAAATCATCTCTAGATTACTTATAATACCTAATACAATGTTAGTGCTATGTAAATAGTTGTTATATCGTATTGTTTAAGGAATAACGACGAGAAAAAGGTCTGTACACCTTCAGTACAGATGCAAACACAGCAGGCCTATCTATACAGTACACGTCACTTTTTTTTGTTTGTTTTTTCCTTAATTTTGGATCTGGCCCTGGTTGAACCTGTGGACTTGGAGCCTGTGGATATGGAGGCCAGTGTATTATAATAGTGGTATCCTCTCGCTCATCCGCAAAGGACAGTGTCATATGGTTCTCTGAAAACTTCTCCTCCATTTGTCCTCGAAATCCAATGATATTTCATTTATGTCTGGTTGGCGTTGTCATACTCCTAATTGCTCAGCATCCAGTTATTTTTAGCAGAAGGACTTTGCTTTCCTCAGACTAGGAGAAGCTATTGACTGTCAGTTCCTATGTGCTTAGGTGAAAAGGCATACATGTTAAGCTGTCAGGAGACCTGGTTGCACAGTAGTTAAGGGCTGAACTGCTAACTTAACTGAAAAGGTATGCAGTTTGAATCTACCAATCACTCCGCTGGAGAAAGATTCAGAAGGCTATTTCCCTAAAGATTATCTATGGGGCCGTTCTACCTTATCCTGTAGGGTTGCTGTGACTCAGAATCAACTAGATGGCAATGGGTTTGCATCACTGAGTCAGAATTGACTGGCCGACCGTGATTTTTTTTGTTTTTTTTTTGTCTTCTATAAAACATACTTGCTTTATTTAGGTCATCTGTTTTTATTCTTCTTTCTTTCATAACGTACTTTTGCCCCTCTGGTCAAAAGGTATTAAAGTTCTAGGTTGGCTATTTCTAGTAAAGAAAAACACTACTTATAGAATAATAAAATTTATTAAACCCAATTCCCCCAACATGCCTCAACCTCACCCTTACCCTGTCTTTTCCCAAAAAAGGGATTATTAGGAAATATTCCTCTCTTCTCTTAAGGACCTATTTTTCTGTAGTAAATGTTTCGTAACCTGTGAGAAAACATAAAATTGAAAAGTTGTATGTCTCCTTGTTTCTCATACTCATCTCCCCTCTTCTCCTCTCTCTCATGGCTCATTTTTATAGTCTTTACTATTATACACCAGTTATTATATCAAATGTGTTAGAAACCCTTATCTAAATCCTACAAAAACACTTCTCCATATATATTACTGTGCCCAATTTGCAGATTAGGAAAGAAATTCAGAGAAATTAAATAAATTGTGAAATTTACAAAATTAGCATGCTTTGTGGGAAAATTTTGAAGAAGGCTTATTCTGGGGCTGAGTGAAAAAAAAAAAATTGCTGCTGAGTTGACTCCGACTTATAGTGACCCTATAGGACAGAGGAGAACTGCCCCATAGGGTTTCCAAGAAGCAGCTGGTAGATTTTAAAGTGCTGATCTTTTAGTTAGCAGCCGAGCTCTCAACCATTTGTAGAAAAGGTTTCCCAAGGAGGATGTCTTCTAAGTGGAGCCTGGAAAGTTTAGGACAACTTAGCCACACATGGAAGAGAAAAGTAGCCATTTATCTGTTGCACTTGGACCATGGGTCCAAGGAGGGCAGAGCTAGACCAGAGACCAGCGAGGCAGACAGGACCTTTGTCATTATGCAGGGCAGAACTCTTAGATAAATTACAAACTATGCAAACCAAGATATAAAAACAATGACATTCAAAGCAACATTGAATTTATGTGATAAAAGATCATTTTCTCAAAAATTATGTCAATGGATTGAAACATGAATAAGGAACTGACTGATAGACTATAGATTCTTTAAGTTCAATGTTTAAGTGTAACTGTGTGGTTTATAATAATTCAGTTTACCCACTCTTCTCTGCCCCACTACTTTGATACAATCCTTTGTAGAGCAGGTTGAGTTAGCATTTGGTCTTGACGTGAAATATTTACATATTGGATCCACTTTGGTTCTTATGGCCTAAGACAAACCAGAGCCACTTGGAGCTAATGCAAGTGTGGACAGCAAAACAAGGAGTTACAATCAAATGACCTCACAAGCTTTCATGAGATGCCTTCCAGGTGAGTCAGAAAATGGTAAAATTATTTTTTAGACTATCATTGAGATTAAAATTCAGAATTAAGAAATTATCTCAGATAATCCATGAACTCTGTAAGGGTATCTGTAGACACACAGGGCATGAAACACTGCTATACTGCTACCTTTTCAGTTGAAAAAATATTAAAATAATAGAGAACATTCCCATGTTCTTACTGACTGCAAGTTTCAAGGGACACAGAATGTGCCATCTTGAAAGGTTTGCAGAAGTTATCTGTTCAATCCTCTCATTTACATGTAACTAAAGTTTAGAAATGTCATTTTCCCAGAATGCCACAGATAAGAAGTTATTAAACCAATCCTATGCGTTTATTCTATACAAGTCATTTACAACAACTTAAAATTTCCAGTTTTACTTTCAAAAATAGAAATAAGAAATTTCTGTGTTGGGATTTATTCAACCGCCACTTTGGTAGGACCCATGGAAGAAGAGATGTTCTTTTTAAAATTCCAGACTCACTTTCCTGAAATATAGATGTGACTGGTGTAGTGCTCTAGAAAATGGCTGCATTTAAGCTTAACCTGAACGAGGTTGTACCTGTTCCTCTTTTTCATTGGTCATCAGCTGTTACTACCTCGATGATGGTTCAAATAACAATTAGGAAAAATATTCGTCACTGTATATGACATGTTCACAAATGACAATGAATGCCAGCAAATATTTGGATATATTAAGGGGACAGTAATTGATTATTTTGAGGCCCTATACCTCAATCCATGATATATTAAGATATATAAACAGTACAATAACAGGTAATACTGACTTCACTTAATTTTTATATGAAGTAATATTACATTAACTGACAATGGTCAAATGTATCTACTGTTTATGAATATTGACATAACAGCTGACCTTTCCTAGAATATGATAAAAAAATACGATAGATCATAAACAAAACATACCCCATAATGTCCTAAGCACCCGCACTGGTCAACTAGAAAGCAAAGGTAACGTCAATGAGAAATTAGCTGACAAAGAAGTGATTGTAACAATTTGTCTTGAGTCTTTTCTCTGCTCTTAGGAAATATTGTCTAACTAGCTACACAGGCCTTACATGTTGAAGTCTGTTCTCAATTCTAGAAGTAGAAGAATGGGAAGACTTGAACCGAGTAAGCCAAAGCAGGGGAAAAAAAAATAAAACGTTCCCTTGGAATGTGTTAAATCCTGGGTCAGGGCAATAAAGTCTTGAAGGAGATTTGTTCTACCCCAGTGCTGGATAAAAATTGTAAAACTGACTGTAAGTTACTCATATTTGTTTCCTCTCAAAATGTAAAATCAGACATAGATGAAAAAAAAAATTGAACCATGATTTTTTGGGAGAGTCACAGAGATTTCTTTTCTGCCCTTCACAGGGCACATCTGAATTACCTATGGGCTGGTGTATAAATGGCTCCGTCATTAATACCGCTGTGTCTCTCCTCAGTGACCCACGCGTAATTATGGCTCATCTGGCTCACAGCAACAGCGCCGGGGAAAAGGGCATGTTCAGCAACCTGTTTTCACAGTGTTCATTTGAGGTACCCCAGGGAACTTCATCAGCTCCCTATGAGGAGCTATTGACTCTCTTTTTCCTAACACCTGCCTAGCTGCTCAGCATACTCCTAAGGCTTTTTCATTCGGATACCAGTATCTACGTGTGTCTATATTATTTCAGTAATCCACAGGGAAACATTGTTTCCATGTTGCTATGTATTCACCTATAACTCCACTGAAATCATTTTTTTTTTAATTTAAATGTAAAAATGTTAGCAAAGATCCAAACAGCATGTTACAAGCAGTTCTTCAAAGCCTACTGTCCTGAAGCCACTGATGTTCTCAGGTTACCAGCACGGTGTTTTTATACGCAAGAGGCACCAACAATTGAGCATCCAGGGGATGGGACATTTCAACAGTTTAGTCTCTTTTGGGATTGGAAAAATCCATTCTAATATTCACTAAGCTGCCATTTCATAACTATTAAAATATACACTTTCCCAATAGAACAACTGAAATGGCATGCTACAAGAGAAACCAAACATCTGCTTTAGCTAAAATTATAATACATGGCTTTGAATGTCAGAGAGGAAATCAAAGTCATGAATGTTTAATCACTGAATGTTATAGAAAAAGGCTGGTGGCTGCATTAGCACTAAACATAGACTTTAGACTACATCATGACTCACTACCCCTCCACCTTCTCCTGAAACATGTGAGAGCTATGTCTACTGAAAAAAAAAAAAAAAGCAAAAAAACCCTGATATTTACTTAGACTTTTTACTTTTAGAAATGCTTTCACGTCCTAGCCTTCCAATAACCCATGATGTAGGCAAAGCAGCTGTTTGAATTCTTACTTTACAGATCAAAAAACTGAAGCACAAGTTTATCTGACTTAACTAATATCACGTTACCTGATATCTGAGCCTAACTAATATCACGTTACCTGATATCTGAGCTTAACTAATATCACGTTACCTGATATCTGAGCTTAACTAATATCACGTTACCTGATATCTGAGCTTAACTAATATCACATTACCTGATATCTGAGCTTAACTACTATCATGTTACCTGATATCTGACTTAACTAATAGCATGCTACCTGATATCTGAGCTTAACTACTATCATGTTACCTGATATCTGAGCTTAACTAATATCATGTTCTGATATCTGAGCTTAAAACTAATATCATGTTACCTGATATCTGAGCTCTGGCTAGAACCTAGGTCAATAAGGAACAGGTCGTAATAGGGGAGTATTTTATCCCGGATGAATGAATCATGCTTTCCTCTTTAGGACATATATAAAGAGGGAGCTGGGGAGGTGAGGAAGGCAGGGAAACAGAGAGGGAGACAGCAGAGGGAAAGGGCAGCTTCTTCACGGGAGAAAGATATGGCTGTCTTCTTCTGTAAGGATTTCAGCCTTGGAAACACTATGGGACAGTTCTGCTCTGTCCTATAGGGTCTCTGTGAGTTGGAATTGACTCCACAGCAATGAGTTTTTTGATATATATATATATATATATATAAAAAGTTTCTTCAGTCTAAAAAATTGTGTATATATGTGTATGTGCTTCTATATGTGGTTAATGCGATTATATTTCAATTTAAGAAACAAAAATTTCCACAAAATTTATATTTAGATATTTTGTGGGCCCAATAAGAAATTAATTTCACTATATATAACTTTATCTCTTAGAAAATGACATATTAATGGTATTCTTATCATAAAAGAATCAGTAAATTCAGAGCAACTTTTTCATATGTTTGCATATGGGATAAGAAAAAACTAAAACCCGTGTTCATTAAAAATAAAGAGGAGATAGATGAGAGAGATGATAGAGAGATAGATGATAGAGAGATAGATAGATGATAGGTGGATGATGGGTAGGTAGGTGGGTATGTAGGTAGATAGGTAGACAGATAATAGATGCCATCGAGACCACTCTGATCCATGGTGACCTGGAGTAAAACAGACTATAACGTTACCTGGTCCTGTGTCATCCTCTCTATCACCAGCATGTTTGAGTCCATCACTGTAGCTACTGTGTCAATCCATCTTGCCGAGGGTCTCCCTCACTCTCACTGGCCCTCTACTTCACCAAACATGATGTCCTTCTCTGACGATTGATCCCTTCTGATAACATGTCCAAAGCAATCAAGCTGGACAGTGTTCTGCTGTGATCCATAAGGTTTTCACTGGCTAATTTTTGGAAGCAGGTCATCAGACTTTTCTTCCTGGTATGTCTTAAGCTGGAAGATCTGCTCATGCCTGTCCACCATGGATGACCGTGTTGACATTGGTGGCCTAACTTCCAGCACCATAGCAGCATGCAAGCCACCAAGAATGACAAAGTGACAGACATATGGTGGGAAGGGGGAGGGGAGCACTCAGCAGTTTAGTAAAGTGGGTTCTCAGTAGGAATAACTAAAATAATAAAAATAAAATCCTGGCAAGATCCAGGAGTGTTTATAGAGAAGAGTAAGTGATGTAAACATTCCATATAGAAGTCACTGAAGAAAGGCAAGCATGCTTTAAAACGTTCATCCGTTTCTTCCCAAGTTGATTCCATGTTATAGGTCCAGGCGCATTTCTTTAGTCATTTCCTGTACATATTGAATGCTCCACTGTCTTTCTCCAGTGTGGTCTGGGGGTAACCTACATGTCAATGCTAAATACCTGGGCTGCTTGCTGGAGGTAAAGATTTCTAAAATCCAGGTGCACTGAAGCAGAATCTTTGAGGATGGGAACCTGGAATCGCCATGTTATGAAACACTGATGTGTCTTATATTGCAAATACCTGTTTTTGTTTTATAATGTCTTTCTCTTCTTTATGAATTCTATTCATTTCTTTCTATCTTTGAACATCTTAACTATGTTTATTGTAAAGTTTTTTTAAGTTTATTCTTATACCCAACAGTTTGTGGGGTGTTTTCATTATGTTTGATTCATTCCTATGCTTTGAAAACTTAGTTGCAGGCTAAGTTTTAGTGCAAGCTCCTTGCCTATGTTTTTCACCTTCTCACCGTCACTGCCTGTGGCATCTGGTGATAGTAAGATCATCTCAGCTGGCCTTTCATTGCTGGCACAGAGCTCTCCTCCCATTGTAAGAATTTGGTGGGTCAGCCTCTGACCCAACGTGGGCCAGGGACCTGAACTTAGTTGCAAGACTATTTCTGCTCCTTCCTGTAAATTCCAGGAGTTAAAACTAAGTTTGTTTTATACCCTTAAAATCTGAATAGACATATTACTTTACAATATCAAAACGTGAAGTGTAAGAATGACAACCGATGGAATCTGAAGCACCGAAAAATGAATTTCAATTGATATAAGAATGCTTAACATTGTTTCTGGTGAAAAAGGTACCTTTTATAAAACCAACTATAATATTCTGGTTAAAAATTCTGAACTAGGAATCAAGAATCCAAATTTACCTTAGAGTATAATCTCAAGTATGATTTGACAAGTGAATTTTCGCAGAAGTGACGGAATCTCCTTTTTACGTAGTTAGATGCTTTCAATTGATAGATCCTATTTTTTTTTATTAGAGGCTCTTGGGGCTAAAAATATCCTGATAGATCTAATCTGACCATTTTACTCTTCAAGCTATGTTCCAATATTATGTGGGTTGTCTAAGCCACACACACAGCAGCATAACTGGGCCCATTGCCAGAACTCTTCATCTGATCAAAAAATTGAATTATTTGGAATATTAAATATTAATTCTACATCCCTAGAATATTAAAGTTTGTATTTTGCCAAAGCCAAGACATGTTTCCTCATCATTCCCCCTCACAAGGAATTACAGAGGGCAACTCTGCACTGTCATTTTTAAATAAATTGGAAATGTACAAAGAAAAGAAAATCTATGTGTGGTGTGGTCTGCATAATGCTAGTACCCTATGATAAAAACAAAATGATTAGCATGGTCCAATAAATACCAGAAATACTGGGCTAAACAAAACTTTAAGATTTTCTTTACTGTAGGACTTCAAAAACTTAATGTGGCAAGGATCAATTTCAGATCAAGAGAGACCAACACCAAATTTTTGAGGCTGTATATTAAAAAACAAGAGGGGAAAAGGAATGATGAGGGTGGAAGAGAAATCCCAAAATTTTGTTACAAATTAAAGAGGTGTGTTGAAATTAACTTAAATATTTATCATATTTTAATACAAGAACAATAATGTTATATAATTGATATTCATACAAATTAGAGAATATATTTAATAATTAATTCCATGGCCAATTCCAAAGCTATGATTCATGGATGGGACTCAAGCTTCGGAGGTACAATAAACACCTACCTCTTCCCTGCAGAGCAGCTCAGGGGATTAACGTTCCAAGGAACATGCTATAGATACTTTTTATAGGCACGTGCACACATGCACACACACAATGCATATATATTTACATGTGCATTAAATATAGATATATACTATAATCAGCAATTTTAATTTATTCTCAAAATTTCAATACATGTCAAGTGATGATGGCCCTTAACAAATTCAAGGATGAATGTTTCTGAGGGGGTTTTACGTAATTTTCAGCACAAAGTGACAAATGAATGTCACTGTGGGTCTTAATGAACTTTTCATAATGCATTTTCTTTCTTTTGCTTTAAGTCAGCAAAATATATCCACAGGCCATATCAGGCTGCTGCCATCTGGCCTGCTGCTTAATTTCGTAAGGCCCGGGAACTAAGATTATTTTGTTTAGTTTTGTTTTACATTCTTAAGTGGAACCAGGGAAATCATTTCTGATATCAGATGGATCCTGGCTGAAAGCAGAGAATACCAGAAGGATGTTTACCCTTGTTTTACTGACTATGCAAAGGCATTCGACTGTGTGGATCATAACAAATTATGGATAATATTGCAAAGAATGGGAATTCCAGAACACTTAATTGTGCTCATAAGGAATTTGTACATGGATCAAGAGGCAGTCGTTTAAACAGAGCAAGGGGATACTGCATGGTTTAAAGTCAGGACGGGAGTGCGTCAGGTTTGTATCCTTTCACCATACCTATTCAATCTGTATGCTGAGCAAATAATCCAAGAAATTGGACCATAGGAAGAAGAACAGGGCATCAGGATTGGAGGAAGGCTCATTAACAACCTGCGTTATGCAGATGACACAACCTTGCTTGCTTAAAGTGAAGACGACTTGAAGTACTTACTAATGAAGATCAAAGACCACAGCCTTCAGTATGGATTACACCTCAATATAAAGAAAACAAAAATCCTCACAACTGGACCAATAACCAACATCATGATGAAGAGAGAAATATCGAGGTTGTCAAGGATTTCATTTTACTTGGATCCACAATCAACACCCATGGAAGCAGCAGTCAAGAAACCAAAAGACACGTTGCATTGGGCAAATTGGCTGCAAAAGACCTCTTTAAAGTGTTGAAAAACAAAGATGTCACCTTGAGGACTAAGGCGTGCCTGACCCAACCTTTGGTGTTTTTTCAATCGACTCATATGTATGCAAAAAGCTGGGTAATGAATAAGGAAGACAGAAGAAGAATTGATGTGTTTGAATTGTGGTATCAGCAAAGAATATTGAATATACCATGGACTGCCAGAAGAACAAACAAATCTGTCTTGGAAGAAGTACAACCGGAATGCTCCTTAGAAGTAAGGATGGTGAGACTACGACTCACATATTTTGGACATGTTATCAGGAGGGATCAGTCCCTGGAGAAGAACATCTTGCTTGGTAAAGTGGAGGGTTGGCAAAAAAAAAAAAAAAAGCAAGACCCTCAATGAGATGGATTGACATAGTGGCTACAACAATGGGCTCAAGTATAGGAACAATTGTGAGGATGGCACAGGACTGGGCAATGTTTTGTCCTGTTGTGCATAGGGTCGTTATGAGTCGGAACTGACTCAATGGCACCTAACAACAACAAGTGGAAAAATAAGAGAATATTTTGTGACATGTGAAAAATACAAGAAATTCAAATTTCAGTGTCCATTGATAAAGTTTTATGAGAACACTTCCAAGCTCAATAGTTCATGTGTTGCCTCTGGTTGCTTTAGTGTGGAGTTGAATATTTGCAACAGAAATAGGGGTTGTGTGGCCTAAAAAGTCTGAAATATTACTGTCTGGAGCTTTAAAGAAAAGGTTTGCCAACGGAATATTCTACCAGAGCATAAATATAATCTGCAATAATTTATAAATTCCTTTTATTGCTGACTTGTTTTCTTTTATGTATTCTTTCTAGTTATGAGGAGTCAGGTGTTTGTAGTACAATCATTACAAGGTTTTCAAGGTAAGTGTGTATGACTTCAAAAAGAAATTAGGTTGCAATATATCTCTATTAGCTGAGGTGAGAGTAAATAAGTTATAAATCAGATAAGAGTGCCTTTATTTCAATGCTGTAAGGATATTTGGATATAGTTTTACCAACGATCACAATAACTCTGAAAAAAAAAACTATTAATATATTCAACGCAACTTTTCAATAATTCTTTAATGCACAAATGCACACATATAGCAAAACCAGTATAAATAAATAGATTAACGGTGTACTATGAGCCACAGTTGACTTGACGGCAATGGGTATTCAGTAGTTAAACATGACATATTTATAAGTTCAGGAATATTGGGCTAGAAATTGTAAAATCAGAGTTACAGCTTCAGTTATTACCAAGCTAATTGACCTTCAGTAATGTAACCAACGTCTCTGAGCCTGAGCTTTATCATCTGTGAAAGGAGGGGAGTTCCTCCTCCGAGGTCCCTTTACTCTCTGAGAGCATTTAATTCAATAGATTTGTGCAGCGTATATATGTTGACAGTGCTTTTCTATGCAACAAATAAAACAGATTGTATTGCGGGTCAATATAGGCATATAGGCACCAGACCAGGCCAGACCCGTTGCTGTCGAGTGGATTCCAACTCATAGCAACCCAAAACGACAGAAGTAGAACTGCCCCATGGGGTTTCCAAGAACTACTGATGGATTTCAACTGCTGATCTTTTGGTCAGCAGACAGTCTCTTAGAATTCTCAGCAGAGGTTATCAATAGGGTTTAAGTTGGTATGTATCAACATACCAACTAAAGAAACTGTTTTGCTCACCCCTGTTTTTTTCCTACAAGAAGCCCTGGTGACGCAGTGGTTAAGCGATCGGCTGCTAACTGAAAGGTCAGCAGTTCAAACCTATCAGCCGCTGCATGGGAGGAAGATGTGACAGTCTACTTCTGTAAAGATGATAGCCTTGAAAAACCTATGGGGCAGTTCTGCTCTGTCCTTTAGGGCCATAATCAGTACGAATCATCTGGATGACAATGAGTTTTTTCTACTAGTTTCAAGGTAACTCATCTTTTAAAGACAAGATTGAATCCCACACCTTCCATAAAAAATTTCTTAATCACACCACTAGACAGAGATAGCTCCCTCCTCAAATTGAAGAGAGATCTAGAATCCTCTTGTACTGATGAGTACTGCTCTTTGGAAATTATATGATACTGTAAAGACTGAGTTAACCCAGGAGTCAGTGGATTTGTGTTGAAGACCCAATCCCATGGTCATTGTATTCCTCTGAGTTTTAGTTTATTGGTCTACAAACATGGGTGGCGTGGCCTGGCCCACTTCTATGTCCTAGTCAAGTTTAGGAAACTCTGGTGGCTTAACAGATAAGAGATACATCTGCTAACGAAAAGGTTAGCAGTTCAAATCCACCAGGTCCTCCTTGGAAACTCTATAGGGCAGTTCTACTTTGTCCTGTAGAGTCACTACTATGAGTTGGAATCGACTCTATGGTTGAACTAGACTTTTTAGCCTAGTTCAAATGGTCTATGTCTATTAAGAAGATAAAAGGTGCCTAGCAAGCACAAGTTGGTTGCAATAACACACTATCCTCTCCTACTGTCTGAAGAAAGACTGACTCCCTGTGGGTACATAGTTCAGGGAGGAAGAACTCAAACCCTGAACAGCTCTTAAATTTGAATCATAGGTTAAAACATTTAGTGAAAGAATACTTCCTTATTTTAGAATTTCCCATGTGGTTAGGATGTTTAATTAGGCAACTCTCATTCAGTCATCCTTATTTTGGAGGCCCAGATCATTTTCCTATGAGCATTTTGGGGTACAGATCCTGGAATTTCTTACAAAGTGGGATCTCAGACAAGTTACTTAACTTCCATAAACTTAATTTCCTTTTCTATAGGCTGCATACACTTTGCAGGGTTGTGTGCAAGAATTATGAGAGAAACAAACTAAAAGTATATATCACAGTCACTGTTACTGAACAAATGAATGGTATGTTGCCTTTTCATATGATGGTGACTGACCAAGCAGGCATTTGCCTTGGTGCTCTTGTTTTCACTTACAGGGGTTATCTAGGTGCTTCCACTCCCAGGTGTGGTATACGGCCTTACCTCTTTGAACTTTTTGATTATTAACATCACTAGCCTTTCTGCTGCAATGGTGAATTTCTGCAAGGCTCTTCTGTAAAAATTAAATAATTACAGCTTACTAAATTCTATAAAATCTTGCTATTTCATGCTGTTTTTATTACACTTATTTCCTGCTTCAGTCTCCCCATTCTTAATCATACACTTACTTCCAAACTTGATTGCCATGGTTTTTGTCCTTTATATTGTTAATGTGTCCTAAGTGTGGACAGATGTCCTCAAAGTAGAAATAGGTTTCTGAGAGGTGTTTTTTTTTTTTTTTTTTGACATTTTGTATCTTTAATGGGACTTGAAGAGTACTTACCAGACAGTGAATGTTCAAGTAATATTCGTCGAAAACCTTTGTTACAGAAATAAAATGTTTCTCAAAATTAATGCTTTATAGAGAAGAAAAAAAAATGATTTTGGCTGTCTTACAGATGTCCTCATATTCCAGCTTTCCTGTTACCAACTGGGTGGAAGCTGAAATAGTTACTGAATCTCTAAGCTCTAGCTTTGCTGTTCGAAAAGTGGGCAAAATAACACATACCTAATAGTTGTGAGGTTTAAATTAGATATCATGTTTTAAGTGCAATGTTTAAGTTAGCCAAAAAGCAGAAGGCACATTTAGAAAAGAAAGATCACTGCATATGCAGAAATGATGAAGGCAAACAAACTTATTTTGAAAATATTAGGCAATGATATGTCCGGTGGTTGTGACCATCTGCAATTTTTAATTGATTCAATGTGTTTCTAAGCACTTTAAAATATTAACTCATTTTCCCCTCAGAGCAACCTGATGAGATAGCTACCATTATCATTTCCATTTTACAGATGAGAACACTGAAACCCAGAAAGGTTAAATAATTTGGCCATGATACTGTATTAGTAAGTGATGGAGTTTAAGTTTGAATTCAGGGTGTTTGATTCCTTATTCTGTGCTCCTAACTCTATGCTTTGATGCCTTCTTCTTTTTTTTTTTTTCCTGTAAAAAAGTTGCCTAGTATAAGAATAAGAAAAATAAGGGAAAGATCTGAAATACAGTATTGAGAGAACACATGAAGAAAATCTGAGATAATTTAATTGATATTAAAAGAGAGAACTAAGTTAAAATTCTGAGGATGACCGTATAAAAATGGAATTATGACATAGGATAACTCAATTTAAATGAGTTCCTTGAGGGAAAAGTCCATTACGTCTGTATTTTTGAAAGGATATTAGGGGATTTAATAAATAGCTTCAATGGGGCCATGCAGGGGAAGGCCAGATTGCAGAGTCTGAAATGGTGAATTAAGCAGAAAACGAAGTTAAGACTGGGCCATTTCCTTAAGGAAATGAACCGTATCACTGATGAAGACTTGTCTTTCAGGTGAGACAGGGCATTTTAATCAGAGAAGAAGCAATACATTCCTTTTACAATGGGTTAGTTGGCTTCCGTGGTTTAACTAAACTTTCAGTCCTGCAATTTTAATCCATCTATCTGATGTCCCTGTTCACTCAGATTCAACTACAGGACATATAACCAAGGCCCATGGGTTAGGTCTGGCTTTAGACAAGAATAGTTGTGGGTTTTTTTTTTTCCTGTGTATGTGTGTTTTTAAAGAACTCTAGCTGATACCAGTTACTGTTTTCGTTAGAATATTCTTTTTCTAAATAATTTGGTTGTTTGTTGTCATCAACAATATATCTTGAATTTATTTGGGGAATTAGATGATATAACTTATATACAGTGTAGCATAGAGTAGGTGCTGAATAAATTCCCTTTTATCACTAGGAAATTTGCTATCCTGTCCACTCCCTGTAAGAAAAAAGAAAAAAGTGAAAGAATTGTGGAATGAATTCAGGAATGAATTGTGGAAGTCATCCAGAGGGAAAAACACTTTTGTCATCTAGTTTTTAATCTATTTTCTTTACTGTATTCTTTAGTCTTTTAATTTGAAATGGTTTCCGAATATATACAGTTAAACTAAAAAATATTTATGGAATTTCTGGTTAAATTTAAACATGAAAGAGGAATATTTTATAACTTGATTTTGCAATGTCTATTTCTCCCCAAAGGAATACACTGGTATCACAGCCACCTAAATCCTATTAAAAAAAAAAACAAAAAACCCATTGCTGTTGAGTTGATTCCGACTTATAGCAACCCTATATCCAATGGCTCATTAGAATTACGAAAATAATGTTTAAATACCTAAATATAAAGGATAGATTCTGTAATTATTTACTAGGTAGAACCTTGGGTGAGTTATTTAATTTCTGTAACCTAGAAAATTTTGTTCAAAATAAACACTTTGCACCTTGTATGTAGATGGAGAGAAATGGATTTCATTAATGATTTATCTCATAAGTTGTATGAGCTTTCAATTCCTTAAAGAAAAAGTATGTAAATGGAAATAAATTTACAGTTACTTCCAAATCTTAAAAATTGCCTACATAATTACAATATTAAGACAATCAAAATCACATAAGTTTTTCTTCCACAGTAATCCACTTTTTGTTTTCTTCTTATATCTTACCTCTCTGCCTTCCTAGTGTTTGAGGAGGGAGAAAAGAGGTAAGTTCTCAGAAAGGCTTCCTTCTCCCATTTGGACAAAGGCTGCTGCTTGAGGGAGCCCTAGACAGCCTGGAATAGTAATTAAATTCACCTTGAAATCAGAGGGCGTCACTTGTAGTTCTGCCTGTTGTGTGGAAGACATCAAGTGGGTACACTTGTATTTCCATTTCTCTGTTTAATTTGTTTACTCCAAAAACTAATGAAGATTCTGGACAGTTGCTTCCCACTGTGAAAATAAAGCCAAATTTCAACTTCTGAGTCACCCCAGCTCCTGTGTTATAGAGCTTAGCTTTCAGTTTTGAACTGTTGATGCCAATGAGCAAGACTTCCTCTTCACTCCTGATTATTCTTGGAGTCACACTCCCAGAGGTATTTCTTTTTCTTCCAAATTCCACCAGGGAAAAATATTACTAAAAATATACTTAAACAGTTATTTTTATTTGGATATGAAAGTTTTTTTTTTTTTTTTCTCAGCTTGAATTGGACTCTTAAATGTGGGCTTTCTAGATAACCTTTTTGTCATATTTTGTTTTATGAAATTAAGCTTTGGCATTTTAAGGAGCAAATAGGAGCAGGGGATCTGTAGGGGTAAAAGGAAATGCAACACAACGTAAGACTTGAATATTTAATTATGGGATACTTTCTTTTGTAAGAAATGGTAGCACTGCAAATAGTTTAAAGCAACAGAATTTTTCACTAATAGATTCAAAATATTGATATCTCTTCTTCATTAAAAAAGAATCTTATCATTCAAATGAGTTTATTTTCTTTCTGATATTTTAGAGTTACTAATTACAAGTGTATGACCTTCAGAATTGCATATGTATGTACAAATGTGTGTTTGTGTATTTTTCAAAGGCCTTAAGTCTTTATAGTCACATATTGAGCAAATACAAATTTTTAATTTGTGTTGATGCACTGTGAGGCATCTGCAGTGAAGGGAGAGGATCAAGTGAATCAAGGGTATCAAAGTCAATATTTCTAATAATAAGCCATGGAAATTAGGTAGGTTAAGAAGGGAAGTGAGAACTCCAGAAAAGCAATGGATAATGAAAAGCAGTAGGGCCAATACAATACAATTAAGTCATGATCGAAGTCTCATAACTGAACTGATATGGTTTCTTACTCAGAGTCGGGTGTTGGAATTCAAGATTTGGTACCCAATGCAGTGATGAGTAAGGGCCAGGTCTAGTTTACAACCAGGGTGTCAGTGACTGAAGTGTTGAAGACAACGTGGCTTTCCCTAAATCTAAAATACATTTACTGAAAATCAGCATTTCTCTAATCTATAAGTCTATAAAGAGATAACTATGTTTCAGTATTAGTCATTAAGGTATAATCTTAAACAGGAAAAAGTAAAACTTTGTTTAAGGATACATAGCATCTGCTTTCTATTTCATTTTACTGATTCTATGCATTAGAAATTATCATGAGAATGGCCCCTGGTGGCAATAAAAGTGAATAAGAAT
Source organism: Elephas maximus indicus (assembly GCF_024166365.1). Lineage (NCBI taxonomy): Eukaryota > Metazoa > Chordata > Mammalia > Proboscidea > Elephantidae > Elephas > Elephas maximus. The sequence continues at coordinate 2,666,129 of NC_064830.1, read as the reverse complement.
CTTGAGTGTTTCATATTCAATAAATCGTTTTCTATTATTGATCTCAAAAAGCAGTCATTGCATGTGACTTTAACATTTGTTTCCTCACATAATGAATTAGTAAACTCAATGTTGCTGCTGTTAGTTGCTGTTAAGTCAGTTCTGACTCATGGAGACCTTACGTATAACAGGACAAAGCACTGCCTGGTCCTATGTCATCTTTAGAATAGTTGGTATATTTGAGTCCATTGTTGTTGCAATTGTATCATTCTATCTCATTAAGGACATATTCAATTATTATTTAATAATTGGCAATGGATAAATATCACTTTAAAATCTTTCAAGGGAACACCTAATGTGCTGATACGGTTTTTTAAAACCATTTCCCAATAAAAAGAACCAAGGCTCTGAAGATAAAGAGCTGATGCTAGAACTGGGGCAGGAAATATAAAAGATAAGTGTATAGCATCTTGTAGTACCAGAAATAAAGTAAATGGTCAAGAAACAAAAACACAACGAACACAAAATCCGCAATGTTGAGAATGTATCAAAGGGACACAGGATCCAGCGGAAAGATCTCCGAAAGAATATAAATAAGGTAGTATTACGTTATAAACCAAGTTATAAAATAAATACCCATGAGATCATAGTGATATAAATAAGTGATTGAATGAATAAATGAATGGAGAGAAAAGACAAATCCAAATCATTTACGTAGATATTCTGCCCTCAAAGAGCTAGAGCACAACTCCCTACCTCTTAAGTGTGGGCAGAACATAGTGACTTCCTTCCAAAGAGACTGAATGGAAAGGGGGAGAAGGTGACTTTACAGAGGAGAAGTCTGACAAATACATCCTCAGCTGGTTGTTGATCAAGGTTTACACCAATAATGAGAAGTTAGGTTGACAGTATGTACCCCTGTAATAAGAATGGTTTTTTAACCCTGTTGTCTTTTTTCCAAATAACCATAATCCCAATCTAATCATGAGAAAAATATCAGACAAATCACAATTGAGGGACATTCTACAAAATACCCAACTAGTACTCCTAAGACTGCCAAGCTTATCAAAAAACAAGGAAAATCTGAGAAACTGTCACAGTCAAGAGGAAGCTAAGGAGACAAGACAATGAAAGATAATGTGCTATGCTGGATGGGACCCAAGAACAAACAAAGGACATTATGTAAAAACTAAGGAAAGTGCTGTATTTTTACATAAGGAAGATAAGCAATATTGGCATAAAAATGCAGTAGGTTTTTTTTTTGTTTGTTTTTTTTACAGTATACCAAACCCCTTCCCATCCAGTCCATTCAGACTCATAAGGACTCTATAAAACACAGTAGAACTGCCCTTTAGGGTTTCCAAGGAGTTAATAATACTCTATCAGTACTAGTTCATTATTTGTGACAAATGTACCATATTAATGTAGGATGTTAAAAAAAAAAAAACTGAGTGTGGGGTATATGGGAACTCTGTACCACACTATCTTCTCATTCTTCCGTAAATATACAGATATCTCAAAAAAATAAAGTTTTTTTATTAAAAAAACCTTTCAAAGTGACTGCATTACCCTGCTTACTTTTACTAAGTACTCAGCTGTTATCATTTAATTTTATTTTATTTAATTTTTCTATGTACAATGGTAATTCATGAACATAGCAAAGATTCCTTTTCTCAAAATATTATAGAAGATAGGATAGTTTAATGAAAGATTTCACTTTAATTAAATTAGAAGGATATTCTTCTATCTCCTTTTCTTTCCCTCTAGGGAGCACTGGGTTATCTTATTAGCAGGTTTTCCCCAGGGCGCTTTTCCTCTTTGATGAATTTATCATAGTCAAGAAACTCTGTGAGATAGTTTTAGCCAGAGGACATTTCATTTTATGTACATGCAAATATTTTCCTCTTATTTTAAGCTGGAGCTATTAAGGAGGCATTAAAAAGAAGCTCACTTTCTATGTTTATATGAAAGTCTTTGGTGTCTTTTCTGAATAGGCTTAATAAATAATATTAGAGAAAAGGCAATATACTAAGATGAAAACCCAAAAAGCATCCTCCATGAAAAGAAATGACCAAATTGATTTCAAACAACAATAACACAATCAATCATCAAGTGTAAATTATTTATGACAGAAACATGGCTTTTACATCTGTCACTTTATTGACCAATTTGTAGATTAATGTCCCCTTACCTTCACCACTCTTTTTGGGTCCTTCTGTAAACTACAGCCCAGAATTAGGTATGATGGGGGAATAATAACAGTAGACTCAATGCCATCATTGTCACTAACATAGGAAGGAGACATTCTATTCTGAGAAGAAAAATATAATATCATACATACCAAAATATTAGAGTCAGATAGTCACTCCCTTTACTGCGAAGCTCTGTTAGATTATAGGTACCATAGGGTGTTGGGAAAAAATAGAGAAGGTCACTACGGACAAAGTATCCTGAAAACCTTTTGTGGAGGAAGTGGAAATTAATTTTTCTTGGAGAGCAGAGAAGAGACCATTCCAACTGGCCACGTCCAAGATAAGAATGACCAGAGCCAGTCTAGAAAAAGAGGACTGGTCAGTCTGAATGAAGTGACGCATGTTGTTAGAGAATGAGAAGAAATGTCTAGAACTGAAATGGAAACACATAAGATAGGGTCTTGAAAGCAAATAGAGCAAAACTGGTTTTTACCCTGACAATATTTGAGTTAGGAGGTCAATGATAAAGGAGTTCTGCAATGTTGTCTAGGATGGAATAAGATTGAGAAAAGAAAGACGTCTAAGAGATCATTGTACAATTAATCTACCTAGGGAGTAATAAGGACCTGATTAAGATGATAGCAGTGGGGATGATAGGAGGGAGGCCTATACAAGGGATATTTGAAGAAAGAATTTAAAGGACTTGGGGTCTCATCGTAGGGAAGAAGCTACAGGAAGAGCTAATAATGTGTTCCAGGTTTTCAGACTGAGAATCTTGGGAAGAGAAGGAGGGAGAGAGATTTGTGAGAATTAACTGCTTGTGGTCAGTAGGAAAAGAACGAGAAGTATTTTTAGGCATGGTCATTGATAGGTGTGATGAGCAAATCCAAAAAACCATGGCCACAGATTGCTGAAGATATGGCATTGGGGTCAGAAACTCACATTAGTTAACATAAAACTGTAAGTATACTAAAACCATGATGATGTGTTATTAGAGTCAAAAAATAAAAAAAGGAATATTCAGTTTTGAAGTCCAAGCATATGGACTAGAGCATGTACCTGTCTCTGAACTGATGTGGGGAAACCTCAGGAAGTATCATCTCTACAAAAACATCTTTCTCACTGGTCTATAGTGAGGGCGATGGTACTCTTCGTCATTCAAACTGGGGCTTTGGAAAGGAAACGTGTGCACTGTTCTTAATTTTGGGGGGATGATGGGCATAAACCTGTACTGTCCCAGATAAGCCAGGTCTTACAGTCAGTCAGCCCATCTGTGGTTCTATAGAGCCTCCCTTCTCTGTAAACACCTGACACTGGAAACCACTAGAAAAGTTTTTATTACAAAACATTTTAGCTAATTTCTTAGGGAGACTAGCTTTCCAGCTTGCAACTTCCAAAGAGAACAAGGAGTTATTGGGTAAGAACGAATAGTGGCAGGGGGTTAGGACTTGCGGTTGTTTGGTTCATTGAGTCAATTCTGACTTATAGATACCCCAGGTGACAGAGTAGAACTGTTCCATAGGGTTTTCTTGGATGTAACTTTTACAAAAGCAGTTAGCCAGGTCTTCCTCCCACAGAGCCCTTGGGTGGGTTCTGCCGGTCAGCCTTTTGTTTAGTAGCTGAGCACTTAACCGTTGTACCACTAGGGCTCATCAGGGAGTTAAGGCAGGGCTGGTAAAATGCTGGGGTAGGAATTGCACACAGAAGCAAGAGGGGTAAAAGAGTATGGAGCATTAAAAACAAGCTGCCTGCATTTTGACTGTGTTAGGGAAAATACCCTTGATAGATTTTTTTTTTTAATTACAAAAAGTTTCAAAATGTTTTTAACAATGGATTTACTTAACTAACAGGGATATCCACCAAAGCTAAGGATGAGATGAAATATGGTCGATGCATAAATGAAAATGTTTTGTCGCAATAAACTTTGGTCCTTGTTCCTAGAATCTTCTGAGGCCAGGTCTAGTGAATCCAAGTTACCCCCCTTCTCCTCTCTGCCTGCGTACATTGCACGTTTCCTGTGTTATCTTCATTACTGCTTTGCTAAATTGTATACTTACCCCCTGCCCCCAATTTTCTTGCATTGTAACCGTTTAATGCTTTTAAACAAAAACAGCATTCACAGTTATCTGGAGAAAAGATGCATGAAACTCAATTGTAAACCTGAACATGAGTAAAATGCCTTCTGGCTACTGTCACAAAGTGCACGCTCTTGAATCTGCAGAATGACTTCTCAGGCTGGCGGCCTTGAAGCTTTCCTGATACTTGTCTGACCCACTGTTGCTGAGAGTAGCAACAGGATTGGCCATGGTAGAAAACGCCTGCCTCTAAGTCTTGGTATCTGTTCTGAAGCTTGAGAATACAATCTTCATAATTTAATACATCAAAACCATGTAAAATCCAGTTTATCAAAAGAAATGGAAATATACTGTAGAATTTATGCTCTAACATAAAAATGTACTTAATAATCATATCAAAAGAATTTATTTTTGGTTGGCTGTTTTTATCAACCATCTATCTTGAAGTTTTTTAATTTGACAATATATATTTTGATAGCATTTTTTCTGATGGTATAAATGACCTGTGCTCATTATGGAATATTTAGAAAGTCAGAAAATTTTCTAGAAGAAAACAAAAATTACCTGCAAAACTACTTCTTAGAAATAACAACCTGCAAGAGTCATGTATATATAGTCCATACTGGGCTTTTCTTATATACATTTTTATTTTTCCAGTTTCAAAGAATTTTCTGCCAGTTCTGAGGAAACATCATTAAAGACAAGGCAAGAATATTTAATTATGTGAATATACCATAATTAATCCTATTATATATTTAATTGAAATTATATTTTATTTCACCCATCTGCCTATTTGTTGTTGCTGTCACATTGTGTCAAATGTTCTGATAATTTTTAGAGCAAATTAAATATTGCTAACTTCTTCTTCAGAAAACCCAGTACTCAGTGCCGTTGAGTTGATTCTGACTCATAGCGACCCTATAGGACAGAGTAGAACTGCCCCATAGAGTTTCCAAGGAGTGCCTGGCAGATTCGAACTGCTGACCCTTTGGTTAGCAGCCATAGCACTTAACCACTACGCCACCAGGGCTTCCCTTCTTCAGGAAGTTTGCAACAATTTATACTCCCACCTCTAAGAGCTGACAGGAATGTTTATATCATCATATACTTATTTGCCCTGAATATTAATTTTTAAATAATTTTCTCTCTCTTTCTGTCTCTCTCCTAGTAGTATTCATTGATAGCTAGCATGTAACTATTTCTTTAGCTTTACACTCGCCTTCAATAAAGTTTATATAACCTTGATCAACAGGGATGCTAAGACAGAAGGTTGTGGAGAAATAGGATATGCACATAGTCTCAAAGTATTCTCCTGGAGCCTTTAAAACACCCATAATTACAAACAAATAAACAGTATTTTTGCAATGAGACACTCACTTTAACCTAGTAATGTTGATACCATAAATGACAGGACAAATGAACATCATGTACGTACTTTATAATGTGATCCACTCAGGACACATCACTTTTGTGGTATTCTGGACAAAAATGCACAATCTCAGCCAAATAATGAGAAAGCATCATACAAACCCAAACTGAGGGATAATCTGAAAAATACCGGACCAGCACTCTTCCAGATTGTTAAAGTCATGAAGGACATGGAAAGTCTGCGGGATTGTCACAACTGTAGGCAACTAAAACAAAACAAAACCAATTGCCACTGAGTCAATTCCAGCTCCTAGTGACCCTGTAGGACAGAGTAAAACTGCCCCATAGGGTTTCCAAGGCTGTAAATGTTTACAGAAGCAGACCTCTGCATCTTTCTCCCACAGAGCAGCTGGTAGGTTCGAACCACTAACTTCTTGGTTAGCAGCTGAGTGCTTACCCTCTGCACCGCCAGGGCTACTTTGGAGGCAACAAAGGGGACATAATAATTAAATTCAATGAAGAATCCTGGACTGAATCTGGAGCAGAAAATTGGCATTAATGGAAAAATTGGTGAAACCTGAACAAAGTCTGTATATTAGTTAGTAGCTTAGTTATTAGTACTGTATCAATATTATTTCTTAATTTTGATAGTTGCATTCCGGTTATGAAAGGTTAACATCGGAAAAAGTTGGGCTAAAGTTACACAGGTATATAGTTATAAAAGGTAGAATGGAATTACATGTACATTTTTCCACTGTGTGCACATTAATGACAAACTTGCATGAGACAAGATTAAGCAGAGAGTTTATGGTCAAAAAAAAAAAAAAAGGCAACACTAGCTGACCTATAACGAAGACCTACTTCGTTACTCTAGAATCTAGACCTGTTAACTCTCAATTTTAACCACCTGAGCTCTCTGTTCATAAACTAACATATAATAAAAATCTCTTTGAGTATAAATATTCTTTGATAGAAAAAGTTTAAAAACTTGGATGTCCACTGGATCTTGAAGACAATTTATACTCTTCAAGTGTAGAAAAACAAATCTCCATATAACTCTTAATGTAACTTTTATAAATTAAAACAGATTTGAATTTACCCTTTTTTTTTTTTTTTTGGTATGATTTGGCATTGACCAGTCTATTAAGGTTCTGTGTTTAAAAGAAATTAGAAAATAACACTGACCCCTAAGTGTCAGATGGTTTAAATGGATCTCATTTAATCCTTACAACCTCCTCACACATTTTACCTATAAAGAGCTGAAGGCTCATTAAGATTCCATTATCTGCAGTTACATTCATTTCCTCACTCACACCGCATATTCAAAGACTAGTGCAGGAACTAAGAGATCCCACCACCCATTTGCTTGTTGGTGGCTTCGATCAGAATTGGAGAAACATTCTGGACCCCACTGAATCACTGAGATTCTAGAGTGATAGCTGCCCCGTAATTAGGCAGTGTTCTAGTCCTCTGGGGCCCTGGTAGCAAGGTGGTTAAGAGCTTGGCTGCTAACCAAACGGTCGCAGTTCAATACACCAGCTGCTCCTTAGAAACCCTGTGGGGAAGTTCTACTCTGTCCTATAAAGTCACTATGAGCTGGAATCCACTCAACAGCAACAGGTTTGGTTTTTATAGTTCTCTAGTTTGTGTTTCCATGTTTATTCAACTTTAACAACCTAACAGTGATCTGAGCCTCCTTTTTTTTTTAGAGTGTCTTACCTTAGCGCTGGAGTTCCTGGGCAGTGCAAACAGTTAACACTATAGGCTGCTAATTGAAAAGCTAGAGGTTAGAGCCTACCCAAGGCACCTCTGAAGAAAGGTTTTGTAATTTAATTCTGAAAAATCAGTTATTGAAAACCCTATAAATCACTTTTCTACTCTGACACACATAGGGTCGCCAGTGATGGCAACTACTTACATTGGCTATATAATTTGAAGTACTGATTTAGTTATGTTAACAGTGAATATGGAAAAGGGAATTCATGCCCAAGAACCTTGAGTTCAACAGTAGTTCCTAATAGTTTATAAACTATATAAGGTTATGCTATCCCAGGACACAAAAAAGCATGGATATTGCACACAATGTCTTGGTGCAGAAACATTTTTGCACCTCCAATCCTAATACATGGCCTCCAAACATGGTAGTGTTTAATAGATGCTTGATGGCTTGAATTAGCTGTGAGACATCTGTATACCTCAATGTTCAGAAAAATATCCCAAAGGAAAAAACCAAAATGTTATAGTGTAGGAAACCTAGTGCAAAACATATCCCATGAGAAATTGAGTATGTACAGACAAAAAGATTTCCTTCTCAAAGATAAGTGACCATTATTTCAAATGTGATTTTTTATAATACCAAATACTTGCAAAAAGTAGCACTTGAAAATCATAACACTGAAATGAAAAGAGTTTTTTTAAAAAAGAAAAAGCTCTTCCTAAATATATTACAGGTATTCTCCTAAATATTTATTAATATTATACTTTGAAGAAAAAACTTTTTATTTTATGGAAACAGCTCTCTCAATAACATACCCTTTATATAATACTTTCTCAAGAAGGATTCAGGGAAACCTCAACCCCTTGGCAGGCCTCTATTGCTCAGAATTATTTTCTCCATTCCATCTAAGATGAAATGGTGTTTCCTTCATCCCTAATCATCGATTCTGCCTTCAGCTAACTCCTTCCAATAATCTGAGATTCCCTATCCCACAATGCCTAGAATTCTCTTGGAAATAAAATTCACTACTCCTTAACTGATTTCTGGAGCCCTAGTGGCACAGTGGTTAAGAGCTTGGCTGCTAACCAAAACGTCAGCAGTTTGAATCCACCAGCCATTCTTTGGAAACCCTATGGGGCAATTCTACTCCAACCTATAGGATCACCATGAGCCAAAATGGACCATCTGCAACGAGTTTGCTTTTTTGTTTGGTTTACCTGATGTCTGGGATGGCTGAGCTATGACACCTCAGAGATTCAGATACTACATTCTGTCCACAACTTCCTCTCCTTTCACTTCATTTTCTCACTTTTTTTTTTTTTTTTTTTAACTGTCTTCTTTAATCACATTGAATCCTCTGGTCCTTATCCCATTACTGACTCTCTATGAATCAGTCTTATCCTGTCTTCACTATGGTATCTTATTGTGCTTTGCGTTCTCAATTCCCAACTAGAATCTCGCTTTTTGCCCAGGAGCCTTTATGTACTTTACCTGTCATCACTCCCTGACACTCAAACAATCCACAAACATTCTACCCTCTTTAAATCTCCATCAAAACCACCTTATCTCCCAATCTCTGACAGATGATCCCAATCCATTAGTTGTCTAATTCTCTAGGAGAGTTAAAGGACAAGCCTGGAAAAACAAATAAACCCCACAGTAGAGAAATACCAAATATAGCAGCATATACATTCTGCATTTAGTAAGGAGGACAGCAGTATATCATGGAAGGTATTTAAGTGTTTTAGGGTGCTTACTCTGATTTTTTTTTTTTCAGACTGTATTACAGGCAAAGGGTACAGGTAGGTGATGCAAAATAGAGTAAGTATAATAGGAGGGAAGTGTTAACGGAAGTGTAGAAGCAGTAAGCTTGAATCGAGTGGATGGAATAAAAATAGAATCATCTGGGCTCTTGTGATTAAAGAAAAGCAAAAGCATAAAAAATAGCAGCTTCAAATTTGGAAGTCTGGATGACTGAAAGAAAAATGGTATCATTAATAGAAAAAAAACAATAATCTTCTAGGCAGGAGGTATCATTTATTTTAAAAAATTATGAAGAATGATTTCTAATGATTGCGTATTGTTTGTATGAGTGGATGGGCAGAAATAGGGTTTATTTTGAAACATGCTGAGTTTAAGATGCTAGAGATATCCAGATTGAACAAATAAAATGGGTGGAAAGAACGAGGAAGACAGTTGCTGGTCTTAGGAAAACTAGATTTCATTTTAAGAACTGTGGGGGAACTTCTTAATTTGGAAGATGAGCTAACAGAATGTCATCTGGTGGTTAGAGGGTGTTGTTATTGTTAGGTGTCATTGAGTCAGTTTTGACTCATCTCAATCCCAGGTGACAGATTAGAACTGCCCCATAGGGCTTTCTGGGCTGTTTAATCTTTATGGGAACAGATCGCCATGTCTTTAGGTTAGCAGCAGAGCCTTAACCATTGCACCACCAGGATTCTGTAGTTATCAGGGTTTTACTCACTTTACATAGCAAGTTTGAAAAATTTACTTTTCAATTATTATTTCAACAAGCTGTAGAAGCACACTATTTTAAAATTTAGCAACTCTAATTTTTTTATACTGATTCTTCAAAAAATTTGTAATAAATGGGCATGTTAGCCTATACTCAATAGTACAAAAGTCTTGTTTTTGCTAAATAATCATTCAAAGTATTTGAAAGCAGTTAAGTCATGATTCAAAGCAAAATCTCAAGATATGCTTGGTCCACACAATCAGGAAATTATTTCATATCATATTTGCACAATTACTCATTGAAAATTATTTTCCATTTGAGTTTATCTTCTATAACATGAAGGAGAGGCTTCTACGTTCACATTGATTAAAAAAAAAAAAATCACTGAAAGCCCAGTAGTAGTTTTAAAAAATTTAACATAAAATACTACTTACAGTAATTAAAAATGAAAACCTACATCAATTAAGAAATTTTTCTGAGAGGCAGCCTTGAGGCAATAGTACTTTATTTCAGCTTCAATGGACATATTTATACCACTTATTCAAAATGATATCTGGAAGCTTTTCAGAATTAAAGAGTTTTGAATATGTACTTCAAAAAACGTAGTATTCTTCTTATACTCACAAATGACAGCTGCCAACAAACATCTTTTAATGTTCTCATTCCAAATCGTATCTGCCATAAAGTACAAAATATGACTATGGAGCAACAACAGTGGATTTTATGTCTGGTAGATTAAAATCTTAGGATCTCAGCACAGAAGGTGATTTCAAAGTCACCTCGTTTAATCTATCAAACCATGGATCCATTTTACAACATTCTTGATAGACGTTCATCCAATTTTTCTTCTTTTTATGACTAGTATCTGTAAGTAGGCCAGGGTTAAAAGATATATTTCAGTTTATCAGGGTGAAATGCAATTGCTAAAAAGTTATTTCTTCTATGAACTCAAACATGCTTTTCTAAAATATTTATTCCTTGTTCCTCCCTCAAGCTCAGGAGCCAGCAAAGCGCAAGCCTGACTTCTCTTTGACATGAGTACCATTGAAAATTTTGAAGACAGCTAGGATGTCTCATCTTCGTCTTTTCTTATCCAGTTAATTTGTTCAGTTATCACAGTTTTTAAAACGTGTTGCCCTCTTGGCTTCTCTAATCTCACGCACTGTAATGAATCCATGTTCTTTGCAATGAAACATAATATGCCAGATGGGATCCAACTAGCATTGAGTAGAGCAGGACTCATGCCTTAATAATCACATTTTACATTTGCTTTTCACTGCTATGTTACAGAAATGCTTCCAATGAAAGCCTATACTATTGCTTTTTTAATTTCCATTTCCTGATTTTGGCAATTATAACTATATTTTTGACCAGTCAGGTTTCCTCTTCCATGACTTCTTTACTCATTTTGATATTGGAATCTCTCTTGTGCAATTTGTCATTCTGTACATAAGATATGTATATATAGAACCAGTCTGTGTTGACGTCCATCAGCATGTTTTTCTGAAGGCCTACACCCTTCACTGATGTCTAACCTTCCTTTGCTCAATGGCGGTCAGCTTCCCTATTTTTTGTCTCTGCTTCCAACTCAGGACCAAGCAGAGAAAGCCGCATTATCTTCCCCAACAAGTGACATAAGTAAGACACTGCACTTTCACTTAGCCTGCCACCAGCCTCCCCATGCCAACAGCCTCCCATCAGAGCATACCTAGAACCTCCCCTTTTGCCACTAAATGTAAATGATAGTGGCTGACTTTTTTGATATAGCAGTCTCTGAATAAATAGTCTCTGTTCACTCTCTCTTGGTGGTCTTGATTTCCACCAGCTTCTGCTCTGATGCCTTGGAACCTGCATCTGCATGGTGATTTCAGGCAAGACAACCAGGAGAATCCTCCAGCCAACTCCAGCTCAGACTGCTGGTTCATGAAATTGTAACAATGCGTTTTTTTCTTTTTAATTGCTAAGTTTTGAAGTTGTCTGTTAAACAGGAATAGATAATTGTAACAAATGGCGATTTACTTTTTAGAATGTGAATTTAAGAGTTGTTTGTATACAGGAGAAGCCCTGGAGGTGCAGTGGTTAAGTGCTCAGCTGCTAACCAAAAGGTCGGCAGTTCAAACACACAAGCTGCTCCATAGGAGAAAGACGCAGCAGTCTGCTTCCATAACGATTTACAGCTGTGGAAACCCTATGGGGCAGTTCTGTTCTGTCCTACAAGGTCACTAGGGGTTGGAATTGCCTCGATGGCAGTGGACTTGGTTTTGGTTTTGTTGCACAGAGGTAATTATGAACAGTTGAATAAATGAGCGTAAAGATTTCTCTCTGAGAGTTATATGTATATTTAAGGGAGAAGCCCCAAAAGACTGAAGAGAAGTAACAATCACAGAGATAAAATGATATTGAAATTCTCCACATAATACGAAGCCAAGTAAGATGGAGTTCTTAAAAGAATATATGCTGAATGAGATCAAATGCTGTAAAGATTTAAATAAAAAAAAAAAAGAGGGAAAATGAATATTGGTCAGAATGTCACTAGTAAATTTAAAGATAGTAAATTGTGTAAATTGCTTTAAGATAAATTAGAATACAGTTTTCTATGACTGGCGTAGATGAAGAAAAAAATGAAAGTAGCTTTTAACTAGGTACTTTAGAAGTAAAAGGAAGTTAAAGAACGTACAGCAGCAGAAAATCAAATGTCTTCTTCTAACGTGTAAAGTCTATGGAATTGAAATAGAAATTTACTTTTAGCTGTGAAATAATTTGTAGGTAAAAATACTTAGAACAAGCACTCCAGTTTTGTTTAGTTTTTTTTTTTTTTTACTATCCCGTATATGGTTATGTTGCAATGATAGCAATAACTATAGCTTGTTGTTTGTTGTTTAGGTGCCATCCAGTCAGTTCTGACTCATAGCAAGCCTGTGTATAACAATATGAAACACTGTCTGGTCCTGCGCCATGCCCACAATTGTTGTTATGCTTGAGCCCATTGTTGCAGCCACTGTGTCAGTCCCTCTTGCTGAGGGTCTTCCTCTTTTTCACTGACCCTTTACCTTACCAAGCATGATGTCCTTCTCCAGGGACTGATCTCTTCTGACAACGTGTTCAAAGTGTGCCATACGTAGTCTCACCATCCTTATTTCTAATGAGCATTCCGGTTGTACTAGAGCTTTGTTATTGTATTATGTTGTTTCTATTACTTTATTGGGAGAAAGACATGGCAGTCTGCTTTTGGCAAGATTTGGAAATGCTACAGGGAAGTTCTACTCTGCCCTATAGGGTTGCTATGAGTTGGAATTGACTTGAAGGCAGTGCACTTGATTTTGATTATATCTATCCTGCAGGTAGTTTTGATTTGGCTACAGCTAGATTGCTACAACAATGGGCTCGAGCATAGCAATGACTGTGAGAATGATGCAGGACTGGGCAGGGTTTCCTTCTATTGTACATAGGGTCACTATGTGTAGAACCAACTCAACAGCACCTAACAAAAACAACGATAGTAGCTAGGTAAGTATACAACAAGGGAAGGGAATCTGGCCAGGTTTTCAGATGTCAAGTTTGAAGAAGCTTCGTTGTTTTGCTACATCAAAGTTAAAAGACCCTGACACTAACCCAGTCTCCCACATACCTCTGTAGCACCATTAACCACGAACCTAGAACAGCCTTTATAAACAATTACCAATCCATATGGAACAGATTACCCTAGAAACAGAAAGAGCTTCAAATCATAAGTGGGCATCTATGCATGTCGTGTTTAGCTGAGATTCACTAATCTTTCCAAAATTACAGGAATGCTCAAGCCACTTTTTAGTTACTCTGGGGGATAAAAAACAATTATGAGACATATGAGATATTGCTTGCCATTTTAAATCTTTTAGGAGAATTGTAAGATACTGTCGCAGGGCTAAGCACAAAATTATATGAATGTCACACAAATGAAACAACAAATATGCCAGGGCTGCCCTCAAGGAACTCAGCAAAGGACTCATATTCTTCAGCTCCTCATATTTGAAACAAACTTCTCAATCATCTCAAAAAAAACTGAAGATGAAATCTCTAGAATATCTTCTAGATATTATGACCTAAGGGCTAATTAATTTAAAAATTATTAATGTATCTGTATGTATTATGTCATTCATCTATTTAGTTTCAGAAGGGAATAATTATATTTTTTATGGAATAAGAGAAAATTGTTAAAAAAAAAGAAAAAAAAACCTCCCATCTATAATATAATAAAATATTTAACCCTCCCATGCCTTGATTTGGATGGAAAATGTAATTATTTTGTTGGATTCTAAATGCCCTTGTCTTTTCATGATCCCTACTTCCAGTGAGGAAATAATTAAATATATGACCTATTCAGCAATTTATACAGGAACTTTAGTGTTCCATCTGTGGTGGGACATTGCTTAAGTCCTCTGATCTCTAACCTCCTTCCCTATTGACTTTTTCAGAGTATGTCTGGGTGTAGTTGAGAATAACAGGTCTTCATTCAGCCTAAACTTTTGCTCTGGGGCAAATGGGGCTCTGATCCAAGAAATGGCTTTGGAAGCTCTCTACTGTAAAGAAGTTTGTATGTTGACTCTGAGGCTAGGAAATCCTGTGAGAGTAGCAGAATTTCTCCTTCCCGTCCCTTATATTTTCCTGGCATCCATTATTAATATGTTATTCATATCAGCCAGACCTACTGTCCATTTCTCCTAACCCAACACAAACCTTTGTCATCTCTATAGCACAGAAGAGAACTGCCTTATAGGGTTTCCAGGGAGCAGCTGGTAGATTCAAACTACAGACTTTCTTGGTTAGTAGCCAAGCTCTTAGCCATTACACCTCCAGGGCTCTGAGCTTTTTCAAAACCCAAGGATACCTCCCTCTGACTCAGCCTCATTTTGGGTTTCAATGGATGCTAGAACATTCTGAATTTCTCCCAGGTCCTTTTAGCAGGTTGGGGTCAAAAAGTCCTCCCTAACCTTGGCTGTTGTGTCCTTCTTTCCCAACCAGAGCGTTCCCATGGTAGGTCCACTGAGACTTAACAGAGAGTTCAAGAATTTAAGGAAGGGAGCTTGGGAGAGTCATTTAGAGTGTTACTCTCTCCAACTCTGCCATGCTTCCCCTTTAACTAGGCCCCATGTGTTTAGGGCACCTCCCTTTGCACAGTAGTCTCCTCTTAAAATTCAAACAAGAAGTGTAGTGAAAGCCCTTTCTCTTGTTGTCCTTTTAGGATTATTTAACCCAACTCTTACTCTCTCATCCTAAATGACAGAAAATCACACATCTATTTTTTTTTTTCTCCAAAAGTAATTTCTTATCTTCCCTTCTCTCCTTCCCAAAACTCCTATACAGAATGGACTTTCTCCAATTTCTTTGCTATTTCAGTTGCTTCCAAATCAAACCCATTGCCGTCGAGTTGATTCTGACTCACAGTGACTGTATAATTCCTTAGTTATCCTTAATTAATGACTGACAAGCTTGTCTTCGCTAGGCCAGAGGAGGTTTCAGGATAGGTTCACCAAGCGAGATTCGTGAAACACTGAAGACTGGTAGAAAGAAAGCAGATCGTCCTCTATGTCCAAGAATGATGCCCAGGGGATCAGTTGGCTGAAGAGTGGAATTCCCCACCGCACCCTACACCCCCACCCTCACTTCTCCATCCCTTTCCTGACCCTTTGTTTTGTCCCGCCCTTTAGCTTCAAACAGAGCTAAAACTATCTGATATAAAGGCTTATCAAAGCTTTCAGGAGAAAATCAAAAGCATTGTTTTAATATTTGAAAAAATATTACCCCGTTATACATAAAATTGTATTTAAATGTTTCCATGAGGAGTCCATTGTGGGGAATAAGCACAGTTCTAAGTGCTAAGAAGACAAAAATAACACTGAATTATGTATCAATAAAGAGTTCTGGTACAAAGAAAATTAGCTATTGTAAATGTCATGTGATACACAAGATTTGCTTAAAAAAATAACTACTGGAAAAAAGAATGTGATCCAGTTATGTGTGTGTTTGACTGTATTGTCAAAAGAGGTACATATGTTAATTTAGAAAATGATGGCGTAGGATTTTATTCTTCATAGAAAAAATTATAGTTGTTAATTAGGTAATAGATATAGAAAAGCATGAAAATATTTCTTTAAAATAAGATTCGTCTAAAAATAAGTGTAATTGAAGGGAATTTCTTGACAGTTTTTCTAATCTTGCTACATGGAAAATGTTTAAACATACCCCAGTTGTATCATTATCTTATAGGAAAATATGTTTGACTGCTTGTTGAACGTTTAAAATTCCGTGATGTTCAATCATGAACATTTCTGCTGATTGTGCAAAGGTGGCACCAGCTCTTGTGTTGTTATCCATGATCATCTGCTTCTGTTTCAAGCTGCCTCTGTTTGTGTTAAATATTTTTAAATACCACTTCTATAATGACTATATACTGAATTTAAAAATAATCTAGTGCTAAGTTAGAATAACAATTATTTTGTGTTTATTCCATACTGAGAATTCAAACTGTCATAAAAACTAAGCATAAATTACTTATTAAATTGTTGTTTTTCTCTTTACGAATGTATATTATACTACAGATTATCAGTCCATTAGGTTTAAAAAAAGCAAATTGTTTTATGCTTTAAGAACAAGAAAACAATAATATTGATATAAAAATATTATATAACTAGAAATTTGGGCTTATGGGTTATAGGTCCAGTTTTTCACTGAGTTTCGGAATGACCTTGAACAAAGTCACAATCTGAGCTTCACTTTTCTTAGCAATAGAGACAATATATATCATTGATCCCAAAATTATTGTAGCAATAGTAGAAATATAAAATGAGAAAACATATATTAAAGAATAAATAAATAATGATAACGAAAACCAAATCCATTGCCATCAAATTGATTCCTACTCATAGATAGTAACCCTAAAGGACAAAGTAGAACTGCCCCATACAGTTTCCAGGGAGTGGCTGGTAGATTTGAACTGCAACCTTTTGGTTAGTAGCCGAGCTCTTAACCACTGCACCACATGGATTTGTCATATAAAAAGCTACTTAAAATTCTTTGATTTTTTTATACAGTTTAAAAACTTTGACTAAGTTACACACAGATTTTTAGCCATTTCTTACTTAGCATCTCTCTAGAAATAAAAGAATAGGTAGTATCAGCTTCAATATCAAGCAGGTAAGGGATTTGCAATCTTTTATGTCCCTAATTCTAAATCTGGTAATGTGCTAATCTCTGTATAACCATGGATCGACGGTTACTATTTTCCTGATACTGGATCTCTAGGTAGGTCAGGATGCACAAGGCTGACCTGTCTTACAGAGACTCCCGTCACAGAGGGATGGTGGCATGATGGTGTGTCCAAGTCTTCCATAGTTCTTATGTTTGTGCAATATTTCTCCTCCCAGATGAAACCCTAAACACTGACTAGGTCTTGTAGCATTAAAATCCTTAAAGATCATTGTTGTTGTTGTTCTGCTACTACCTGTGGCTATCATTTTCAAAGTCAATGCTAACACATTTGCTATTCAGTTTTCTCATTTACCAAAAGCATTGGTCAGCACCATCCTTTAACTTAAGAAGCTTAGGTTTTTCTTTCTTTGGAAGTCTTTATGGGTGAACATTGGAACCTTCAAATCATCAAAGCTGTCATTAAGAAGAAGCCTTCCATTTGCAAATCTAATTACAAAGCTCTAGAATACTTCCTGGGAAAAGAAATTTAAATAGCTCCTTTCACATGTCATTCAAAATTATTTGCTGAGCACCTAATACATGCATGGTCCAGTGTACAATTGAGAGAAGTTTTGGAGTAAAAAAATAACAATGCTAACACTTGCCATTTTAATTTGCTATTTAAATCTTCAGAGCTTTAGGTTTGACATGGTTAAAATGGGAATAATGTCCAAACTCTGTATATGATTATCATGGGGATTAACCAATAATGACTCTACAAAATACAACCTGCACTATAATACATATTTAAAACACTCTAAGAACCAATTTTTTCTGTGTGTAATCCCCCCCCCCCAAAAAAAAATACTACCATTACTGATCGAGGAACTTCAATTCTTTCTGGGAAGAGAAATGAAACAAGAGAAGACAGTATATAGCTAAGTGTTAAATTATAGAAACACTATAAAAGGTATAGAGTTTCCAAAGTACATGAACTCTAAAGAGGTTGCTGCTCTAATGAAGAAGTCACCTCTTTACAGTGTCAATATTTTCCTAAACATTCCAGTGTAGGAATGCCTTTCAGGTTTACTCCCCAACCCTCCGGATTTGACTCCTGTTGTCACAAAGATTTAGGATGTAAGGTGAGTTTGGCATGGAAAATGTGTAGATGGTAGAGAAGAAAAAAAAAAAAGTGTATAGTGTATGAGGCAAAAAGTTAGTTTGTGGAAAATTCTTCCAGTTATCAAATGTATAAAATTTAAGTAGATAATTTTGATTCTCACTAATGTCTAGTTAAAACAAAATGTCTCTCCTTTCAAGAATATACTTGATAAACTAGCATAAACAATTAGAGTGTCACATACATTTTCTTTTTTGATGACAATTATATAGAATTTTTCAGAATTTCTGTGTTTGTAGGGCACAAACATTTAACAGAACTAAAAACAGTGAGTATAATGAATACCAAAGTATATATGCATTCCAACAGTCCTTAACGGTTGTAATAAATTTGATCAAGTGGGCACTGAATTATCTTTTGATCACTAAGGAACTATTACAATATCACTATGTGAAGAAGTGATCGAAGAAAAATGCAGCCAAAAGTCATAGGAAAGTATTATACAGGTGAGTCAAGCAGTTAATAAAAAAATACGGTTTTTTATTTGTGCATATGTTATGACTGCTGTCTTGGATTGAATTGTGTCCCCCAAAAATATCTGTCAACATGGCTAGGTCATGATTCTGTTGTATGATTGTCTACCATTTTATCTTCTGACATGATTTCTCTATATGTTGTAAATCCTATCACTGTGATGTAATAAAAGGGATTAGCTACAATTATACTGATGAGGTCTATAAGATTAAGTAGTGTCTTAAGCCAATCTTTTTTGAGATATCAAAGAGAGAAGTGAGCAGAGATACAAGGGAACCTCATACCACCAAGAAAGCAGTGCTGGGAGCAGAGTGCATCCTTTTGACCTGAGATTGGAACTGAGATGGTCCCATAACAAGGGAAGACTGATGACAAAGACTTTCCTTCAGAGTTGACAGAGAGAGAAAGCCTTCTCCTGGAGTTTGTGCCCTGAATTCAGACTTCTGGCCTACTGAGCTGTGAGAGAATAAACTTCTCTTTGTTAAAGCCATCAACTTGTGGTATTTCTGTTATAGCAGCACTAAATAGCCAAGACAACTGTGTAATTCGTTAGATCTTTCAATTTATAGTCTGTTGTAACTCTTATAATTCTAAACAAACATTTATTTTTGCAGTGATGACTTTGTATTTCTTTAGTTAAAGAGAGTTGCCCAAATTATATATCCTTTAAAAAACCTACTGGCATAAAGTCTATTTGGACTCATAGTGACCCTGTGGGACAGAGTAGAACTACCCCATAGGGTTTCCAAGGCTGTAATCTTTACAGTATTTCCAGTTGCTTCATATGTATGTGAAAGGTGGGCAATGAATAAGGAAGACTGAAGAAGAATTGATGCATTTAAATTATGGTGTTGACAAAGAATATTGAATATACCATGGACTGCCAGAAAAACAAATCTGTCTTTTGAAGAAGTTCACCCAGAGTGCTCCTTAAAAGCAAGAATGGCAAGACTTCATCTCAAGTACTTTCAACATGTTATCAGGAGGGACCAGCCCCTAGAGAAGTACATCACGCTTGGTAAAGTATAGGGTCAGCAAAAAAGAGGAAGACTCTCAATGAGATGAACTGACACAGTGGCTGCAACAATGGGCTCAAACATAGCAATGATTGTGAGGACGGTGCAGGACTGGGCCGTGTTTCCTTCTGTTTGTACATAGGATCTCTATGAGTTGAAAACACCTAGTAACAACAACAACAATCTTTACAGAAGCAGACTACCATATCTTTTTCCAGAGAAGTGTTTGGTGAGTTCGAACCACCAACCTTTCAGTTAGCAGCTGAGCACTTAACCACTGCTGCCACCAGGGGTCCTATATATGCTTTCAAAAAAAAAAAAAAAAAAAAATCTCATTGCCATTGAGTTGATTCCAACTCACGTCAGCCCCGCAGAACAGAGTAAAACTGCTCCGTAGGGTTCCTAAGGAGTATCTAGTGGATTCAAACTGCCGACCTTTTGGCTAGCAGCCGAGCTCTTAACCGCTACACCACCATATATGCTTTTAGGGCATGCAAATCAGGCTCTCCACCCGTGACTGCACCTTCATGGTCATGGGCATGGGTTTCAGAATTCAAATCCCAGCTCTGTCATTTATCGGTCCTGTGGCACTGGGCAAATTATTTAATCTCCACAAGTTCAAGTTGCTTTTTTTTTTTTTTTTAATTCCCATCTTGACATTGGGAATAATAACACTTTTCAAATAAGTGTGAGGATTAAATCAGAACATGTATGCAAAGTGTGCTTTGCATAATGACAGGATTATAATAATGCTCAATACGTGTTAGCCATTACAGCTGGATGCTCAGTGGGACTACAGTGAAGGTTCAGTGACAACAATCTCCTGCCTGCATCTTTGCATTTGGAAACCAGATACTCCAAAGCTGTTGGATAAGCTTCCTTCCGGACAGTTGTTGGCTGTGTAGGAGTTGCTAATACCCGCCCCTACACCCCCGTTATGAACCAGCTGTTGTTGTGCTTCCATGTCTGATATTCAACCTCCATTCCCTTGGAAATATTAGTTTCAGGTGTTAATTCATTCAATTCAGTGTTCCTTACTCATAAGCTATCTTAACCATCCCTATTATCTTGTCAACACACTTGATTTAACTCATACTCTTTGTTAGGTCTTCAGAAAAATGTTTAATAAGCATTTGGTAAATTAATGAATTTCAGCCTTTCCTATGAAAATGACATATCTTCCTATGTAGGACTTCCCACTCATGTAGGATAAATAACTGTTTTAGGCCCTGTGCCAATTACATGCCTCAATGTAAATTAACAATGTGACATTCTGGTTTTATATATCAATCTCCTGATCTTGGCTAATTGGAGTCTATCTCCAAATTTTGCATCTGCTTTTAGTAGGCTGACAAAATCAATTTTCTCAGTCTTCCAGGCATGGGAAATATTATAAATTCACCAAGGTAATGGATATCATCTTGTTGAAGTATCATGGGAAGCAGAGAGCTACTTCACTCCCCCAGACTTCACCTACAGCTCTCTGCACCATGATCTTAGCACCAAGTCAGCAACCCTTCCTTTCCAACTTGAATTTCCACACCATCTAGTGGAGGTAGACAGGCATATACATAAATAACTCCAAGCATAACGTTACCATGCCAACCTGAAGATTTAAATAAGAGTAAGTCAGAGAAAAATGTAGTCTCTATAGTAATTTAAATTTTGGGAAAAGTGTAACTGTGGATGGGGAAGTAATTGTTGATTGCTATCTAGTTAAATTCTAGACATAGACAAAACCTTTTGGAAGGATGGGAGTGGCAAATGTATGGACTTAGAAATTATAGCTCTGTGCTCCTCTGAATTAAAATAAGGAAGATACAATCAACTTGGATTTCTCAGTTTCTGGTTGCCTTGAAGACTGTCTTATATGTACGATGACTGTGTCAAAGCTCACTAAGGCTTTGTATATGTAATCATATACCACACGGGCAGACCAAGGAGTACATGCATTTGTGCATGTGCGTAGACGTGCGTGTGGAGATCTAGGTTTATCCATTTGTCCTGGTAAATTCTTGCGATCGGCGACATCGTAAGTCCAATTGAAGTCAATAAAAATTGCCCTCGCTATGTCTTTCATGCAAGGCATGGGGCCAGCCATGTCAGCAATTACTTTCATTAGAGCTGGTGTAGTTGAACACCATGGCTGGAATCCAGACTGACCTGCAGTCTTGAAGTCTTTCAATTTAATGTAACCCATATTTTAGGCTGGTTCAGGCTAATTTGCTTTTTATTTCAGGTTTTTTAATGGACACTTTGTTTCTAGGAGTACCTCTCTGATAGCACGCGTGCATTTTTTTCTTTCTTAAAAAGTCTTGATGAGCCAATGCTTTTAAAAGATTATTAGGTCATGTCAAGTACAATTTTTATTAAATAGAAGGAGAATTAAACTCAACATGGATTATCAGGTTCCTTTCTTTTGTGCTAGACAAGGCGAGGTGCAGAATGCCAGCTTTACAGCTGTATTTTCAGTCATATTTTCAGATTCGTATTCCAAAAGAATTTAAGAAGAGGTGACTCTTACAGTGGAAATGATTCTTGTTACATTCAAATCTGAAAGTTAATAAAGCACTGAGCTTGCAAGATGATATCCTTGGTGTTAAGGAAACTACTTTTTGTAAAGAAGCTCTAAAGAAAACAGTTCTTTATCATCTCTGCATAAATCTTCTGTTTGAATCTGGAAGGATAAGGGTTCATTTACAATTTGCTTACAAATATTTATCAGTCTGGATTGTGAAAAATTCTCCCCGAGTTTTCTGAAATAACTTCACAGATTCAGTCATTGAATGCTTACTTAAAATATTGCAGATGTGTATTCTTGAACCCTGTAACCACACAAAATTACTTTAATAATATTTATAAAAGAATAGAATTGAATGTGCTCCACTTGAACCTTCAAACAGCATTACAGCTTGCTTACAACATAAATATTTTAAATTTTGGTTATATTTGGGAAAAATATTTTAAATTATATGTATTTTATTTTAAAAGGCACAAAATGTCAAGCTAATAGTGCTGTGACCAGCCCCCTTCACTCATCCAGAGAAGGGGACTCCAGAGTCCTGAACGCTCCCAGGCCAGCCTCCACCTCAGCTTTCAGAGTCCTGACATTTACGTAACCCGAGCACTCGTTTAGACTTCTCGTTGTGTCCTCATCCATTTTACTTCAGTCACCACAAGTATCCCAGGTTACTCCCCAACCTCCATCTCATTTTATTTCCATCCCTGAATTGCTCCTTATATCTGAGTCCTGTCTCCATCTCCCACACCCCCAATGCCTGAAAAATGGGCACTGTCCCTTTCAGACTCACCCTTTCTAAATTTTCACTTTACCTGTCCTATAACCTGGTCCTTTTCCTTGAGGACATTGCTTCCCTGAAGCCCTCTCTGGTGGTGTCTACTTTCTTTCATATCTTCCTCTTAACTGGGATTTACTCATTAACATTTCCAGATCATTTTCTCTAAAATTCCCAGCTTTTTATCCCACCTGGTACTGCTCGTTCTTGCAGTTGAAAACATCAGTAGCCCCCAACAATCCCATATCACCTCTTCACCATTAATGGAGTCTTGCTCCTCGGTGACTTTAGCACCTGGGTCACTGCCACTCTTTCTAATACTACTCCTGTCATAATTCTTGGTGCTTTCACTATCCTCATAAACAATCCTTCCAATTCCCTGGTTTCTCAGCTCCTCAACCCACTATTCTCCGATGATCTTGTCTTCTGTTTTATCCATTACTCCCAGGATCATAGCCCAGACCTTGCCATGCCAACTACTGAGAGCTCTCCAGAAAATCTCAATTTCAGACATCAGGCTTTCTTACTTCCATCTATCTTTCTAGACTTTTCCCTCTAGAACACCAGGACATGATTTTCATTGATCCTCTCAACTTTTTTCTGTCCCTCATTTTACCCGTTTCTCTGTTACACTCTGTACGTCATCATTGTACTCACTCCCTTGAGTGTACCCTCAATGCCCTTGTCCCTCTTTTCCTTCAACCACTCTCTAAAATGGTTAACTGCTGTATACATGCAGTAGAATGTGGATGAGGAAAACATATAGCTATGACACCCAGTCTCTCTTTACATTCATGACTGTTAATCTCCCAAATAGTCATACAACTGCTCCGCAGTAATACTTTATTTCAGTAGTCCATTCATTCTCCCACTTCAAATTGACACTACTTTAGATGTTTTTCAATATTACATTAAATTCTCTTTCCTCAACCCTGTAAGACCTTTTCCCCAACCACACTGTTATATAATGAGTTTGCTTAGCATTTCACTGAAAAAATGAATATGAAAATACTTATAAGCTTCTAATACCACATCTACTTACCTATATGAATATGTATTCCTCTTGTCCTTTGTTACTGTGAGCACTGTCCTTGCTCTTTAAGGCCAACCTCTTTGCTTTTGCAATAGGTAACAGCTCTGATTACTTACTTAAAGATATTGCTAGAGCACTTCCCAATATAATTAATTTTCTCACTCTACTGAATATCAGCATACATCGGCATGCAATTGCGATATAATTTCTCTTATCTTTAAAACAAAACAAAAAACAGCAAATATCGCTTTTTTCTCCATTCTCCCTCTACCACCATTCTATACCTGCCACTTTTTTTTAGAGCAAAACTTCTTGCAAGAGTCACTTCTACTTTCACTTTCTAATTTTCTTCCTCTAATTCTCTTGAATCATTCCAGTAAGTTTCATCCTCACCTGTCCACCAAAATGGCCTTGTTGAGGCCAACAGTGACCGCCTCATGGTGAAATCCAGTGGAAAATTATCTCTTCCCATCACTCTTGACCTTGGCCTATTAATAGTATTTGACAGACTGGGTTATTCCCTTCTCCCTGAACAACTTGCTTGATTTGGCTTCCAGAACAACACACATTCCACATTTTCCTTCTTCTTAACCAGATACTCTCCCTTGGTCTAGTTTACTTGTTCTTCCTCATGAATCAAAATGAGAAGAAACAGCTGCAAACATCATTAATAGCTGGAACATGAATGCGCAAAGCACAAATCTAGGAAAATTGGAAGTCGTCACAAATGAAACACAACACCGGCAATCCCACTCCGAGGAATCTATCCTGGAGAAATAAGAGCCACCACATGAATAAATATATTTACACCCATTGGTCAAAACAGCAAAACGATAGAAGCAATCTAAGTGCTCATCAACAGATGACTGGGTAAACAAACTATGACACACACACACAATGGAATACCATGCAACAATAAAGAACAATGATGAATCTGCAAGACATCTCACAACATGGATGAATCTGGAGGATATTATGCTGAGTGAAAAAAGTCAATCACGAAAGGACAAATACTGCATGAGACCACTAGTATAAAAACACATGAAAATGTTTCCACACAAAAAGAAACAATCTTTGATGGTTACCAAAGAGGAAGGGGGATGGCTGGGGAGGGAAAAACACCAACTAGATAACAAATAAGTGGTAGCTTTGGTGAATTTTTTTTTTTTTTTTTTGGTGAAGGGTAAGACAGTACACAATACTGGGGAAGTCAGCACAGCTTGTCCAAGGCAAAGTCATGGAAGCTTCATAGACACATCCAAACTCCCTGAGGAACCAAATTACTGGGCTGAGGGCTGGGGGCATCTAGCTCAATTGGCATAACACTGTTTATAAGGAAAATGTTCTAAATCCTACTTTGGTGGGTAGTGTCTGGGGTCTTAAAAGCCTGTCAGTGGCCATCTAAGGTACGTTTACTTGTCCTGCCCCAACTGGATCAAGGGAAAAGGAAGAAAACCAAAGACACAAGGGAAAGGTTAGTCTAAAGGACTAATGGAACACAATTAACACAACTTCCACCAGACTGAGTCCAGCAGTCCACCAGGCTGCTTGGACAGGGATAACAACAGAGGGTCCCAGGCAGAGCTGGAGAAAAAATGAAGAACAAAATTCAAACTCACACACAAAAAAAGGACCAGACTTACTGGTCTGACAGAGGCTGGAGAAACACCAAGAGCATGGCCCCTAGACACCCTTTTAACTCAGTAGTGAAGTCATTCTTGTGGTTCACCCTTTAGTCAAAGGTTAGGCAGACCCATAAAACAAACAATAATACACATAGCTTGACGATGTATACAAGACTAAATGGGCAGACCAGCCCAGGGGCAAGAATGAGCAGGCAGGAAGGGACAGGAAAGCTGGTGAGTGGAAATGCAGAACCCAAGGTCTACAAACATCCCTCAGGGTTGGCAACCAATGTCACAAAGCAATATGTGTATTAATAGTTCAATGACAAAATAATTTGCTCTGTAAACCTCCACCTAAAGCACAACAAAAACAATGCTATTAAAAAATAAAAGTAAAATGAAATTGATCTCTAGCACGTGAACAGAAAAAAATGCATATATATATTTTACATAGAAATACTCAGTTCCAAAGTAGTGCATGTTCTCCCAGAGTCAACTTAGAAGGCAGCCACTCACTAGTTTAGAAACATTTGTGGTTATTTTTAGTCAATCCTAAGCATTTGTACAGAGAAGAATTTTGCTTCCCCCAATTAGTATTCTGAGTAATGCCTTATGTTCTGATAGCCTGGCCTGTAACAGGCATGACTGTGACCAGAGAGAGGGCAATTCATTTAGACTGGCTTCTGTTAGAACTGGCTGCTGGAAACAATGCCAGTGATTTTATTTTTGGTCTATTAGTAAAATGACAGTACTAATTCATTTCACAGAGGAACCAAACAGCTGTCAGATGGCAGTGAGCATAATCGTGCACATATTACAATTTAGTTATGCTGAGTAGGATTTTTCCACTGGCACCATTTTATACTGTAAAGTGCTCCAACTCATTTCCAAATAGTGTAAGCTACTCTCATAGTGAATTTGCCTTGAAATAGAGCAATTAAAGACAATATATACTTCTCAGAAGCGGACTTCAAGTTCTTAATTTACCACATTCATATGACAAAATGTAGGGAAATATATGTGACATTTAGATGATCCATGAAATTTATTTCTGAAACGCAACATTTTTTTTCCAGTGATGTAAAAATAATAACCCAGAAGCCACTGTTTCTAATAAATCTTTTACTAACTATTCTTTGAGCAATAACGAGATGAAAATAAGGTCTTTGATTAGCTAATATTACATTTCATTCTAAGAAGTTCAGGTAGTATCTTTAGGCTTGAAATCATAGCACAATATTTGCAGGTATGTGAACTTCTGAGAGGAAAAAGTATACATAAAGGAAAATTTTGAAAACCTTGAATTGGACACAAAATTAGAAAGTCAGTCTTATTTGCCATGTCTAATACACAAAATATAAATATAAAAACTTAAATTGGCTCTGTGTGTCTAAATAATACCTGACCATATGTTGTTTGTCAACTAAAAATTGATTTGATTTACTGAAAACCCAGCATCATCAGGTAGTTGACTCAAGTGATCAACAAAGCTGCTTTGTCACTTACAGAAAAATAATCAAACTAGCCACTGTGGTTAGATCTTCTTTTAAGACCCACTTGCTTTTTCTATTGTGAACTGAGAGAGTGGGTTAAATAATGAAGCTGAACTGACACAGAAGGAAAGGATATCCGGCTTGCTAGAGAAGAAGAAAAGAGCACTGTTGTTGAGAAGCATCCCACACTCTGGCCCCTGGTGGGTGCCTGTTGTCATAAGTAAAGTTTGCATTGGAACACAGCCACTCTCATTACCTTCAGTATTGTCTACTTCCCTACTGTAACTGAAGGGTTGAGCAGTTGCAACAGAGATGGAGATGGACGGCCTGCAAAACTGAAAATATTGCTATCTGGATTTCTACAGAAAAAACATGCTAACCCTTTTTAGAGTGATCAAACCTAAATTCCAGCTCATCTCTGCCACACACTGTCAAAGTAATATCTGGAAACATGCTCTGAGTTTTAAAATAACTCCATATGAATAATGTATCTACTGTTTTCAGGTTTAAATGAAAAAAAAGTCATATAGTATTTGAAAACTATAAAGCGTTAATAAAACCTGTTCACTATGGGTGACCCTGTTTGTATTTGAAATACCAGAGGTACTCCAGCATCACAACGACATACAAGCCACCACAGTACAACAAGCTGACAGGCCAGTGGGGATCCAAAAGAATTCAGAAATTATCCAACAATATGATGAATATCACACACAGCTAAAATTGTGCTAAAGATAATCCAAAACAGTTGCGGCAGTACAGACAGGAAACTGCCAGAAATTCAAGCCGGATTCAGAAGAGCATGTGGAAAGAGGGATATCATTGTGGACGTCAGATGGATCCTGGCTTAAAGCAGAGAATACCAGAAAGATGTTTACCTGTGATTTGTTGACTGTGCAAAGGCATTCGACCGTGTGGGTCCTAACAAATTATGGATAACATTGCGAGCAGTGGGAATTTCAGAACACTTAACTGTGTTCATGAGGAATGTGCACATGGATCAAAAGGCAGTTGTTCAAATAGAACAAGGGGATACTGGATGGTTTAAAGTCAGGAAAGGTGTGAGTCAGAGTTGTATCCCTTCACCATACTTATTCAATCTGTATGCTGAGCAAATAACCTGAGAAGCTGAACTCTATGAAGAAGAATGAAGGATCAGGATTGAAGGAAGACTCACTAACAACCTGAGATATGCAGATGACATGACCTTGCTGGCTGAAAGTGAAGAAGACTTGAAGTACTTACTGAAGAAGATTAAAGACTACAGATTTTAGCATGGATTACACCTCAACGTAAATAAGACAATCTTTACCACTGAAACAGTAAGCAACATCATGATACATGCCGAAAAAAATTGAAGTTGTCAGGGATTTCATTTTACTTGGATTCACAGTCAACACCTATGGAAGCAGCAGTCAAGAAATCAAAAGACATATAACATTGGGCAAATTCCTCACAAAAGATCTCTTTAAAGTGTTCAAAAGCAAAGATGTCACTTTGAGGACTAAGGTGAGCCTGACCAAGCCATGGTATTTTCAATTGCCTCATATGCATGAATAAGGAACACCTAGGAAGAACTGATCCATTTGAATTATGGTATTGGCGAAGTATTTTGAATATACCATGGAGTGCCAGAAGAACAAACTAATCTGTCTTTGAAGCACAGCTAGAAAGCTCCATAGAAGCAAGGCTAATAAGTCTTCATCTTACACACTTTGAACACATTATCAGAAGGGACCAGTTCCTGGAGTAGTACATCATGCTTGGTAAAGTAATGGGTGAGTGAAAAAGAGGAAGAGCCTCAAGGAGGTGGATTGACACAGTGGCTGCAACAATGGGCTCAAACAGCAACGATTGTCTGAATGACACGGGACCAGGCAGTGTTTCATTCTGTTGAAACCAACTCAATGTCACCTAACAACAACAATAACAAAATGCTATCTAAAATATTTTGTGAAATGTTAATGTTGTATCAAATAATTTTTTAAATTGAGAGTCAAAATTGTTTATGTATTTCATACAGTAGTTTAGAAATTAAATACCTCCCTTCATTTTTCAGGAACTTCAGTAATAGATGAGAATTAACTGTAAACATACTTCAACTAGTTCCTTTGACTTTGTGAACTTAAATGATATAAAATAATCTGTTATCACTCAATTGAAATAGAAAGCCTTTGCTGTTATCATTATTCATGCATCTCAGCTTTTCCTTCTAAAAACAAAAAAGAATTAAGTAAATTTTGATATACACTTCAGCATTGGTAACATATGGGAAAGTTTTGAGCAAGTGTGAAAGTCTTAAAAAATGAAAATCAGATGTGGAATGTTGAACGTCCCCATTTTTAGGAGTTTAGATGGATAAGGCACCCAAAGCTGAAATGTGTTCTGCATCTTATTCCTGTCTAAAAGCTACCATTTGTTACCCTCCTACACTCATGCAGAATCACAGGAGAAAACTGAAGCGTCCCCCACACACCAGCTGTCCACTCACCCACCCTGCTTTCCTGAGCAAATGTAGATTTTTCCATTCCATTATTCTAATATTTAAAAAGACAGTTTGGGAAAATATATATGCCTGGTTGAAAAAACAAAATCAAGACTTAAAAGACATGTTTAATTAAAATGACTATCAAAGCTAATCAGATGTACAGAAACTAATGTCACAAGTTGACAGATTCAAAGCTAGTTCTCTTTAGTTAATTTTTTTCTTCCTGAGGATGTGAAAGAAATAAAAATTTATATTTTGAAAGGACCAATGTCAAAACCGTGTTCAAGTTAGCGAGTTAAAACAAATGGCAAGACCCTCTAGAAAGGGCACCTTATCTTCTATTGTCAAGAGATGGATATTTTAGCAGCATGGATTGTCCATTATCAGTTCATAGAAAAAAAGATTTGGGAAAATACATATAACTGCATAAATTATTAATTGTCTTGATTTGAAAGCTTAAATTCAATTCCAGCTCTTAATTTTCAGATCAATTCGTAGGCACAATCAAAGATACCTTACTGTTAGGTTCATTTAATTCTTATTATCACTAAGAAATAAGAATTGAAATAAGCAATTAAAATTATAAAAGGTCTGCTATTAGATAATGCACAAATTCATAACACAATTCTATTCAATGCCTTTTAAATTAATGAATAAAATCAATGCTTCATTTTGTGTAAATCAAGAATGAATCGAACCTGTTGAAGTCAAACATCAGATATGTTTATCAGATGAGGTTATAGATTGTCATTTTCTGGATACATTTAAATAAAACAGTAAGGAAAAAAAAGAAGAAGAAGAAAGACACTGCATAATAGGACTGGAAACTTTTTGTAACAACATACCCTTTGAAAAATATGCTAGATTTAGTAACACAGATGCTCGTTTGATATTCATTCAGTGACCCGTACAGCTTAGGTAGCAAGAATATCAGAAATGATAATAAATTTACATGTTAAGTGTAAATTCAGAAATGGAAATGAACTCTGAATCCTCTGTAGACTGATGTAAGAATTCTGCAGATAAAACAAATATTTGTATCTCTTTTTATCATTTAGATGCACATTCAGTATTGAATTAACTATATACTAAAAAAAAAAATAGAAGCTTAACTCCTACATATGACTACAGATTAATACAATAACATACACACAGATATATAATATATATTTTATATAATTTTATTAATACATATTAATTGTATTCATGTATGTATAGATATGTAAAGAGAGACAGACCGAATTTCATAACTCCGAATCTAAAATAGATTTGATTATCTATCATTTGTAATACATTTTTGTCAAAAAATAAATATTTAATATTTATTTCCAGCATTCTTGGCGCCTTTTGTTTTCAAATCAAGAATGCTTGTGTTGCTATTTTGTTTGCTTGTTTCTTTCTTTCACTATCCAAGTTGACCTCATTCTTTCACATCTTCTCATGGTATTGACTCAAACTAGCCAGCTATAGCCAGAAGCAAGCATAATGAGATAGTTTTCCCTTTCCTCAGTGTCCATTGAACAACAAATAAAAACAAGCACAGATGGCCATCTCAGAACTGTCACAGAAGCTGAGGTGTTGGAGAGTCGCAGTGAGTCCAGCAGCAGGGAAGAGGAGGACCAAGGATGGCAAAGAAGCTGGGAGAACCTACTCACTAATATTGGCAGCACTTTCTCATCACAGCCATTTTGGGACAGGCTAGGCAACACCCTAAAAAGGGAACACGGAAAGGGAGCCAATCTGAGGAAGCTATAGCTTAATTTTTTAGGGTGGAAAGGATTGGCTGTGTGAGTTCATGGTCCATGTAATTAGGAGGGGACAAAGGAACATGCTGGTGCTGTGATAGAGTGGTGTTGAATCTCACTAATGCCTGAGATGGATGGGCACTAAGACCAGGAGGAACTGTAAGAGCACCAGGGTAAGGGGAATACTTTGAACAGATGGTAACACAGACGGAAATGTTAGCTCCCATAGTGGAACTATGGGGGAGAGTCTGTGAAGGGTGCCCATGAGGGAAAGAAATAGAAAGCCCTACATCTTCATCAGAGGAAAGTTGAGCCCCACTACTTAGGTCAGTGTATGCAACCAGCTAATCTCCCCTATACATGCATATTAAATTCCAGAGGTCAAGAACCCAGAGCTCCTGAATCAGGACTGAAAAAAATAAAAATCTAAGATTAAGAATGTCTCTAGCAGTTCTCAGAAGAAGATCCCAAGCCCACTGCTGCTGGGTTGATTCTGACTCATAAGGACTGTGTGGGGCTGGGTGGAGCCGTCCGATGGGGCTCCTGAGGCTGTGAGTCTTTGTGGAGGCAGGCTGTGGCATCTTTCTCCCACAGGGTGGCAGGAAGGTGTGGGCCCAGGTCTTTTGGTTGGCAGCCAGGTGCTTGCTGCTGCCACCAGGGCACCCAATCAGGAAATTATCCCACAAAAGCCAGAATACAAATTTTAAAGTAAAAAGTTAAAAAAAGATAACAAAATGGCCTAAGTTCAACAAATAATAGTAAAATATACAAAATCACAACAGAAGAAAGACCAATCAAAAGCAAACCATAAAGAAGAGGAAATTTGTCCTACGGAGGCCAGACTAATGCAAAGAATTGATAATTGTCAGGCTATGGTGCTGAATACGTTTAAAGAAAGCAAAAAACAAGCAGAAAGCAAAGTAGTGGAGATCAGGAAACAAATAGAGGAACAAAACGAGAGACTCAACGTGGAAATTGAAAACACAAAAAACAAAGAGAACTACTGGAACTGAAGAATAAATCAACTGAATTAGACAAAGCAGGAGAAACATTCAGCAATACAGTTGAAGAGGCAGAAGTCAAAACAACTGAGCTTATCAAGTTTTAAGAGAAACACAGGAAAGAACAAAGAAAAGTAACAAACCCAAAAGGAAATATAGGACTCGATTGAGAAATATGACATTAGAATTATTGCAATCCTAGAGCACCACATCAACAAAGGCATAGAAACAATTTTCCAAGAGATAATCAGAGAGACACCAGATCTGAACAGAGAACCCAGCCTGCAAATATAGGAAGCTACACAAACCTTAATCAGAAGAGATGCAAAAAGATCAACTTCATGCCACAGCCTAATAAAATTCTTGAAAACCAAAGACAAGAGAATTCTAAAATCAGCATTAGGAAAGTGCAATATAATATACCAAGGGTCTTTCATAGGAATTAGTGCAGATTTCTCCCCAGAAACTCTAGAGGCCAGAAAAAATGGAGCAGCATATATAAAATATTGAATGAAAACAACTGCCAAGCAAGAATTCTTTACCTAGCAAAATTGCCATTCAAAAATGAGTAGGAAATCATGATATTCCCAAACAAATAGAAGCTCTGGGAATTTGCCACCACCGGACCAGCTTTGCAAGTATTACTCAAGGGAGTACTCTAAATGGAAAGGCAAGAACATTAAATAAATACTCATAAGCATACACCAGAAAAAAAATAAGAGCAAGCTGCAGAAAACTCAATAGCATCGACAATCATAAGGACAAAACATGATATTTTCAAGGAACAAACTCAATAATTAA
Organism: Elephas maximus indicus; assembly: GCF_024166365.1. Classification (NCBI taxonomy): domain Eukaryota; kingdom Metazoa; phylum Chordata; class Mammalia; order Proboscidea; family Elephantidae; genus Elephas; species Elephas maximus. The sequence continues at coordinate 2,633,003 of NC_064830.1, read as the reverse complement.
ATACCACAAATGATACATCAGGTTTGTAAGAAATAAATACAAAGTGAACTGGAGATGCACCACCAGAAATGAGGAAAGGAGGAGCATATCAGATAGGTTTTGTGAGTTTGAAAGTTTAGGATCTTAGACTCATGGGACAACTCAGTCAATTGGCATAATATAGTTCACAAAAATCGTAGTCTGCATCCTAGTGAAGAGAGTAAGGTCTGCGTTCTTAAAGCTTGTGAGCAACCATCTAAGACACAACTGTGGGTCTCTACTTACCAGGAGTAACACAGTAACCCAAATCTCAGAGAAGAAACAAGTCTACATGAGCCACAAATTCATTTACTGGAGACCAGAAGAACTAGATGGTGCCCGGCTACTACCACTGATCATTCTGACCAGGGTCACGATAGATGGTCCTGGATAGAATGGGAGAAAAATGTGGAGCAGAACTCAAATTCTTAAAAAAATAATAATACTAATAAAGCCAGACATACTGGAATAGTAAAGAACAGAAGACTCCCTGAGACTGTCACCCTGAGACACTCTTTAAACCTAGAACCAAACCTATCCTCTGAGATCACCTTTTAGCAAAATCACAGAGTGGCACACAAAATAAAGTATATTACCTGTAAGATTGGTGCTTTACTTAAGAACCATCTGTATAAGACTAAAAAGTCCACAACTACTCAGAAGCAAAGATGAGAAGGTAAGAGGGTGGGGAAACTACAGTACTGGAAATGGAACAGACACAAAGAGACTGTTAATAAAAAAATATACATTGTCATAAGTGTAACTAATGTCACTGAAAAATTTGTGTGGAAATTGTCAAGTGGGAATCTAAGGTGCTGCATAAACTTTCACCAAAAGCTCAATAAGATATTATTAAAAAAACAAACAAAGAACCTTACATGACACTTTTCACAATAGACAAAAGGTGCAAACAACCTAGGTGCCCCGCAATAGATAAACATATAAACAAAAAGCCGTACATACATACGATGGAGTATTATTCTACCAAAAATAGAAACGGAGTCCTGATACATGTTACAACATGCATAAACCTTGAAAACATTAAGCAGAATGAAATAAGTCAGTCACAAAAGGACAAAAATCATATGCCCCTATTTATATGAAATAGGGAAATGTATAGAAACCAAAGCTCATTAGTGGTTACCAGGGGCAGAAGGCAGAGGGGTCTGTAATTAGTGGGCAGTGAGTTTCTGTCAATGGTGGTGGAAAAATTTGGAAAACCATAGCAGCAATGGAGCACAACTTGGCGAACGCAATTAACATCACTGAACGGCACAAGCAAAAGTTGTTGAATTGTCAGATATTTTGCTATATATTTTTTTTTTACCACAAAAACTCAATAAACATTACCTAAGATTGCATATTATCAAAATATTGCTTATATATATGCATATAAACTAGAAGCAATTTGTCTATGTCACACAAGAGTATTAAAGAAATCAAAAAACAAGTAAGAGGAAAAAAATCTTTGGAGATATATGATTGCAAAACATAAAATTTAGATTATGATAAATAAGAAAATATACAAAGAAATTCAGCACAATTCTTCATGGTTTAGGAATCCCTTCTAAGTGAAAGAATTAGCCAGTCCTTACTTTGTTACTGAAAAACAGTTTTGAAGATGGTAATTCTATGGAATTAATTTGCCTTTTACTGTGTTCATTTTAGACAGGCTATTATTTCTGTGAATAATTTCTAGTTAGTATACAGTGTTTTTTCTTACTTTGGAAAAATATCTCAACTTCAGTGTTGGTCTGAGAACTCATTAACTTAGCCATTTGCCAAAAAAAAAAAAAAAAAAAATTGAATGAATTATCTAGTTCCAGTTTTCATTCAATTTTCAGGTAAGAGTCAAAAATCTATTTAAGAATAATAATTTCCACAACAGAAATTTCCTCCTTATAAAGTTAATCTTTAAATGCTCTTTACAACATGCTAAATAATGCAGTTATACAGGGAAAATTCCAGCTATTCTTCCTCCCACTGATTTCACTCCTACCCAAAATTAATTATATTAACAATTCAGACAGTGGCCTAAATTTTCTGAATCCTCAGAGAAGCATATACATGTGTATGACATATATGTGTATGATGGTGTACATGGATGTATACATGTACACACACACATATGTACACACATGCATATACATATACAAATACATTTATTTATATTTTTACCAAAATGGAACCATACTAGATATATGTTTCTGCCTTTTTTTTTTTTCACTCTTAGGTATGAGGGACATCTCTTCAGGTCAATATATATGGCTATCACATTTTTTTAAATACTACGAACACCTTAAAGAAAATATTTTGTTATGATGGTTGAGGGAAAACAGTACACAGCAATATAATCACATAACGTGTGTGTGTGTGTGTGTGTGTGTGTGTGTGTGTGTGTCTAATATCCAGGGCAAAAGATCAGCTCGATATCTGTCAAGGGGCTTCAGAAGTAGTCTTTACCATCTCAATGAATTTACAATAGTCTACTCTCACTGAATCAAAAACTAGACTTTGCAGTACACTGAGAACCGTCATCTCTCTAGGGTAAACGCACATTAATTAGGTTCACAGAACCAATATGTAAAACAAAAATGCCAAATTAATAACTTAAAATTTACTGAAACTAGAATAATTTACATTGATATGACCAGTCCTACTCTAGGCCTATATGTGAACACTGAATCTAAACAACAGAAAGAAGCAATAGCATAAGCAACAGCTAGCAGATCTAAGTATTTTTAATGCCTCAAGTTAACGGAGCTTAAATCATCAATCAACAGAAGTCATCCTGACGTTTTCATTAGTTATAGAACTTTTGAGAATCTGCTGAAGCCTATAAACGCTTTTCCTCAGAAAAACACACATGCATACAAAAAGTGTGCATATAAATTTACAGCTTTAAAGAAACTTAAAGATTATCCATGGTCACTAAGTTAAGAAAGCCAGAAATACAGAATAGGGATAACCTTAAAATGGTTCCAAAGAATTGAAGTTGAAGTTCTACATCGACATTCACAATAAGGAGGGCTGTCAATGAATCAGAGTACTCAAACGTTTGTTAGCTAAGACTTCCTTTCCTTGAGAAGGAGCGTGAGTGGACAACAATTTCTGCCTGAGGCTGTGCTTTGACGAGGCTTGTGTATCTGCCAAACTTATTTTAGCTTTATTCTTTCATTAGATATATCAATAACCACAAGGTTATACCTAAATGGACCAGGAGTGTGGTTCAGTGGTAGAATTCTTGCCTTCCACGCAGGAGACCTGGGTTCGATTTCTGACCAGTGGTCCTCAGGCGCAGCCATCAGCCCTCACTCAGCGGAGGCAGGTGTGTTGCTATGAGGCTACACAAGTTTCAGCAAAGCTCCAGACTAAGACAGACTAGGAAGAAAGGCCCAAGGGTCTATTGCGCACGGGTTCAGTTGCCACGAATTGGGGCTGACTCCATGGTAGCCAACGACAAGTTGACTACGGTGATTTCCTGCACTCTGCATCCCTTTCTTCAGCCTCATTATTCCATTGTCTTAAAGTTGAACTTTCAATAAGTAATCGTGTTTCTCCTATATCTGTGGTTTTTGGAGATGTGCTAACAACGAGAATCATTTTCAAGTGTAATTTAAAAACCTTTGATTAGTTGTTGTAATGTACCTACTCTTGAAATACCCCATAAATTAAGGACAGAAAAAAATACCTATGCTCTGGCAACTAACCTAAAATCTACAGGTTCAGTCTAAGCGTATAAGTACCAACAGCTCTTTTTGCTCGAAAAAAATAAAATTGTGTCCTTACCAAAGGAAAACCTAGGTTTTGCAGCTTAGATTCACCTAAAGAGCCAAGAGGCTTCAGTCTCAGTAATGGTTACGAATCCAAAGCAGGGCTGAAGAGTCAGCTAATGGACAGATGGACAGCCAACTGCTTTTCCTTTGCTACCACTTTCTTCAGGCTTCTTTCCTGCCAGGTAGGTCATTCCTGTTCCATGCTTTAATGCAGGTTGAGTTTGGGTAATCATGTCAAGGGAGAAATAAATCAGTGCTGACACTCTAAATAAGGCTTTGAGCTTGAAGGATAATAATCTAGCTGCTCTTTCTAAATCCACATCCATGGATATTACAGGAAAGAAAATTCTGCTTGATGGATGTGTCGGAGGGAAATGCCAAATACATTCAGCCAACAAAGAAACCCACTCACAGTGAGAAGCTCCACCCCACACTCAGACTTACTTAGTGAAACCCGTATGAAAGATCTCCGTTTAGCCAAGATTCACGTTTTTTCTGGTAAAAGTTTAAGTAGAATATAAAAATGTAGCCATTTGCTAACACAAAAGTAAATTTATAATAAATGAGTATTAATTCCTTTTATGTTTACAAGGGTTTAATTTAATGGCCTATATATTATAGCCAATTATTTTTTAGAGATGGACTGCTTCCCACATTTGGGGTCATATGATCTCTTTTTTTCAGTGCTTTCTTAGAGAAAAAAAATATATATATATATTTTTTTTAGACTTCTGAATAAAAGGGTGTCTTGACTAGAAGGGAAATCAAATTCAAATCAGTCAATTGTAACACTTATTAGTAGTTCTTTTAGGTTTTGAGCTGAAGGACAATGAACTAATGAATAAAATTAAGTATGATAGTTGCTAGCGAAAAAATGCTTTTAAATGTTTACTCTGTGCTAAATGTTAAGAATTCAAGTTTTCCTCAGACTTCATTATGCCTTCAAGGATACAAAGAGAAATGACCACAGGGGATGGCATATCAGGTGCCATCTGATGGCTAAAGTTAAAAGGGCTACAAGAACTTAGTTTACTTAATTCATGTTTTCCCTCTTCTCAATGCTTACAGTTTTGAGATATCACAACAGTTATTTAAAAGCCAAAATGTGATAAAATTGTGAAATGGAAACGTATAGAAACAAAAATAATAAACATTATTTAATAGTCCAGGTAAATGAATTTGCCCTTTTCTTTAAGGGTTTAACAGTAAGTTTCCTATTTCAAGAAAGAAAAGATATAAATGTAACCTTCTAACTGCTAGATAGATCAGATGGACCACATTGGACACTGATTTTGAACTCTGAGTGGTACTTAGGTCCGATTACTTCTCCTTTACTCCAGCTCCAGACTCATCATCTATCAACTTCCTCTTCCTTCTGCATTTCATTAGCTCATCAAACCAGACTTCTAACTTCTAAAGATGATGAAGTTGTGGGTTTTTTCCTCCATACTTTTGCACATGTAGCTTCCTCACTCAGGATAACCTTCCTATTATAGGAAATTATTGGGGTTTTTATAAAGCTGACTTATTATTTCATTTCTATATTCAATTTTCCTTATAAGTCTTTGATAATGCATCAAAAATTTTTTATATGTTTTACGTTAATTACTTGATAACACTTTCTTTAAAATATAAAAGAATGGGAAAGAAGAAAATTTGAATTATCAGAAGGAGAACATCCTGGTTTCAAAACAATTTTAGATATTTGTCTACCCATTACCATAGGTTCTACACTAAATATATTTGAATAGCTATATTTTCATAGTTTATTAAAAAAAAAAAAAATTTCAGTTTGTCCCCCATGGCATTCCTTTGGTAAGTTAGAGATGTGTCTAAATTCCCTGTGGGAACTGGAGGGACTATTGATAAATATAGATGCTTGCAAAGAAGGTTTGCTCTCTTCTGGAGAAACTCTCCAGTCTTTAATTTTCAGTTTGCACCGTAATTAGCTTTTTCTCCAGATAGTACAAGTTTATTTGTACTAATAGAAAAATATTTTAATGTACAGATATTAAATTTTCAATAGAATTTTAGTTTTTTGATAAAATACCTTTTTATTGCATTTCTTATTTTTAAAATAAAGGCTTATTTATTTATAAAAATCAGACTATTATAATATTACTGTCTAAAATCTAAATTTCAAAAAAGTATCTCCACATGTAAGCATTTGAAATTTTTAATTCAGCGTATACTCTATTTGCTTTTGTAATCATTCTACCACCCGGTCTTTTTGAAGCACCAATGAGTAGTTTTCCAACAGAAATGATCCACCAATTCTCTTTCATTACACCATCACGACAGCCAGTAATGCCAACAAAAGCCCAGAATTATTAGGAAAAGTGACAGCCTTGGCAATAACATCAACAGTTTTCACAATATTAATCATAAGGATTCCAGAAAAACATGGTATTCATGTCCCAACCTCATGTGAGGAAGAGGAGGAAAACCACAGAGGCTTCTGAAATGTTGAGGCATTGTGTATCTTCTACGTAAATTTCACACGTTGATTGGACAAGGTATATTTCACAGGTAACTAGAGTGGGCTGCCTCAGAGATACATTGGTAATGTCAAGTAAAAAAGAAATTAAACAAACTCAGTGTTCATGGGAACCGGTAGATAGATATATCCAAATCGAAAGCTGACAGCAGATTAAATTACTCCACGGTACTATTGACTAAAAAAAAAAAAAAAAAAATTTTGTTTTTTTTTTTTTTTTAATCCATAATAATCTTAAAGGTGATGAACGGCTGATGCTGTTTTATTTGCATACAATCCTGAGCATCTTTCTAGGGTAACTTTAAATGAAAGGATAAATTAGTTGGTTTATGTATCTGGGCACAAAGAACATTCTGTCTTTAAAGTGTCTCATAATTGCATTGTCGCTAAGTTCAACCTGCACAAGTCACATATAGATTTTAACTTCACAAAGAATCACTTTTGCCCAAAGGCACTAAGTATTCCAAATAAAAACGGATTTGGAGGTGACTTAGCAGAAAAAGACACCCAAAGTAAACTGTGTATGTTGTAAATACGGCCTGGACTACACCCCTACCCACCCATAGGCTTTTCTTAATTAAAAGGTTCAGTAGTTTAATTATACAAAACAGTACCTCTTATATGTAAAAGGAGGTTTTTAAACGTTTATTTAAAACAAGACTAAATAACTAGACACATCTAATGCCTTTTTGTTTAAATACTATGTGCAGGTTCTTAAAATATAATACATGAAGTGATCAGCTGTTTTACTTCCTCTCTTAAAGGATGAGCTCTGTTTTATTGTTTTCTTAGTTTTCACCGAAATTAGTCCAATAATGATCGCGACATTCCAAAGATATCTAGGTTCAAAATTTGAAAACATAAAAACAAAGCCAATCCCAAAACGTATACTTATCAATGGCCAAACAACAAACCGAAATAATTTTCTCAACTAAAAATTCCAACTTTGCCAAAAACTCTTTATTTAAGCACTATTATTGTTCCACAAAAATTAAAAAAACAAAAACAAAAAACTTCTGCATGAACTCGTTTCACAGAATAGTGTGCCGTTAACTTCTATTCTAAAATGTTCGAAAAGACTCCACTCCATATCAAAAATACCGAGTCAAGAAAAGCTCTAACAATAAAGAGAAATGATAGACATGTTTTGCGTTAGAAAGTGTGACAATTATACCAGCGTATTATCCAATCATCTATACATTGCAATAAAAATCAAATTCTTACACCATTAAATCTCATGAGAAATAGCAATGCTTACTTTTATACTCAAAACCCTTAATCCACAGCAGCACGTGTGAGATCATCTGAACGGTGAACGTACAAAACGTGGTAAATCACCTACCTTCATACAGGGCTTTAAAACCTTGGGCACTCACGGCAAAGTCTGTCGTCAACCACAGAGTGAGGATAGATCCTGTGCTGACGATGGAGGAGGGTAGCTGAAATCCTGATAATCTGAATTTAAAAAGAAAGACAGGAATATAATTTAAAAAGCATGCATTTGTTAATAAAGCTTATTTGACAAAGTAATGTGGTAATTCTTTAAACTGCTGTCAATTTATTTGAGGTAGATCACTAACCAAGAGATGATTCGTATGCATGCTAGGTTAGGTCATTGAAATTAACAGCTTCCAAGTGCCAAAGTTTGTTTATTATAAAAAATATTTGAGGGCATTCTTTCTTAAAGAAGTTCTATAAGACACCATTGTCTTAAAACAATGTACAAGCACGTATATACCTTCTATGTAAAGCAGTGTGATTTTGCATGTCCGTTTGAGTGTGTCCTTTTTCTCCTCAGTTATTAGATAGTGGGTTGTCATGTATCTAGGATAATGTGTTACTTTTTAATATGTCCCCCAGTTAATTTGCACTAAGTCTTGTTAGGAAAACATATATCAGTCCAGCATAATAAATGAAAATCAGTTTGTATCTCAAGCAGAGGTGAAATAAATTTATTTTAGTGTATGCTCTTCAAGACACTCTTTTGGATACTAAGACATGGCCTTTTTTTTTTTTTTTTTTTTACCTATCTCTAAGTTTAGATATGGAGTTCTGGTGGCACAAACAGTTAAGCTCTCAGCTGCTAACCCAAAGTTGGCAGTTCGAAGCCACCCAGCAGCTCTATAGGAAAAACACCTGGCGATCTGCTTCCGTAAAGATTATATCCAAGAAAACCCTATAAGGCAGTTCTACTCAGTCACATGGGGTCACCATGAGTCAGAATCAACTCAATGGCATCTAAAAACAACAGCAATTATGCTTAGAAATATTTAGAAGTGGTAGCGTTGATATACAGACAGAACTCTGGATGAGTGAACTAGTACGGTACACCTTCTCTTCACTTATCAACTATCTCATTATCTGACGTTTTGCATTTACAACGATAGTAAAAAATCTACTCTCCGACGATTTTGCACATTAACATGACCAGTGGAACATATAGCAGCCCCCTGCATTTTCTACCTCTCAGGGTTATTGGAAGCTGCTTTCCCACTGACAGTACGGACATCTATAACTTTGGAATGGAAGGAGTGGACACTCCATTTTCTCATGACACCGATTTCATGCAATGGCCTGGTCTTTGGCACCTGACAACGTTGATAAGTGAGGAGAGAGTGCAACACGCATCGTCGATGCAATACGCATGGCAAGCTCAGGGGCGTAGAGGAGAGCTGTGCTCCGCAGGGTTTTCAAGACTGTTAGGTTTCAGAAGCAGATTGCCACGCCTATGTTTTGAGGTGTCTCTGGGTGAGTTTAAATCACCACCTTTCAGTTAGTAGATAAAACCTTAGCTGTTTGTGCCACCCAGGGACTCCTAGTAACATGCAAAACAATACGTATAAATTTCTTCAAAAGTCAACAATTTACTCAAGGGTCAAAGAGACATTTTATCAATTTATAGTTTACCTGAAGTTTTCTAATTAAATAAATTTGCACACGTATATGTTGTTTAGTGCAATCTGAAGGCAAAGATAGGCTTTAAAAAGAATTCACCTGTATGCTAATTCCCGATAGAAGAAATTCTGGCTTGCAGTAAGTCAGTGGTACTAAATACCTCATTGCAGATGCTGTAGGTTACGGAATCAATGCTCTGAACCTAATTAACATGAGTTATTACGGCCAAATATAATGATACAATAGGTTAATTAAAAAAATGACAGAACCAATCAGCTAAAAAAAAAAACAAAAATGATTAAATCATATTTAAATAACAGTAGTTCTACGTTATTAACGCCTTTTGCATGTTATTTTGTTTTTCAGTTTAAACATATTCTGCTAATTACTCACAGCTTTTTATTTCAATTTAGTTTTAAAAATTTCCTATACTTTGGTTTTGGAAGGTCATAATCTACAGTCAGACTATAATTTGATATAAATTATTTTTAAGCTTATTCATATTATTAAAATATAAATAAAAGGACAATTATGTATATGTTATATACCACATATATTATATGTTTTATATAATCATATATTTTGTACTATTTTTTATTTTTTATATTATATATATGTTAAAATTTGTGAACTTAAACATGAAAACGTAACAAAACCATCAAGTTGGTTGTCATTTCATTCCTGAAGCAGTCTGTTTCAGTTAGAATTGTTACAGAGAGCAGTATCCTGGGAAAAGTGAGACACTTATCACATCCAGGCACAGTGAATATGGTGTAAGCTGTCTGAAACTGCAAATTAATCCTAAGACTGTTGTATGTTCTCACCATGATACTACTTCCAAAACAAAAATCCTGGGAATACCCACATTGTGGTAATTAGCATACCTTTCTAAGATCCTGATGCCTGCTTTCTCCCTTCTTACTTTTTCTATCTGGTACGATCACCTTTTTCTACCTGGTATGTTCACCTTTTTCTCTCTAGCATGATACATAGTTCTATGTGGATGCTACCCTACTCTCAAATTATATTGGTCTTCATGAATGGCAGTATCTGCTTTCTATTCTTTATTGTCTGATCCTCTAAAGAGTCTCATTTTTTCCTTTAATTTTTTCTTCTTGGGTGTCGCTTAAAACTACTCTCAGATATTCCCTTTACATGATGGTCAAAATGACTGATGCAAAGAGAAATCAGGATTTATCATTAGTTATATTGGCAGACACATTTCTGAACGAATTACATGTTATCTAATACAACACAGGAAGCAATTCAGTGAAGCAGATGTTGCCTCCAGAAAGGGAAATCAACAACACTGAGTTTAGATTTTTCTGGGACAGAAAATCAGCAAGCATATAGAATTCAACAGCACTATCAAATAAAAGGACCTAGTCAACATTTATAGAACACTCTAGCCAAGAAGAGCAGAATACACATTCTTTTCAAGTGCCCATAGATCAAGGTATAAGGTCACAAATCAAACGTCAGCAAATTTAAAATAATTGAAATTATGCTGTGTGTATGTCCTGACAACAATGGAATGAAACCAGAAATCAAGAAAAGTGAAAAGAAAGTCCCCAATCACTTGGAAACTAAACAAGTTTCTAAATAATCCATGGATCAAAGGGGAAGTCACAAAGGAAAATAAGAAAAAATACATTGAGCTGAGTGAAAACACAGCATATCAAAATTTATTGGACTCAGATAAATCAGTTTCTAGAGGGCCATTTGTAGCACTAAATGCATACATTAGAAAAGAGAAAAAGTCTGAAATCCATAATCCAAACTCACACCTCAGGAACCTAGAAAAAGAAGAGCAAGTAAAAAAGAACAAAATAAACCTACAGCTTACAGAAGAAAAGAAATAATAGCAGAAATCAATGAAATGAAAATAGAAGAGCAGTAGAGAAAATAAATGAAACAAATAAAAAGATAAAATTGGCAAACATCTAGCAAGCCCGTACACGAATGCTTGTCACAGCTTAATTCAAAAACTAGAAAACCCAGATGTCCTTCGAGGAGTGGATGGTTTACAAACTATGGTACATCCGTACCACATAATATTACTAAACAGTTATAATAGACTGACAAAGGAAAAAAGGGAGAAGATACAGTTGATCATAAAGAACTCCCATGTGTTAAATCTGCAATTAAGATGTTTCTGAGTGGCCCCATCACACTAGCGTAGAGTGAGGACTATATTAAGAGCAGCCAGTGAGGTTTCACTCTTGGGTATCATCACTCTGTGGATCCTTTGCTTGAGGACCTTTCACATAAATTCCATTGCGAACTAACTTTCTTTGAGGAACATCTGCTTCTTGTGAACAGTTGGTTTATTTTTAGCACCCGGTAAGTCACGGAGCTGATCAAGGTTCTCTTGGTGTTGGCTAACAGAAAATATAGGTCCAAATTTTTGGTCCTTCCTAAGCATTATACAAATTTTTGTAATAGCTTCATTCCAGATTCCATCCATTTGTATCACTTCTAATTCTTATCTTGCGGTCATGCTCATAAGCCACCTTATTTCTAGTTATAATGAAGTAATAAGCCAATGAACATGAGAAAGAAAATACAAATCATCTTTTCCCATCCCATGTCTCTCTATCAAATCTGATATTTCCTACATTATGTGAACAGTTAACCTATTTCTTCATATGCTGTGTCCCAGAAAATCAGGATTTCGGAGAATTAAGGTGATGGCTTATGTTTAAACTACTATGAATGGACTGAAATGAGCATTTAGCCCACATACATATCTCTCTGCTCATGGTTTATTTCCTGCCATAATTTTTCTTAAACACACCAAGCAGCCATTACCACAGAGTCTGGTCAACTTGGAAAGCATTCGGCCAAAAAAGTTGAGGAGCAACAGGTGGAGCGAGTCCATTTCGCTGAGAAGCTACGTCCACCCTAACATCCATACCACACCTAACTGTGGGAAACGCCTGCTTACCTTTAGGCAAAGAGCTGTGTTCGATTTTGACCGGAGGACCTAGCTGAATCATTTGCAGGAGAAGGGAATGGTTAGGGAAGGGGATGTGTTGTGAGAATGGCGACAAAAAATCAATTTCATTCTCAGTAAAAAAAAAAAAAAAGCATACTTAGTGTTGGTCTAAACATGCCTCTCCTTTCTATCTTTTTTCTAATGTTTTCTGGTCGTGTCCCTGTTGTCCTATAGAATCTCATTTGCCGTATTTTTTGCTGAGAGAAAGCAATTCCCCTTCACACGCAGTGATCTGGGTAAATGACAGAGCATGCCTGTCAGAGACGAAGGATTGTTGGGTAAAGCAGAATCGACTTGTGGCATCTCTCCTATATTCCAGGTATATGTTCGCTTGATAGAAACACCACTTTCAGAATTGAACAAGCTTCTTCTTCTATCTCTCAAGAAATTGCTAGGATGAATTATACTTAGAAGTAAATTCAAGATGTTTTGTACTGTACTATCTTTCAGGATACTCACACCATTGAGAGCAATGTAGTAATCTCGAATATAAGAAGTGGTAATGCTGAAATAAAAAAATTTAAAAAATCAGTGAAAAGCTAAGCAGAAACAGAAGATCAGTGTGAGTGTGGTTCGTTTCACGTGAATTAATGAGGAAGTTAAAACTACATTAAACAAAGGTACGCTCCTAAACTACATATTTTGCATCCTTCATATTCTATGGTGTTTGTGATTTTTAAAATGTGAAATGTTTACAATTACAATTTAATTGTAATGTGAGATGTGTATTTTAAATAAATTAGGGGAAAATCACTGAATTAAATCTTTTTTTCAGTGAACATAATTACTTTGAAAAAAATCTCTGTAAGCAAAATATTGCCAAACTCATAGTAATTCTCAGTATTTTTGACATCACATTTCAAAGCAGTATGCCAGTATGGATATTCTCATAATGTTGTTTATAAAATGCTTTGCTTAACTTCGGAAACCCTGGCGGTTAAGAGATAACAGCTGCTAACCAAAAGGTCGGCAGTTCGAATCCACCAGGCACTCCTTGGAAACTCTCTGGAGCAGTTCTACTCTGTCCTATAGGGTCACTAGGAGTTGGAATCAACTCGATGGAGTGGGTTTGGTTTTGTTGGGTTTGGTTTAAATTAGGAGTGAGATTAGAATCATACCCAATGAGTTAACAGTGGCTTTCGAGATTAGTTTATTCAACATTCTACCAATTAAATTCATTTCCTCATAAAAAGTTTCAGCAAGAGGGTGTCCAGGCCTTGTTTTAGTGCTCCAACACTGAGAACAAATATGGACACTTAAGACAAACTGGATGGGTTAAGTTACATCTCAGATGGAATAAGAGAAAATAGACGAAGATCTGATACCAGATGCTTCTTCAGCCCTGTTGCTTTGAGGTCATGTAAGATCCTTGGACCGACCATAGGTAGCATACAGGGAAGAAAGAAGCAGTCAGGAAAAATTCTGAAAAAGGATTTAAAAGAAGAAAACAAAACACCAAAGTGGCTGAGTTTACCTACACTTTATTAGGTGAAAATTTCTGCCATCATTTGGAAAGAGAATTGAGGTGATAATTTCTGTAAATTCTATTTAAAAAGTTATATATTTTTTCACATATAAATTTTGGCTTTTGAAAAATAGTAACTTTCATTGACTTATTTTTCTGTTCTATTCAACATATCACTTATTTTAAATGGTTAATAGAAAATATATTAATCTACTCAAGGTATCAATTCAATTATAGATTTTATCTCAATGTACAGCATATATTACACATATATGTATATATGTGTATATGTATATATTAAGAGCTGTTGTTAGGTGCTGTTGAATCAATTTTCTTCTCATAGCAACCTCATGTGACTGAGTAGAACTGCCCCATAGGGTTTTCTAGGCTGTCATCTCTACTGGAGCAGATCTCCAGGTCTTTTCTCCTGTATAGCCACTGACTGGATTTGAACCAACAATCTTGGTTAGCAGTCAGTGTTTAACCATTGCACTATCTGAGATCTCTTTTTATGTATCTATTTATCTATATAAATAACTTAAACATATGTATGTTTAAGGTATTTTATAATTTATATTATTTAAAAAAATGTGTTAGGCTTTAAACATGGCTTGTCACCTAATTTAACCTCTTTTGGGTATAGATTGAGTTAAATACCCTTATACTGTCTTTAAACTTGCAGCTTTCTACTTCTTTCAGACTCCCTGATATGTCATTTGATTGGCCAGAAGCAGAAAGATTTCAATTAGCTACTGTATTCAAAGTCTTCCGTTGCTATTGCTATTTTAGTAAGGAAACTAAGGTTCAAAATGTTGTTTATATATTAAGCAACTTAAAATGTGAACTTAACTTTTTTTTTTTTCTTCTTCTGCTTGTTTTCTCCCTTTCCAAAGCAACTACCACATCTGTTTTCGTTTGACTTGATTTTAAAGGAAACCCTAGTGGCGAAGTGGTTAAGTGCTACGGCTGCTAACCAAGAGGTCGGCAGTTCAAATTTGTCAGCCGCTCCTGGGAAACACTATGGGGTAGTTCTATTCTGTTCTATAGGGTCGCTATGAGTTGGAATTGACTCGACAAAATGGGTTTGATTGTTTGGTTTTGATTTTAAAAGAAAAGGAGTGATTCAGTCATCTGGTCTTATTCTTTTTTCATAGCCCAACATCGAGTTTCTAACTGTTTAGAGGTAAAAACATATTGTAAAACTCTACCCTTACAAAAGCCTAAGAGATTTCTTGTTCACTTGTACTCCATTCACTTAACTACAAGTTATAAACACAATAATACTAGCAAACTCATCAACTGTATACAAAGAAAAATCAGGGCACCTTGTTGGGAGACTACTTCACATCTAAAGAGTTGAGGCATCTTTTCTGTTTTCTAGTGTTTCATAGGAACAAAAGTAATTCTAGGTAGTTGGTCATCTGCCTTGTAAGCAGTAACTCAGAAAGAATGTCTAAATGATTCCCTGGTGCCATTTTGAACTGGCTGCCCATACACACAATGTATGTACCATAATTTGTTTATACATTCATCTGTCGATGAGCATTTAGGTTGTTTCCATTTTTGCGACTGTGAATAGTGCTGTAACAAACAGCATATGTCTATTTGTGTGACAGATCTTATTTCTCTAGGATGTATTCCTAGGAGTGGGATTGCAGCATCATATGGAATTCCTATTTCTAGCTTTCTAAGTACATGCCATATCATTAAAAAAAAAAAAAAAGGCTACAGAAGACTTCATTCGGGCAGCTGACAGACATAAGGAAATGAATGTGCACAATAATTAGCCATTACAGAAATGCAAACCAAAACTACATTTAGATACCCTTCTCACCCCAATATTACTGGTGATAATCGAAAAAAACATAAAATAATAAACGTTGGAGAGGTTGTGGGGAAATAGGCACGGCTGGTGGGAATGTAAACTGTTCAAGCCGTTTTAAACAGTACATATACTCCAGAAATTTCAAGGCTTTTTTATTTCATATCTATGAAGACTTATGTGTATATAATTAGGTAGAGCTCTTGAAAATAGAATAAAAAACCTTAGGAAAAGCAGAGTTGAATAATATAAAACGTAATTAACTTTCTTATCAGAATTTCTGATGGGAGAGACCTACAGATATTTGTCATTTAAAGGAACCTTGTCTCTCTTACAAGAATGTATTTGTTTGGTTATATTTTTGAATGTGATGAAATTCAAGTAGCTCTATCACTGCTTGATAATGAAAACACTATATCTAATTTCTCCTGAAGACTTTGGTTTCATTGTTTTCCAAAAGCTACATATGTGCATATATATTATACATAATACATATATTTATATAGGTATATACCCACATCATAAAATACATATATCATATACCATATATATGCACCTTTTTTGGTGTTCTTTATGCACATATATATATACACACAAAGATACATGAATGTACACATACAAAATGAATTTTTCTTGGATGAAGAGCAGCCTCCATTCACTTCAAAATGTTTTCTATAAAGTGGCTAAGTTTGGCCCTTTGCCAATTTCTCCAAGCACTTGTTAAAAATAAAGAGATTAGCTTATTTGGTTTAGAGAATTCAAGCTGGATGAGAAAACTGCAAGATAATATGAACCACTCATTACAGAAGTATTGAGCAAGTACTGATGAAGGAGGCAGAGGAAGCCAGGTTTAGTGACTAGACCTAAGCAAAGAATGAATGCCCAGAGGGGTCGCCTGCAAACAGGATGCTCCCAGAGTTGAAGGAACTGTAATGAAAGGCTCCACAGGGCAGGCAGATTTTCACTGTGGTTTGCTGCCATAAACTGAGACCACAGAGGGGCACCAGGAGTGTAGACATTCTTCAATACGTTGTGTTGACATATTACACTTTTCTCATACTATTTCCCATGACCCCTTCCCTGAGAACCACACTCTCAACATTTCACTAAAACTCCCCGTTCAGCTAAGTTATATCTAATGGTACAGTTCTCTTCTGACCAAGAGTCGTGACTGACATAAGTGACGACCTGGCAGGTAATAAACACGAGAGAAGGGTCCTGAATGCCTTTAAACTGAAGAAGGTCTTTACAAGGGGCAGCTACTTTAACATTCAACTCTTGGCAATTGTTATCCCAGATTTTTCAGGATCATCCAGAAAGAATAAACGAATACAAAAATGTACTGCAATTTTTAAACATAGAAGTGATTAAATAATAAAAACACCTGTCTGTGCTGGTCCCACGAAACACGTCTGCGCAGCCCGCCGGTGCCCCTCTGGTCTAGCGATGCTATGGGAGCACCACCCCTTTCCTAGAGCACCACCCCTTTCCTAAGTAGGGTACTACCTTTCTCCAGGAGTGTTGGATGGTGCCCCTCACACGGTGCTTACTGACCTGGAGGAGACATTTTCTAACGTCACATTTTCTGTTTGAGTGCTTTAAAAACAAACATACAAATCATTGCAATTAAACCATTGCATTTTAGCTTTAACTTACAGCTCTTCCTCCTAAGAGGATTACCTCATAAAAAGCCTGTCAATTCAAATGTATCGCTACTCATGGTTACTACACAGTTTATTTCCTTCCAGAATTCTGAGAAAAATTTCATGTGATTATGTTGATTTAGTATACTCGAAATATCTTAGCTTGCACTAAATAAAAATTTCCTCCTAAGAGATTTCACTTGTTGCTAAAAAGCTACTCTCTAATAAAAGTGCCTCTGGGAAAAAAAAAAAAAAATTTCCCTGAACTGCACTCTAAAAAATTTGACAAGAATTAATCCCACTGATCCTCTTTTCTTCAATGCACTGAGTTATTTTGAGAATGTTATTTTATAATTACAGCATCTGCAATAAATTATTGGAAACAAAAATCTAAACAGATTTTGCCCCCAAGCATAAAATAACGTTCTCTCGATGTGGTTTTATTATGACAATACAACAGCACCATTTTCTAAAAGAGATTCACATAGTAACAGCCTTTTCTACTCATAAATATGATTGTAAGTACTTTATTCTAATAACCTCCTTCAATCTTCAGCTTCTGTCTTATCAACTCCATCTGAACCTGAGAGATAAGAATCTATAAACTGTCTTTCTAGTGCAAAAATCCACTAATAGGATTTTGGTATCATGATCTTTTTCAAGATCTCTTTTCAATAATGTTAAGATAATAATTTAAAAACATTAAAATTGCAAAATCATACACAAATTATTTCAATGTGGTATCTGACACTGTGATATAATTATATTTTTAACTGAGATTTCATTTTAAATTTTGAACCTAAGTTTCACTATAAAATAGAAATCTGAAACCAGTAGTTAGGTGGAATTAAGACACACTCACAAAGATTGAAGTAGAAAGGAGAAAGAGAGGAGGAGGAAGGAGGGAGAGGGAGAGACAGGGAGAGAGGCTGACTAAGTACAGAATGATTGCTTCTCAGTATTTTCCAGACCTCCTGGCCCTAACCACTCACCTCACCCCAAGAACTTTCTCTGGCCCTAACACGGTGGCTCTGCTGCTGACTTTGCCTGGTGAAAAACAGACACTTACTGAGGAGAAGTAAAAGATAAGAGGAGAAAAACAGAAGAATCTATACATCCTAACAATAGAAATAAAGAATCTCTTGTTCTAATAATTTTTGAAACCAAGCTTTTTGGATGAGCACATATTACCGCTACAGCAAATGTGACTGAATGAGTAAAGTCCGTATACAAGGGAAGGGGTTAGGGACATTGGCTCTGCTATTTTCTTGCTGGAGTTAATAGAATTTAGATAGATTTTTAAATATTTTAATATTATGTGCAACAATTGGGTGAAAGGGAATTATTTCAAATAAGTAGTTTTTTTTTTTTTTTTAAGGCCATAAAGATAATTCACATTTATACACTTCTCTATATTTATCCATATCATCTCAAAAAACCAGAAACCAAATCCATTGCTGTCGGGTCAATTCCAACTCATAGCAAGAAACCCTACAAGACAGAGTAGAACTGCTTTATAGGTTTTCCAAGGAGCAGCTGGAGGATTTAAACTGCAGACCTTTTGGTTAGCACTGAGCCCTTACCCACTACACAACTGAGGCTTCATATTCTCAAAAAAGATGTAAAAAATGGCAGAAGGAGTTTGGTAAAATTCACAAACTACAATAGACACAGACATGAGTAGAATGCAGAAATAGTCTATTGGGAAAATACTCATTTATTGCATGAGAGAAATTCCTATTAAAACATATATGGATTACAAAACCATTAAAATATTTTTGAAAAGCTTGAATAAAATACATTTGACTTAAAAAATCTCATCAAATGGGTTATCAGAGAATAGTAAACCAAAAAAAAACCAAACCCAGTACTGTCGAGTCAATTCCAACTCATAGCGACCCTACAGGACAGAGTAGAACTGCCCCATAGAGTTTCCAAGGAGCACCTAGCAGATTCAAACTGCCGACCCTTTGGTTAGCAGCCGTAAACTCGTAGGGAACCACAATCATGTATCAGCTCTCATTTTTCAGACGAGAGCACTGAGACCAGGAGAGGTTCAATGACTCAAGAACCGTGTGCCAAATTTTGTTTTCTGGCTATGAACTAAGAAAGTAAGGCTTTGTATTTGTATTACCAGATAATGGTAAAGAAAAACAGTAACACACACACAAATCCCAATACAACCAATGATACAGAGTACTTATTGCCTCTAGTCACTGGCGTGAGTTTGTATATGACATATTCTCATGCAATCCTTAGAGTAAACTTATGACTTAGAAACTAATAGTATCCTATTTTTTTTTTTTTTCAGACAAGGAAACTAAGCCTCAGAGATCTTCAACAACTTCCCTAAGACCACCCAGTTGTGAGTGTGAGCCAAGGTTCAACTCTGGGAGTCACTTTCCAGAGTACATATTTTTAACTCCTGGAAACTGATGAGAAATGTCAAACTGGGTTCGTAAAGGACATGAAAACACATGCTATCCCAAACAACAATCTTGGTAATTGACTGAGGGCCAACCAATAAATTAGACTTCATTAGCACAGAGCTCTATGCCACTAATCAAACTGCTAAAATGAAATCATTATGTAAATTAATAATAATAATAAAGTTTGAACCAGGACTAGGAAAAATTTTTAGGCAATTCCCTGAGAGGTAAGGTTGGCTGCCCAGCAACTTCAGCCAAGAGGGACTGTCACCCGAATCCAGGCCCCCTTGAGCACCTCCTCGGCAGGAATGAACTCTGTCCAAAGTACAGGAGCAGTGTAATGTCCTGATGTACAGCAGGCTTACAACTGGAAAAAGGCGAATTTAATAAAGCCAATTCTCTCCTCTGGGCTTTATTTTGTTAAAAGGAATGTGTTTCATTTTCTTTGTGCCTAAGCCTGCCCTCACCTGAGAGACCTCAAACTTTTTCATTTGTAGCCATTCACCTGGCATGTTAATAAGTAAAATTCTCGTCTTCTGATTGAGAAAAGACTGTTTATTCCCTGCACCCCTAAAGGTTTATAGCTGGAGCTTAAAATTTGCATAAATTTATTTCCCTCTTTTACAATATACACCTTTGGAAGATGTGGAAATAGAAAAAATGGACTGAAACTTAAAGTACAAGAATGAAGAAACATTTCTTAAGCAGTATTGTAAAAGTTGGGAATACAGGAAAAGAGACATGACAAAACATACAAAAATATTTGAAACTTATCCTATTTGACCGTAGCTAAAAGATTTTTTTTTTCCCCTTTCTACGTCGCAGAATTAGAAGCTTCATTTCTTTCACAAACAAGGGCAAAGAAACTTAAATATCTGCTTTTGTCAAACTGGCATGTATGCCTGGAGAAATTTAAGATGCCAGTATTGTTAAATGAAAACATAACGTAGCTCATCTTCTATGTGGTACATCAGGGGTGTACAAAGTAACCAGTCAACAGTAAGTGCTAGAAATAAGGAAAGTAAGGAAGAACAAAGAGGTTTTTTTTTAATTATTATTATTGAAGTATTAGGAATATATTACTATTTAAAAAGAAATGATACAATTCAAATACATAAAATAAATGGATGTACAAATATATCCACTACTCTGATCTTTGGACCATAAAATTTTGAAATACATCTAACTTTTTTTAATAACTTATTTAATTTACCTATACACCCACAAGGAGCCCTGGTGGCAGAGTGGTTAAGAGCTTGGCTGCTAACCAAAAGGTTGACAGTTGGGATCCACCAAGCGCTCCCTGGAAACCCCATGGAGCAGTTCTACTCAGTCCCACATGGTTGCTATGAGTTGGAATCAACTTGATGGTAATGGTTTGTTTGTTTTAATATGCCCATGAATGATTATCTTATAACTAATGTTGGCATTGGAAAGCCTGGTGGCATAGTGGTTAAGAGCTATGGCTGCTAACCCAAAGGTTGGCTGTTCAAATCTACCAGTCACTCCTTGGAAACCCTATGGGGCAGTTATACTCTGTCCTGTAAAAAAAAACCAACCCATTGCCGTCGAGTCGATTCCGACTCATAGCGACCCTGTAGGACAGAGTAGAACCTGCCCCATATAGTTTCCATGGAGAGCCTGGTGGACTTGAACTGTCCTGTAGGGTTGCTATAAGTTGAAGTTGACTTGATAACAATGGGTTTTGTTGTTGTTGTTGTATAATGTTGGCACTACAATTATGAGATACATAATTATTAAGTATTGAGGATTTAACATCATTATTAGACCAAAACTCATATACCTTCACATGTGTAAGGGTCCCCTCAGGGCAGTTACCATGTAGGAGTTCTGGAGTTTGTATAGATGCGTTAACCTAATCGCCAACCACAGTCTTCCAGAGAAAAATCTTTGAAACCCTTTTCCTTTGGAATTATTTTCCAGAGCAAATCGAATCTTTAGTCTTCCCCCTCCCCCTTTTTCAGTGTTCACGTCCCTTTTCCACTGCTATCACGTTCTCCACTTAGCACAGAACCCTTTGCTCAAACCCATCCTTACCTCTTCACTGCAAAGTATAAATGACTAATTAAAACCAGCATGCTGCTTCCATCAGAGGGGGATCAGGTTTTCGTCGGAGACAATTCTTTAATCTGATTTCTAATAATGGGAATGCAGATGTAATTGATTTGATTTTCCAGAGTGTGTGCCTGCTGGAAGGAGAGGTGCCCTGGTCACGTGGCTAAAAGAAGCACCACACATTTGACAGCTAAACTACACAACATAACCCTAATCCTGTGCAGAACACTCTTCAGAACACAGCGTGTGATTCCGTAGTGCACCTCAAAAATAGTGTGAACTGTGAAATTGAAGGATGTTCCGGACAGGGGTTCTATAGGAAATAATCAGGACTTTTATTTTTTTTTTTCAACCAAAATCCATAAAATTAGTCTCTAGTCCTACACGCCATTATCTACCTTTCCATTCTTTTTTTCTGTCTCAAAGAACATATTGATTAGAATTATATAGCAGTTTGTTAAAATATAAAACCAAATTGAGATCCTCCATGGAGTTTGTAATTCCAAGTTTCAAGGCTAACCCTAACACATTCAACTGAGCTAAATATATTCTTCATTTCAGGATAAGGAACAGAAGTAGCAGAAATTGAAAGAATTAGATTTCAAAATCTCATTGTCTGGCAGAAATTGGCTTTTGGTGATGTTTAAGGCTTCCCATGCATTTAGAATTGTCTTACTATAGAAGACAATTAGTTTCCATATCAGTAAGAATATTTTTAAAATCCACCTCACGTTAGGGTTTGTTTTGTCACTGTGAAGTGATACTGTCACCATCTTCCCCTCACGGAGGTTAATTGCCTGGTATATCAAATATGTTGTGATGCCTGGTACAGGTGATGCCTGACACAGGTAATGGCGCTTCTAGTGTTTCATACTCAGCTTTCCATGACCACCCTGGCTCACTATTCTCCAGAGTTTGGGACCTAGCGCTCTTCGTTCAAGGTAATTTAACACAACACTCTCGGGTAGATCTAATTACAGAAAAATGAATGTTACAGTTTCTACCAGGAAGAATTCTTTTGGGTATTTTGTTTTTAAACGGGAAACACAAACAAAACTTTACTGTCTCACAGCATACTAAAGTAAATGACTGACCAAGATCTCAAACAATAGAACTGTTTCTGAAGTTATTCCTTAGAGAAAATTAATCTTTCTCACAGGTCACTAGATGGTGAGGGATTTAGTTCAAGAGAAAAATCTAAGTTAATTTAAAAAGGGAACAAATCACAAGGTATTTCTACAAACCCTAAAGGTAAATAGTGTGGGGATTGAGCCACATCATCTTAAAAAAAAAAAAAAAGAAAACATCATCTAGTAATGATTAAATTATTCACAAAATTGGAAACATGTTTACAAAAAACTAAACGAGCGTGAATACTTTTCTCTCAGTATTTCCTTTACCTAACCACATTTTTTTTTTGTTTGTATTTTTCTCACATACATACTACTGGTGTCACCTGATCAGAATATTGAACAAAATATGAGAACATCAGTGTTTCTATTTCCTATTCTAAGTATCATTTTGCTCAGCCTCTATGGGGCCCAGAATTATGCAAAGTGTTCTTTCTTACCCCATATATCATATGAACAGAGTCCCTGGGTGGTGCAGACTGGTTTATCATATGAAAGACCCTCACAGGTTGCCATGGAGTTGATTCTGACTCACTTCCATCCTGTAGAACAGAGTAGAACTGCCCCATATGTCTCCCAAGGCTATAAATCTTTATGGAAGCAGACTGCCACGTTTTTCCTGTGGAGTAGCTGGTGGGTTCGAACCACTGACCTTTTCAGTTAGCAGCCAAGCTCTTTAAACACTGTGTCACCAGGGCTCCTTTCCCATAGGGTTTACAAGGCTATAAATCTTTACAGAAGCAGACTGCCACATCTTTCTCCCACAGAGTGGCTGGTAGGTTAGAAACCCCCACCTTTTGGTTAGCAGCCAAGAGCTTAAACACTGCACCACCAGGATTCCTTTGAAAGACTCTTAGGGTGTAGTAAAATTCTATTTTATATACTGTTGCTAAGACTGCCAACTAATTCAGTGGTTCTAGTGCAGAGAGCAGGAGATGTATGTTTGGATACCATCTCTGACTGGCCAGCTGTGTACTCCTAGACAATTATGGACCTTATTGCGTGGTGGGCTAATCTGTAAATAGGCACAGGTCCTTTTTGCAGTCCACTAAATCTGTATAGAACTCAAATAGTATCACTTGCTGCCATTTGAGAACCCAGATGGCCAGGCTTGGGTGTCAACCCACTTAATTCTGTATGTGTTTTCCATATATTTGCTCTTAAATCCTTACAGAATCCCAGTGAAATGATTACCCTTTATTTAAAACAGGGATCAGGCATTGACCAAAGCCTCATAGTAGGTAAGAAGTATGTCAGTATTTACACCTATTGTTTAAATAGTGTCTGTCTCCCCAGTCCGTACCCTTTTGAGCATATGATGCTACTACATTCAAAGAAAGGATACTTTTGAGGATAGATAGTTCATTTAAATGTGCTTAATTAAAAAAATAATAATAAACACACAATGTAAACCCTATGGATCTTCTAGGAACTCCTAAAATCTCAACTAAGCAGCCACATTTTTTTTACGGAAAAGTCCCTTAAGGTTTAAGGGATCTGGGTGCTCGCCTAAATTCTCATGGATTTGGTGTCAGAAAGACCAAATCTCTGGCCTTGAATTCCTTGCAATAATTGAAGTTGGTGGATCTTAGACTCAACCCATTCACATAATGCTGAATGTTAATTGCCAAAGGCACTGAGGGACGAGTGCTTCAGTTCTGTAATGCCTGCCTGTAGGAACATACACTATGAAAATCTCAGCTTGATTCTCTCATTTTACTTTCCATCTCTAAGCCAACAGGAGTTTGCAGAGCCCTGCAGAGCCACACTGTGCATAATCACTCTCCTATCATTTTATACCCACATTATCCCATCGAGCAGTCAGTATTTACTTGGAGTTCCTGGAGGTTGAACCACTTATGCCAAATCTTAAGGCCTTAATACTCAATTGAGATTACCTACGATTACCTGCAAATATTTGGCTACAAACGAGACAGTTCAAATAATCTGCTTCTTTCACAAGGCTTTTTAAGGATTAAAAAACTTGCTCATTATTCAAGGTCCAATTTTTGAGATTAAAGGATGTCCTGTCTGAATCTATATTGTGTTCCCGTAAAAGCATCAAAAAAGCAAAGCCATGTTTTAAGAGATTAAGTACACATAGGAAACATTACATACTTGAAGTCTCCATAAATGAAAACCATGCAGTCCTGGATCTTCATCAGCCCTAGACTTAGATACACTTTCATCTTAGTCCTAAATTACATGTGAAATTCTCTTTTATAATTTCAGATGCTATGGGTCTCATTGCGTATAACCAATCCGATATGGTACCCACTGATTAATCAATTATTCATATGTTATATCACCTTCTAACTGTTTGGTAAGGACTGTTTCAATTACTTAATGAAATCATTTTAGAATAATTTCAAATATATTGCTTTTATTAAATAATTAAAAAAAATAGGAAAACAAAAATGACCTTTACTAAGGCCAAAATGAAATGGAGCTCAATATGTTAACTTTTTTCTCCAAATTATGGAATTTGTAAAACTAATACTAGCCAATGTGCAACTTATAGGATATAAAACTGTTCCATTAAAAAAAACGAAAACAAAAAACCATTGCTGTCGAATCGATTCTGACTCATGGTGACCCTACAGGACAGAGTAGAACTATCACATAGGGTTTCCAAGGAGCTCCTGGTGGATAGGAACTGCCGACCTTTTGGTTAGCAGCTGAATTCTTTACCACTATGCCACCAGGGTTTCCAAATAAGTTCATTATGTAATAAAATATTTAACAATATAGTGATTCTTTTTATCTAATTTCTTTCTAGCATTTAACTTTTTTTTTTCTATTTTCTTACATTTGTAAACTGGGTTGAAACAGTTTATACACAGGTACACATACGTATAGGCATATGTTTGAAAGCACGTTGTTGTTGGTAAATACCTTTGCGTCTCTTCCCCCCACCCTCCCACTCACTGAAATCTCATGCACAACGGAACAAAACACTGCCTTATCCTGTCATTTAATGCCGCCTGGTTTTGCACCATCCCCATCAGTGGTCAGGGGTCAAAACTTTGCAACCCATAGGACAAAACACTGCCTTATCCTGTCATTTAATGCCGCCTGGTTTTGCACCATCCCCATCAGCAGTCAGGGGTCAAAACTTTGCAACCCATAGGACAGAACACTGCCTTATCCTGTCATTTAATGCCGCCTGGTTTTGCACCATCCCCATCAGCAGTCAGGGGTCAAAACTTTGCAACCCATAGGACAAAACACTGCCTTATCCTGTCATTTAATGCCGCCTGGTTTTGCACCATCCCCATCAGCGGTCAGGGGTCCAACCTTTGCAACCCATAGGACAAAACGCTGCCTTATCCTGTCATTTAACGCTGCCTGGTTTTGCAGCATCCCCATCAGCGGTCAGGGGTCCAACCTTTGCAACCCATAGGACAAAACGCTGCCTTATCCTGTCATTTAACGCTGCCTGGTTTTGCACCATCCCCATCATCGGTTAGGGGTCAAACCTTTGCAACCCATAGGACAAAACGCTGCCTTATCCTGTCATTTAACGCTGCCTGGTTTTGCACCATCCCCATCAGCGGTCAGGGGTCCAACCTTTGCAACCCATAGGACAAAACGCTGCCTTATCCTGTCATTTAACGCTGCCTGGTTTTGCACCATCCCCATCATCGGTTAGGGGTCCAACCTTTGCAACCCATAAGATTTACACTGATGATTTTTGGAAGTAGATCACCAGACTTTTCTTCTTAGTCTGTCTTAATCTGGAATCTCTGCTGAAACTTGTTCAATTTCACAGCAGCATGCAGGTTTCCACGTGCAGGTGGGCAGTGACTGGCTGCACATAAAGTGAATTGGCTGGGAACTGAACCCAAGTCTTCCCCACAGAAGGTGAGAATTCTGCCACGGAACCACTACCTCTCCCTTGGAAGCATATACATAAAGAATACGTATACATATATATTTTCACTACAACTCACCCACTGCCACTGAGCTGATGGCAACTCGTAGAGACCCTAAAGGACAGAGTAGAACTGCCCAGAGGGTTTCCGCAGCTCTAATCTTTACAGAAGCAGACTGCCACATCTCTCTGCCACAGAGCTGCTGGTGGGTTCGAACTACCGACCTTTTAGTTAGCAGCCGAGCTCTTAACCACTGCACCACCAGGGCTCCTTTATTTTTAGTATATATTTTCTAAAATAATCCATATTTTTTTCATTGTAAAAAATAGGTAAGCAGGTAAGTAAAGCTAGAATGGAAGTCACTGTGTAGAAATGGACACCACAAAAGCTGTGAACCATTAAAAGCAGGCTGCAAATTTGAGTTTGTTAACAAGAAAACAAAGAAAGCACACAAATGAGTTTTATGTTGTTGATAAAGAAGCTTAGACCCATAAATACTGACTTGGCAAGAGATGTAAATTCAGGGGGAAAAAAAATGAAAAGAACCCATATAAAATATCATCATTTAAAGACAATTGGATCATATAATAGGATCGCAGAAGAAAATCTACTGAACAATATTTAGCAAATACAATAGTAAGGAGGTCGACACATTTTCATAAGGGTTAAAAAAATTATAAGGAATATTTTTTAAATAGCAGTGATAAACAGTTTGAACCATGGTTTTGATGATGATATTGGATAATAGACATTCTGTAACTTTTTGTTGGAAGTATAATTTTGAGATTATTATTATTTGCTAATTTTGGCATATCTCTCAAGATCAAAAATGAGGAAATCCTTTGGCCCAGCAGTTTAACTTCTAAACCTTGTCCTATATACACACACATTCACGTGTACGTTTACCAGATGCCGACAAGTTGACTCTGACTCACATCAACGCAATGGATGACAGAGTAGAACTGTGCTCCATATGCTTTTCAATAGCTGATTTTTCAAGAGGATTTCCAGGCCTTGCTTTCAAGGTACCTATAAGCAGACTTCAACCTCCAACCTTACAATTAGCAACTGAGAGTGTTAACTGCGTGCACCACTCAGTGCTTTGTTTCTACATCACCCTCAATAATTAGAATTAATTTAATCCATTTATTGGTGACAGCTGAAATGAATTATAACATATTTACAAAATAATATAACAAGATAAACCCATAAAAAAGGATTGCACACACACACCCACACATATCTCATTATTTCCTTCTCCCTCAACACATACAAATAATTTTTCATCTTGTGGTTTTCACAAATCAAGGTATCTTGGCAACTGTTCCATATCTCTATTTTTAGCTACATCTACATGTGTGTCTGCAATACATATGCATGTAAATACAACTACACATATCATTGCTGACATACCTGCATGCATGTAATTTCTAGAAAGATGAAAAATAAATTTTAATAGTTATTTCCTCTAGTGAGACCGGTAGCTCCTAATGTGGTCAGAATAATTAATTTCATTGTATATTTTGTTTATGTTATTTCAGAGTTTTATCATGTTAATATGTTAATTTTAGTATGTAAATTTTAGTATGTAAAATTAAATAGCTTTAAAATGTCAAATGAAATATAAGTTTCTAACTACAATTCTAAGACATACAATATAAATTTTCAGAGTATGTGAATATTTGCTTAAAACAAAAGTATTATCTTTTTAAAATGAACTTTTTCATTTATCAGTTTATACCCAGTATATATAAGGGACTTTCAAGAAGTAGAATTCATCATAGCGTTATGAAAACTTGTTTCAATGACTAAAGTTTGATCTGAATACAAAAGCAATTTCAGTCAATATTCAGCTTATGTAAACATTGTGTATATAATGCATTTGATAATATTTTTAAAGTTCTTCATCTCTAAGTATTTGGTTTTGCCTCACAGACAAATCACAATTTTCTCTGACTAAAATAAACTACAAGTGTCATGTCTTAAAAACGCCAATTAAAAATATGCTTGAGATTCATACATATAATAAAATACACAGAGAACACAGTCACAGATGCCTCCCAGACATAACCAGCCACCTCATGGGGTGTGTTTACTGGATCTGAAGGCTTAGGACCGTAGTCTCGTGAGAGATCTCAGTTAACCAGCACAACACAGTCTATAAAGTATATCTTCTACATCCTGGTTTTGTAAGTAGCATCTGGAATCTTAAAAACTTTTGAGTAGCCATCTAAGACATAACTACTGGTCTCAACTCATCTGAAGGAAAAGTGAAAGCAGGAAACCAAAGACTCGAAGAATAATCCAGTCTACAGGACTAATTGCACACGGGAACCATGGCCTCACCTATCCAGAGACCAGAAGAACTAGATGGTGTCCAACTACTACTACAGGCGGAGACCACAAAAGATGGCCCCAAATAGAATGGGTAAAAATTGTGGAACGAAACTCAGAATCTTAAAAAAAAGAAGGCCAGACTTACTGGACCAGGGGAGACCTGAAGAACCCCAGAGACTATTGCCTTGAGATACCTTTAAATTTTGAAATGAAAGTATTCCCAGAGGTAACCTTTCAGTTAAATAACAGATTGACTCATAAAATAAACAATATCACCTGCGAGTAACGTGCTCCATATACATATATATATACATATATATACATATATATACACATATGTATATACATATATATACACATATACACATATATATACATATATATACATATATATATACATATATTTTTTAAAAAAATCTATTTTAGACCAGTCAACATTTACCCTAAAGGAAAGACAAGAAGGTGACTGGAGTTGGGGTAGGGGGAGCAAGCAGAAATAATGGAAACAGAACAACCAGAACAGAAATAATGAGAATGTTGACACAATATGGAAAATGTTGCCAAAGTCACTGAATGATATATGTAGAAATTGTTAAATGGGAGACTAAAATGCTGTGTAAAATTCACCAAAAACCCAATAAAATATTTTCTTTAATGTATGCTTAAGGTACTGGAGGGAAATGGAATATTACATTGCAATATTGCAATATAACGTTGCAAACTATTTTATTGACAAATCTTGGGTATACCACAAAGCTTGCTCAATAATAGTGCTTGGTCAATGACCAAAGAGTGAATGCTTGATGAAAGAATGAACAGATAATCAAGGAAAGGACTCTGAGTCATTGTGAATTATTTTCTTACAATTTAAGAAAATTTCAGTTATAAATATCATATTTTTAGCCTTCAGACATAATCTACTATTGTACAAACTCAGTAGCAAAATAAATCTACAACCTAAAAATAAAAACCAAAAATAAAATTGCCCTCAGCCTTTTCTGCAGACTTTGTTTTCTAAGGGGAACTGGGTAACCATTTTCTGTATAAACTGACCAGACTTTGAGTCATAGAACCACGCGACTAAATTCTTTATCTTCTTTCACTCTTTCATCTACTGTCACAATTCAGCAAAAGCAGCTGAAGTACAGCTTTGAATTAATTCATGGTGCCAATCTCATGATAAGGTTTTATTGAAGTCCATGATACCATTTACAGACCCAGGCCTCCTCCTAAGTGATTTCTTCAAAAGTTTCACTGCTTCTGTTCTCACTTTTATAACAAAAGTAATGCAAAGGCTTTTAAAAGATTAGAAAATAAAAGTATATAGAGCAAAAGATACGAACTTCTCCCTAAAACCTACCCTAACCCCACACTACTCCCTAGAGTTTCCTGCCACTAGGATGTGGCACCGCTGTAATGTGGCACCGCTGTGATGTGGCACCGCTGTGATGTGGCACCACTGTGATGTGGCAGAGGTAGGCTTCTGTACATTCCTGTACAAACAGGCTAATAGAGACACATTTTATAAATGCATGTTCTTATGCTCACGAATACATACATCCTTATTTCTGTTTACCTAGAAGGCTGTCGTAAAGCACATGTACCTATGGATATTTGATTTTATTTCTCTCTGAGATCTTCCCCCAAAGTGCTGGAGAAATAGAAGCTAGCCCTTGCAAATTGCTGAATTGCTGTGGACACATAATATTTATATAACATGTCTGATTTTCCCTTATGCAATGCCTTTGAAAAGTTAGTTGCCTCAAAAGTGCATTTTATAATATTGAAATTAGTGCATATTTGACCTTTGTGTATAGTCCAAAACCAGTAATGGCATGGTCTAGGACAACGTAAATTTTTTTTAATTTGATACCTGAAACTTAAATGTGTAAGTTGCCTTTCTTTCAGTGCTTTGAGATGAGGTCATAAATTAATACGATTGTTAAGTTTTAATGAATGTGTAAAGGTAAATAATAGGTGTCCACAGACATCCCCCACGTACTGGCACTGTTCAAACCCTTCCACTCCTCAGGTACCATTTTCAGAACAAGCTGAATAGTCTCACTTAATGTAGCCAAACTCTTTGAGAGAAGTGTGAACTGATTTTCAGGCAGATTAGATAACTTTTCCAATACCACAGAAGGCAGAAGTGACAAAGAGATAACGCCCAAGAGCCTTCTCTAAATCTGTGAGTGTATCCCTGGTTGTCACAGATTGGAAAAGCGTCACTGGCATTTGATGGGTGGGGATCACACAATTCATGGGACATCCCTAGACAACAAAGATTTGACCCGTGAACTGAATGATATGAATCACTTCCTGTGCATTGGTGAGGGGAAAGAGTAACTTTACCAAGGACTGGAAACCATTATAAAAATCGACATCAGTAAGGACAGTACCACCTGTACTATTTAAGCCACAAACATCATACTCACAGGTTACTCTGAATTTGTAACTGTTGCATTTATGGTGATTCGCACCCCCGTATTCCCCACCCTCCCTCCAGGCTTATATATTAGAACTGGAATGCAACAGTTCCTTAATCCCAGGAATTCATTTTCTCAGATAAGAAAGCTAATGTATGAAAGTTGTTACTAGTTCAAGACTAAAAATGTTAGGACTGGAAAAATCCAAACATTCTGATTCCTTAAGTATTGTCTATATGCTTCTGCAGGATCTGCTTTTAATAAACAAATAAATAGCATCTCACTTTTTTGTATTGGGATAATGAAATACTATATGATCTAAAATTACTAGAAAAAAAACATTTTTACTATTTTCAGTGTCCAAATAACAACTTATACAACTGCTGGAAATTATATATCCCTTTGAAATAGAGACCTGAAAGCTAGTTTTTGAACATTTACATATAGGATTTTCTAAACCTTGCCTTGTGGTACATTATCAAGAGCTTTGAGGAGTTAAAAAATTCATATTATTTTCAAAGCTTCTATACCATTTTTAAGGAGCCCTGTTGCTGCAATAGTTAAAGACTTGGTTGCTAACCTTAAGGTTGGGAGTTCAAATTCACCCAGCTGCTCTCCGGGGAAAAGACCTGGGGATCTACTCTCTTAATGATCACTGCTCCCTCTGCGGCAATTTCACTCTGTCACATGAGGTCCCTATGAGTTGAAATCAACAACAATACCGATTTTACATATGGCATTTTTCCTTCAAAACAAAGGTATTTTTTTTTTTAAGTCTAGGTTTCTCTAAATTTCCTACAATGTAATCACCATGAGAGGAGAGATTTTTGTGTGTTTTATTCATTATTGTAATCTCAGCACATGGTCCATATAGTTGCTGAATAAAATTTCTGTGGGCTAATGAATAATATTTGGTTTACTAATATAATATAATGTAATGTTTGCAAATTTATTTTTTTAAAAAAAAAGCTAAAATTCTTTACCTCACTCTTCAAACCCTTCCAAACATTATTTATTTATATATTGCCCTATGGAAACAAGGATGTACAAAAGGGTAGACTCTGGAAGGACATTAAGAAAAACTAAACTCTGTAGTAGGAAATTAGGATTATGAATTTTAATGCTTTTCTCTTTTTCCCAATTGAAGCGATTTGGCAGCATTGAGTTATTTAGCTCCACTGTTAGCAAATTTGATGCCTGCTGTATCAAGTAATATTAAAAATAGGGAAGAACAAGTGTTACAGATAGAACTGGGATGCCTTCACAGTATGTCTATAAATCCTAACCCCTATACTTGTGGATATAATCTATTTGGGAATGGAGTTTTCTTTGCTACGTTAATGAGGAAATATCAGAAGAGAGTGTGTTTTAGATCAGTCGCCTTTGAGATATAAAACACGCCGATCAGCCACAGAGAAGCAAGCAGAGATGCCACACCACGTAAAAATCACCAAGGAACCAAGGAACAGATGTTGGAAAGAGACGAGGTTTCCCCAGAGCCAGCAGGGACAGAAAGAGTTCTGTTACCTCTGGTGCCCTCAATACAGACTTCTGGAGTCTTAAGCTGTGAGAAGATAAATTTCTATTGTTAAAACCACACCGTTGTAATATTTCTATTATAGCAGCACTATATAACTAAAACAATAAGTATACTTTTGACAAAAATGCTTTTTTTTTTGTGGACAACAATCTGAGCCAGCACTACTTTCCTAATCTGAATTAATTTATTACATGATACACACAGATATAAGAACTCAAATGGATTTTTAAAAGCACCTAACCTTCAGCCCTTATTCCTAGCACCATGGACAGCTATCATCACAACTTCATCATCTACAAAGGAGAAAACATAAAGGTGACTTTGGAAATGCACCCAGGACAAAAAACAGGAAGGCTACCTTAGAGACACTGAATTAGCAAGAACTCACTGTTTATCTCAAACCTATGTAGATGAATCAGGTAAATAGATAACCTTATAATTCCTGGTCATTTACTTTGATTGTTCTATTTATAAATAGGTTCATTTAGGATTCAAGACCTCTACTAACAAGTCTGGAGAATTCAGCTATTAAGTTGAAATTTTCAAGCCCAAATCTATCTTTCCTCACAATCTTTTATCTTTATCATGCTTTACATTTTTATGTGGAATGATGCAGTTATGTGACTATCATGGTCTCTTTGGGAAGTCTGGATCACCTCACACAAGTTAAAAAAACAGAATGCTATCAGAACAAAATACAAAATTAAAGGAAAACCACTGATGTGTGGAAGCTGAAACTAGTGCATAAGCTTTGAGGATTATAAATTAAAAAAAAAAAGGTAGGAGATGTTCATTATCTTTAAATAGTTTGAAGAATTTTATTGAGTAACGTATAATTAACTTATTGATTAACTTATGAAAATATCTGTCACATTTCCATGGTGGTAAAAAGACACTATTTCTGTTCTCTTACATGTGACTTTCAGGACATTAAAAGGAAGATCCGTGCCCATATTTAAAAAAAAAAAAAATTATGTCACTGCATATTCACAAACTCACACAAAAGTGCATGTTCAAAATGTTACATCTGTGAAAGAAAACTGAGGAAGCACATGACTGGGTAATAGACATTACGCTCTTAAGTTTGGGCAATGGGACTATAAGAAAAATAAATGGTAACCTGACATCTCTTTTTTGTACTCAGAATCTTGATTAAGACTACTTTCACTACCAGTTTAGGATGATTTTTTACTTGTTCACTTTCTAACCACATATTTTATCTGTCGTTACCTATGATATTCTTTTTTTAGTCATATTTTCCTCATTAGGTCAAACATTTTCTGTACATTTTAGAACTGTATAAAGTCTGTTCCTTGAGATGTCATTTTTTGAAGAGCTGAACAGTTCTACAATTTTGGATAACATTCTCTTAGTACTATTTCTTACTGTAGCAAATGATCTTCCAAAATTTACACTATTCAATGAGTCCCTTTGCTGTTGTTGTTAGATGCCATCAAGTCGGTTCTAACTCAGAGTTACCCTGTGCACAACAGAACAAAACACTCATTCCTGAGCATTCCTCACAACCATTGCTGTGTTTGAGCCCACGGTTGCAGCCACTGTGTCCATCCATCTTGTTGAGCATTTTACTCTTTTCTGCTGACCCTCTACTTTACCAAGCGTGATGTCCTTCTCTAGGGACATGTCCCTCCTGATAGTATGTCCAAAGTACATGAGACAAAGTCTCATTATCCTTGCTTCTAAGGAGCATTCTGGCTGTACTTCTTCCAAGGCAGATTTGTTCGTTCTTCTGGCAGTCCATGGTGTATTCAATGTTCTTTGCCAACATCATAATACAAAGGCATCAATTCTTCTTCGGTCTTCCTTATTCATTGGCCAGCTTTCACATCCATATGAGGCAATTGAAAATACCATGGCTTGGGTAGGTGTACCTTAGTCCTCAAAGTGACATCTTTGGTTTTTAACATTTTAAAGAGGTCTTTTGCAGCAGATTTGCCCAGTGCAAGATGTCATTTGATTTCTTGACTGCTGCTTCCATGGTTGTTGATTGTGGTTCCAAGTAAAATGAAATCCTTAACAACCTCAATCTTCTCTCCATTTACCATGAGTTACTTATTGGTCCACTTGTGAGAATTTTTTTTTTCTTTATATTGAGGTACAATCCATACCGAAGGCTGTAGTCTTCGATCGTCATCAGTAAGCGCTTCAAGTCCTCTTCACTTTCAGCAAGCAAGGTTGTGTCATCTGCATAATGTAGGTTGTTAATGAGTCTTCCTCCAATCCTGATGCCTTATTCTTCCTCATGTAGTACAGCTTCTCTGATTATTTGCTCAGCATACAGATTGAATAAGTATGGTGAAAGGGTACAACCCTGACACATACATTTCTTGATGTTAAACCATGCTGTATTCCTTTGTTCTGCTCAAACGACTGTCTGTTGGTCTATGTACAGGTTCCTCATGAGCACAATTAAGTGTTCTGGAATTCCCATTCTTCACAGTGTTTTCCATAATTTGTTATGATCCACACAGATGAATGCCTTTGCATAGTCAATACAGCACAGTGAGTCACTCAAGGAAGTGACTTACTTAAGGAAGCCAAATTCTTTGTTTTAATACAGTTCAGTTTCCATATGGTTAGCTTCTATGATATATGCAGTGGCAATGAACTGAAATAATGTGCTGTTCTAGTTCCTCACCAAAGAGCTGTGTTTTCACAGTTAGTCTGGGCACAGGACATATCCACATAAGCTTCAGGTTATTGATGCCACTACAGAATACTGCAGTGTCATCATCCCAACAACTCAAAACCCATTTCTATTTGTGCGAATAATATTGCTTCTTGTATCCGATAACAGTGTTCTGAGAATTCACTTTAAGAAAACATACAAATGCAACCAAAACTGTTCATACCTATATATCCATATACCTATCAGATACATCAGAAAAGTGTAATCCATTGCCTCTTTTTAGTTATTAACATCATCAGCCCAGGAGTGCTCCCTGACCAGGGGTAGGACATGAGGAGAGAGAAGAGAGAGATGGAGGCAAGAGAGAAACATGGGCCTTCTAGCAGGAGTCAGCAGGATGGCAGACAGAAAATGTCTTTGAGGGTCAAGGTAGATAAAATTATGGAAAAATGTCAATTTCTCCTTCCTAGCAATGCCATGACAGTACGTAGGCTCTTGGGAACCTGCCACAGCCCAGAAAGATGAGGATCCTACAGAAAGACTGAGATGAAAGTTTCCCCCCTGGCTAATTGACTCAAGGCACACTGTAGAAAACAAATTTTGATTTTTTTAAGTTATATATATATTCTGCACCTGATTTTTTGAGTTTGAATATACCTCATAAGAAACTATAAAATATTTGTGTTTTAAATGAATATTTGTTGTTAGAATACCATGAGAACAAGTTTCTGGAAAGAAGGGCCTAGGAGAGGGGCCGGTGGAAAGAGAACTCATCGAAGAACCGACTGTACAGGAAGGGAACATCAAGACAGCTGAAAAGGACGTTTGCCTGTTTCACATTGAAATCCGGGTACATTTATAACCACATTGTTTCCTGTGGAATAAGATACTCTTAATTTAAACTTACAATTAAAAATAGAGTGTTCAGGAAAAAAATTTAATAATTTGTTGATTTCATACTAAGTCTTTTTTTATGGACAAGGGAAAACTTATGTATACAAAATAAGGTTCTTGATCCAGGTAAGATACATCTAATGCAAGTAAAAATGCAAAGTAGTGTGTGGTAAATATTATAATGGGGGTATGTCAAAAAGTCCGTAAAAGTTAACAGGCAAGAAAAAAAAAAATCCTCAAAGTATTGAATGATTAGGGAAGAAATCATGAAATAGGTGCCATTTGTTCTGAATCTCAAAGGATGATTAAAAATATATATATTACTCAGAGATGATAGACATAATCCTTAAATCTGAGATAGATTCCTTGAAGAGGTCCCAAACCAAATCCCTCATTTTGTAGATAAGAAAACAGAGTAACAGTAAAAATATTTGTGTTCTGTCAACAGAAAATGCTTTCATGTAGCACTTTGTACTTAACTAAGCTCATTTAAAAGAGAAAGGTTTACTTAAAGAATTTTTGTCTTTTTTTAAGGTTCTTCTGTGAACTCTTGTTTGAGAAACTATACATACAGTGAATGGAATCAGAAATAAATCTTCAAGTTAAGTGTCATGAGTCTTTCTTGAGGTTATGCATACATTTTAAGAGTTGAGAAAGAAGAGGAAAAGAAAATGACCGAAAGAGAAATTGCAGCATTCGAAGATTTAGATGACAAAGGTAAAAAATGTTTAAGCTGAGAATACTTGACTAATACAGTGCTTTGGTTTTCAATGATTCAGTTTCTATGGGAATAAAGGCAAGTATCAAACTCATAACATTTTCCTAAAAACAAACAACATAGTACAGAAAATACTTCGGAAATCGTTAGCAGGACCAGAACATAACCCAAAAACAACCCAGGGCCGTCGAGTCGATTCTGACTCATAGCGACCCTATAGGACAGAGTAGAACTGTCCCACAGATTTTCCAAAGAGCGCCTGGCAGATTCGAACTGCTGACCCTTTGGTTAGCAGCCGTAGCACTTAACCACTACGCCAGCATGTTAAATAGTTCTGCTCAAGATTTCCCCATATATCCCACCTAACCTGTCCCAGGGGCGTTGTGACCCCTGTCTGCCCTCGATTTACTCCTGAGCCTCTCCCTTCCTACTGCCAAGCCAAGTCACTTCCTTCATCTCAAGTTCAGCCCGTAACTGCAATGTCTGTCTTTAAGATTTTGCTCACCCTTACTAAGGTGAAAGGCTCAGTAATGTCAACTTCATACAACATTTCTGAATATAGCTACCATACAAAAGGCAGTCATTTTTATTCATCAGGCTGGAAGGTTTCTCAATAAAACCTTCTGCCGTGCTGGAATTAACATGTGCCATTGGGAGGCTTTCCCACTTTCAGTAACTCTGCGTACCCTGATACAGACTGGAGAAAATTTTATCTTTGGAATTATTTTCCTTTAATTAATTGTCCATGCAACTGCATAGAAATTTTGCTAAGTTTTTTCTTTTACATTTTTCAGACTAATATATAATTCTACTTATAACATTCTAATCATGCAAATGTTTGCTTCTTTGGCTCTCTCACATTTTCTTTTTTATTTCTTTTGTAATTTGAAAGCCCTGCTTTCATTCAACTTACCAAAGTGGTAACTGGGAAAAGAATAATTTATTCTTGTATCATCTGATATTTTGATTAATCCACATATATTGACTTCCTGATTTGTCCTCTGAATGTAAAATGTTTTATACGTGTGTGTGTG
Organism: Elephas maximus indicus; assembly: GCF_024166365.1. Classification (NCBI taxonomy): domain Eukaryota; kingdom Metazoa; phylum Chordata; class Mammalia; order Proboscidea; family Elephantidae; genus Elephas; species Elephas maximus. Next base: position 2,594,780 of record NC_064830.1, on the reverse strand, counting down.
TGTGTGTGTGTATATATATATAAACCAAAAACAAACAAACAAAAATAAACCTGTTGCTCTCCAGTTGATTCTGACTCATAGCGACCCTATAGGACAGAGTAGAGCTGCCCCACACAGTTTCCAAGGAGCGCCTGGTGGTTAGCAGCTGTAGCTCTTAACTGCTATGACATTGGCTGTAGCTTTTAACCACTATATTTATATTTGATATTCATAAAACTCATTCCAGCTTAATTTCACTTTTGCATTTTTCTCATCAGTGGCATACTGACAATCCTGTTAAAGAGTCTTAAGTATTATTACCTACAAATGACAGAAAGGTATATAAACTAAATGCTGATACATTGTGAAGGATAATTTCTCCATCTTTCTGATATGTCTCCAATTTTCTTATTTACCCAGTAAATGCACACATGCACACATGTCCCATCTATATAATTTAAAACTCACTAATAAATTACTGGTTTCCTTTTTCTCCTCTGCATCCTAAGCTATAAATTGATTTTAGTAAATGTTATTTATTATTTGTCTACATTTAATCTAATTTATGGTTTGTGAGTAAAAGGGTGGCAGTAAGGATGCTGTAAACCTCCTTCTAAAGAGGTCTAATAGTTTATGAGATTTCTATAAAAAAAGAAAATAAAGTAATGCCACAGCTAATAAAGTCTAGTCAAACCTTGTAAATATTTTGCAACATAGTATATCATTTCACAATATAGTTTTATTTCCATTTTCTCAGAAATATTAAGAAGTCTATCAGAAAATATACTATTTCAAGTTGGGATTGTAATTATTGGGGGGGGGGCAGAAATGTTTAACTGGAAAGAAAGAGAAAAAATCTCAAAAGGGGCATCAGTCTAATTGATTTTAAGCCCCTCCCTTTTTTAATGATTGCATTGTATTATAAAATAAGGCATATTTAAAATAAATGTATACAAGTTCACTTTTTTTTCCATTTTTGTTTCTAATTCAGTCATTTAAAGCATCATCATTAACTGTAATATGAACTGAATTCCATGTGATGTTTTCTCTTTAAGCTGTGTCTGTACGTCCTGGGGAGCTGGACCACCACTGGCTCATCTACTGATTTAACCTTTCTCATAGTTTTCTCTTTAAGCTGTGTCTGTAAATCCTGGGCAGTTGGACCACCACTGGCTCATCTACTGATTCAGCCATCCTCATAGTTTTCTCTGTAAGCCGTGTCTGTAAGTCCTGGGGAGCTGGGCCACCACTGGCTCATCTACTGATTCAGCCATCCTCATAGTTTTCTCTTTAAGCCATGTCTGTAAGTCCTGGGGAGTCGGACCACCACTGGCTCATCTACTGATTCAGCCATCCTCATAGTTTTCTCTGTAAGCTGTGTCTGTAAGTCCTGGGGAGCTGGGCCACCACTGGCTCATCTACTGATTCAGCCATCCTCATAGTTTCCTCTTTAAGCTGTGTCTGTAAGTCCTGGGGAGTCAGACCACCACTGGCTCATCTACTGATTCAGCCATCCTCATAGTTTCCTCTTTAAGCCATGTCTGTAAGTCCTGGGGAGCTGGGCCACCACTGGCTCATCTACTGATTCAGCCATCCTCATAGTTTCCTCTTTAAGCTGTGTCTGTAAGTCCTGGGGAGTCAGACCACCACTGGCTCATCTACTGATTCAGCCATCCTCATAGTTTCCTCTTTAAGCTGTGTCTGTAAGTCCTGGGGAGTCGGACCACCACTGGCTCATCTACTGATTCAGCCATCCCCATAGTTTTCTCTTTAAGCTGTGTCTGCACATCCTGGAGAGCTGGACCACCACTGGCTCATCTACTGATTTAACCGTTCTCATAGTTTCCTCTTTAAGCTGTGTCTGTAAGTCCTGGGGAGTTGGACCACCACTGGCTCACCTACTAATTCAGCCATCCTCATAGTTTCCTCTTTAAGCTGTGTCTGTAAGTCCTGGGGAGCTGGACCACCACTGGCTCATCTACTGATTCAGCCATCCTCATAACAGAGGCTAATCGATACTAGTGCTGTAGCCAGAATACACCTCAGAGCAATCTGCGTCAATCATGGGGATAATCAAAATAAGAGGGGTGGGAGGGGAAGGAGAGAAACGGAGAAAACAATGATGCCAAGAAAATTTGAGAAGCTATGTTTGAGCATTTTTAAATTTTCTATGTTTGAACATTTTATATTTCGTGCCTTTCAATGTTTTTCTCCTCCTACACCCCCTATCTCAATAAATGACTTCATCATCAACTCAGTGTCTTTAGTTAGAAATCTCAAGTTCCCTAACATGTAAAAAAAAGTCTGGGCACCACGTCCAACACGGGGAAGATGCTCAGTATTTGTTGCTTCCCTCCCTTCTATTTGCTTTCAAAATCTCCCTTCCAATGACCCCTCTTCTCCATGTCACCTGCCACAGACTTAGTTTAGTCTCACTTTGACTACACTGTTTCAGCCATCCCCTGACTACGGATTCCTGCCTCCTGTCTCTCTTCCCTCCAAACCATCCTCTTTACTAGCACGTCTCAACCAATTGTTTTCTAAATCATGACCCAAATAATAATTTATATATACTGAATAAAACAGAACTGGACAAGAAATTATGTATACATAATAAATATTATATATAGAGAGAGAGCCCTGGTAGTGAAGTAGTTAAAGTGTGGCCAAAAGTTTGGTTGGAAACCACCAGCCGCTCTGTGGAAGAAAGATATGCGGTTCTGCTTCCACAGAGATTTACGGCCTTGGAAACCCTAAGGTGTTAATGTGAATTGAAATCGACTGCAGCAGTGGGTTTATATGCAGAGAGAGAGAGAGAGGGCATGTACAACACAATGAGGTCTCCATGAATTGGTATCTACTGGATGGCAATGGTTTTGTTTTTTTTTTTTTTTGATCTTTTATGTATGAGGGAGACCAAGATAAAAGGAAAAAACACAGTGTTTGACCTTTAAGAGCATATAACCCAGTAGAAAGCAGGACACTCGCTCACAGAAGTGAATCAAATTTTACTTTTCATTTTGTTTTCCCTTAGAAGGGACACAGACATTTTAAGTGTGTGGAAGGCCAGGAGAAACAAGGGTATGTATTGTGTCTGGCTGGGGAGGTCAGGGCAGAATTCAAAAAGGTAGCGGCAAGTAAGTTGATCCTTAAGTGCCTTTGTCAGAAGGTTGTAACTTTGGAATTGTGGGATGTTAAGATGACAAATTCCAGGCAGAAATAATTGCCTGAGCAAAGACACAAGCAGAGTATTGAGTCTCTTCACAATCAAACTGGAATAAACATTGGTCCATGAAAGTTAGTATTTGACTAAAAATGTCCACATACGTAACATTCTTCCAACCAGGCTCTGCTAATATAAAAAATAAAAAAATGTAAAATCGTGGTGAGGAAATGTCCAATATAAATATACAAAAAACTAAACTGATACATATATTTGGACACTGAATTTAGCTAGGTTTTTTGGTGACCGGGACATACACTGGGGCCCTGGTGGCACAGTGGTTAATAGATTGGCTGCTAACCAAAATGTCAGCCGTTTAAATCTACCAGCCACTCCTTGGAAACCCTGTGAGACAGTTCTACTCTACCCTAGGAAACAGAATGAGTGCTATGGTGCTCAGTCAGTCAGTTCACCACAAATACTTACTAAGACAAATATTAGTTGAAAACATTTACGGAGAACACACTATGGGTCAGAAGTCACTACTTTGCACACTGGGCACATAATGTTAATTAAAATATCTAGAGGTTTACCCACACGGAACTTGTGTTGCAGTAGAGGAAACAGACATTAAACAAATATTTCTGAGGTAAAAATTTTAGTTAGTGATAAAGGCTCAAGAGGTAAGAAATAGAGTGAGGAAAAGAAGGGACTTATTTTTAAAGAAAGGGGCTTTTCTAGAAGGCATTGTATAGGTTAAATGGTGTCCCCCCAAAATATATGTTCAAATCCTAACCTCCAGTGCTTGGGAATGTGACCTTATTTGGAAATAATATCTTTGGAGATGTTATTAGTTGACAGACATCATATTGGACCAGAGCCAGCCCTAATCCAATATAACTCCTGTCCTTATAAAGAGAGAAGAGACACGGACTCACAGAGGGAAGATAGTCATGGAAGGATGAAAGCAGAGATTAGAGTGATGCTGCCATAAGCCAAGAAACACCTGGGTCTGCCAGAAGCTAGAAAAGGCAAGGAAGGATCTTCTCCTAGAGCCTACAGAGAGACATCTTGGCCCACTTGCTGACACCTGAATTTGACTTGTAGCCTCCAGAACCTCCGGAGAATGAAGTTCTGATCTTCTCCTAGAGCCTACAGAGAGAGGTCACGGCCCACTTGCTGACACCTGAATTTGACTTGTAGCCTCCAGAACTCTGGGAGAATGAAGTTCTGTTCTTTTAAGCCACCTAGTTTGTTGTGCTTCATTACAGCAGTTCTAAAAATATAATACAGTACTTATTTGAACTAATTTCTGAAAGAACTGAGTTCACTGACAAAAATAAAATATCAGTTCATCCAGAGAAACTCTTTTTAATAAATTAAATCAAATTATAAGAAAAGAGTATTGGATGATGTGATGAATATTGTCATCAGTAGGGCTGTAGCTGAAGCTAAAAGCACATCTTTCAGGTTGGAAAGTCATCATAATTAATTTCATTTCTTGGTAAGAACATTCACTTTTTTATGCCTTTCCTATCGTATATGTCCCCCCCACATACACACATGCATACATACACACTAAGGTGCTCTCTGTCAACAGGTTTATTATTTGATTTTTTTTTTTCCCCATAAATTGTTCTCTTCCAGAAATCTGTGCTCAGATCAGGTGCAGAACTGAAGAATATAGGACCAGGGTGATCTCTCTCTTTTTTTTCAGTAGCTTCAGACAGCACAGTGCTTACAATGTGCTTTTCCAAAAGACAATTTTTCCTTGCGTTTGGGAGCTTTCATGCCCCCTCACCTTGGCATGTTCTGTGACTCTGCTTTATTTCAGTTCACCTCACTAGAGACTCACTCAGAGACAGAATGAACACCCAAGCTCCTCCTTTGGAAAGTGGCCCCTTGCTCTCCTGTCTTGCTCAGTGTAATGTATCATTTCAAGACTTCTGAACATCACTGGGGCCATCTAAAGTAATCTCATTTTCAGTATGGAACAAATTGCTTCTTATAGATGACTTGTCTTAACAACTGTATTTAGGTGACTTTTTTTTTTTTTACAGTTTTGGGAGCATTGGCTATAAACAAGTTCCACTAGGGGTGTAAGTAGAGTGTATATTTGTAGCCTAGAGGTCTCCTGGGTTATTTCAGGGGCCGGTTTATGACATAGCGATTACTGGTAAATAAGTCATTAACTCTTACAGGTATCAACTTATTCTTATATAAGTAGATCATGACGCTACTAACTAGAGCTTTACGTTTAGATCACCTTCTCAACAATTAAAAGATATGATTTTTCAGTTTTTTTCAATAATTTTTCATCATTTAAGGAATATTAAACATCAGAAATAGACAATTAAATATGTATGATAGTTTTTGTAAGGAGGTCCACAAAAATTTTTTAAAAATCTTGAGAGTCAAATTAAATACGATACAAAACCTTGTACATTTTCTTCTTGACTCTCTTATTGCTTTTAATGTTAAAGAAATCATATACAGACACACAGAGATACACATTGTTACGGTTTGAATTGCATCTTCCCAAAATATTTGTTGGATTCCTAACTCCTGTATCTGTGAATATAATCCTGACTGAAAACAAGTTTTTCTTTGTCGTGTTAATGAGGCTCTATTATGTAGGGTGTGTCCTAAATCTAATCACTCCAGAGTTGTAAGGAGCAATATAGACACAGAGACAAGCACGTACAGAGAGGGATACAGCTGCAACCTAAAGATTGCCAAGGGACCTAGGAACAGCAAGGCTACAGGAGCTGCAACAAGGACCTGCCCCCTGAGCCAACAGACAGAAAGACTTTCCCTGAAGTTGGTGCCCTGAATTCAAACGCCCAGCCTCCTAAATTGTGAGAAAAAACATTTATGTTCTTTAAGGACAACCACTTGTGGTATCTGTGTTACAGGAAGCACTAAGTAACTAAAACCCCATATATATATTCATCTTTCAATGCATCAGGCAAAAACATTGTTCAATACATTTTATTGAAATAATAACAAAAAATCCCTGATCTTGAGTGCAAGGAGGGAAAACTAAGGGCAAACTGAGATGTGAAAGTTTACAAGGGAAAGCAGATGGTGAAACAAATTAAAGAAAAAGAGACAGATTTTTTGTTTGTTAATTTTGGTTAAATAGCGTTGATTTTTCAACTTTTCTGGAGTTGCACAGTTTCTCACAATCCTCTATCACTGAAGAATAAGATTTAGAGATAAATTTATAACAGACTAATGATCTAAAAACATTTCATCCTGCGACCATGGAGGACAGCAAACTCTCGAGGGTGGAAAAAAGAGAGAGACAAAGAATCTAGGAGAGGATTCCAAATTCCTGGGCACACTCGTCTCTGCTCCTCCTGGGGTGTTGAGGAGGCAAACATGGAACAGACAGGTCTCTCCTCCTCTGTCAGAGAACTTCCTAGTTTTGTGTATTATAAAATCAAAACACGCATTTACATGCCTACTGGTGACCAACTGCCTGGGCCTGAGGGGGCTTCCTGAGATGTGAAAATATAGTACTAAGATCAGGACAGTCCCAGGGAAAACAGGAGAGTTGGTCACGTCTGTGTGTGTATGTGATGTGCACAAGAACACTTGAGTAAAATCTAGCTAAAACAAAAGGCAAGCTTTCTTCAAATTGTCCTGAATTTTACCATTCTTCAGAGTGAATACAGCCAGAGCATAACCTGGGTAACACCACGGTTTAAAAGCACGACTATGAACTGGTTGTACATGTTTGAGAAATGGAATTTTAATAACTGCCCAATGTCTTCTCTCCAGTTCAAAACAGTTCCCTGAACTCCACACCTGAATGCTCAGCATCCTGCTGACTATCCCCACTTGATCACCAATCATACACACACACACACAAAAAAACAAACCCACTGCCATCAAGTCAATTCCGACTCATAGTGACCCTATAGGACAGAGTAGAACTGCCCCATAGAGTTTCCAAGGAGCGCCTGGTGGATTTGAACTGCCGGCCCTTTGGTTAGCAGCCGTGGCACTTAACCACTACACCACCAGGGTTTCCCCAATCACAAAGACACCTCAAACTAATCAAGACCAACACAAGATTTGTCAGCCTCTGACCCTAATCAGCTTCTCTTTGCTCCCCATTTTAGCGAATGCCCCAATTTTCCAAACAAAAACCTGCAATGCATTCATGATTCCTCCTAGTTTCTTAACAGCTCCCGAATATCATTGGGTTTTACTCAATTCTGCATTAAAAATTCCCAGTTGCCTTCTATCTGTCCTCATTGCTGCTTCTTTCTTTGAGGTCCTCACCATTTCTCACAGCCAGTTAATCAGTCTTCTTACCTTCCACGGGCTTCTTTTTTAATTACCATGTCCTCACATGTGCTGCTTCCTCTTCCTTTCCTTCTTCTTTATCTAACACATTCCTTCTGGTCTTCAAGATGTAGCTCAAATTTAACCTAAACCAGTTGCGGTTGAGTTGATTCCAACTCACGGTGACCCCATGTGTGTCAGAGTAGATCTGTGCTCCACAGGAGTTTCGATGGCTTATTTTCTGGAAGTAAATCACTAGGTCTTTCTTCCAAGACACTTCTGGGTACACTCAGACCTCCAACTTCTCGGTTAGCAGCCTAGCATATTAGCCATTTGAAAAACCCAGGGATTCCAGCTCAAATTTAACCTTTGAAAAATTGTATATGGATACTCCAGCCCCACCTCAACATCACCTGGCTCCACCCAGACCGACCCTGGCCCCAACACTGCCTATATATGCCTATTAAGTTGTCTTGCTCCCCAACTAGAATATAAGCTCCTTGAAGACACAGACAATGTATCATTTGTCTCTGATTCCCAATGCAGAGCAGCTTTGTCCAGCAATAAACATAATACAACATTGATTACGCACTGTTTGGAGTACAGTCGAAATGGTAAGGTGGTGCTCGTGGTGAGAAGAGACTAAGCCAGCTAGTTTTCACAGCAGCCTCCCAAATCCTATTATCTTATTATTTCTCTTGTATAACACCTACCCCAAACATACTGCCTTCCGGTCAATCCCAACTCATAGTGACCCTATATTACAGAGCAGAACTGCCTCATAGGGTTTTCAAGGATGTAATCTTTATGGAAGCAGACTGCCACATCATTCTCCCACGGAGCAGCTGGTGATTTCAAACCGCTGACCTCTTGCTTAGGAGATGAGCACTAACCATCGCTCCTTATTTAACCTCAAATTTACAATAAATAAGTGGTTAAGACTACGCTTGCTTTAAGAGAGAAAAGAAAGTGTGAACTATATGGTCATTCTAAATAAACTTAAGCCTTAACTAGAAGTCATGATTCTTACATTTATAGGAAGATCAATTTTTTCTGATATTTTATTGTTAAAGAAGCTGAATCTAAATGGGTTCATGCTGATGAGGCTACAGAAATGTAACTTTTACAAGTTTAACTCTCTTCAGATTTACCAGATATTTAAATTTTATTTCTTCTTGGAACTGGACAGGCAGTTAGAAAACTGATTCTGTCCCCCAACAGAGCTACCATTCTCCAGAACACAGAGGCTATTCCATTGCAGTACCTTCCTCTGTTTTTGCCAAGATGCTATTGCCGCATTTGAGATATGGAAGTTACCGTTACATAAAACGTTCTCTCAAAGTCTGACACATAATAAAGAATGAGTGATATCAAAGAGTATGTGGACAATAGTAAAAAGGAAATGTTATTTCAGAACTAAAGATGTGATAAAAGCTTTGTCTAACCACCTTTATCTTGCTCTGAAATCTTAAAAAGATTCTTCTAAAATATTCTTTGGTTATTTCTACAGGTAGGAAATTAGGAAAAGAGAATCCCAGAGTGTGTTCTTACATTAATTAGTAAGAAAATGGTAACAAGTTATGTAAGAAGCAAACTAAATGACAATCTTAAGAGTTCAAAAATTCTGAGCATCAACTCTGAACATATTGTTACATATCTAACTCTCATGTGTACATTCAGGAGGCAAATGGTAGAGGAATGATCCAAGGTACAGAGTCACCCAACCTTATAGTACATATAAGAATACAGACAACTAATGTTCATTTGTCTCTCCAGCTGGACTAGCTTCAGCAAAGCCTGACTCATTTTACAGATTATTACCTCCTACTGTGAGAAAAGACTGTTGTCAAAGTGGGAGATTATACTGTGATAATTTTTAAATCATCTTATTTCTTTTTCAGTAAGAAAAACACAACATCTTACTGAAGTAAGGTATTAAAAGACAAATAATAAATTATTCATCTTCTTAAACTCAACACAGTGCATTCTCCTAGTCAGATTATTCAAAACTGTTATCAACAAAAGCTAACTAAATAAATAAATGTTAATTGCATGCTTAACATGTTTCCTGTCTTTTGAAAAGAGTATTATCCACATTTTATTAAAAAGCTTTCTGGAGCTTGGAGCAATTCATTCATAAGATCTGCTTTAAAACACAAAGTGAATATGCAACAAGGAAGATGTTTTTTGGGATCTAAAGAGCTATAGGGTCTCTATGAGTCGGTATCAACTCGACGGCACTGGGTTTGGTATTCGTTTTTTTGAAGAGCTAAGACAGTATAAAATAAAGACTAAAGTAGCACACAAACTATGTATATATTAGTCTTGGACTTGGAACAACTGGCTTCAAGTCCAGTATCTGTCACTGAACTGTGAGATACCATGCACAAGATGTTGATTCTGTTAGAAAATCTTATTTTTTTTTTTCTATTGTCTTATAACAAAATAAAAGTAATGAAATAATTGCCAATATCTATTGGGCACAATTCTTAGAAAATTATAAGTTTTTACTAAATATTTATAACCTAGGCACTTTAGTAGAAACATCATTTTGGATGGTGTTAAAAGCAGTCATTTCACAAGTACTGCTATACCGAAACCAGAGAAGATATTTAACATATTAAAACTCAGAATGGCACAAATCAAAATAAAACCCATTGCCGTTGAATGGATTCCAACTCATAGTGACCCTAGAGGACAAAGTAGAGCTGCCCCGTAGGGTTTCCAAGAAGCATCTGGTGACTTGCACAGGGTTCAACCAATTAAGCAACAAACTTGAATAGATGTTAAAAAACAAAAAACCCACTGCCTTTGAGTCGGTTCTGATTCACAGTGATACTATAGTGCAGAGTACAACTGCCCCATAGGGTTTCCAAGGAGCAGCTGGTGGATTCGAAATGCTGACCTTTTGGTTAGCTACTGAGCTTTTAACCACTGCGCCACTAGGGCTCCAGGCCTTAATAAAATAAAAAGACTTGGAGCTCCCTGCTGGGTGTGCCATTACTCTATTAGTTGTTAGATCCTGAGAAGGGGACAGGGTTGATAAAATACGGAAGGAGGGCTAATCAATAATCTCGTGACAGGAGCTATTTACCATCTATTGCAGAAGTAATTTAATACCTTAGCAAGTGGGAAGGCTGTACCAGTGTGTACTAGCTGAATAAATTCTAATTAAGGGCATTAAGGAGTATGGACTTCAGGGTCAGAACAGACCTGTATTTCAAACTAGTTTCCACTATTCACTCACTGTTTATTCTGAGCAAATCATTTAATTTTATTTTCATGACCTGTAAAAATCAGTGATAATCCTGGAGTCCTAGGTTTGATGGGAGAATTAAGCCCCGTGCTTAATATGTCTATCACAGAAAAAAAAAAATGGCTACTATTGTTTTTACTTTTTGAAGTTAATATTATAATTTTTAACATTATGATTTATATTTCATTGCCCTAGGTTTGAAATATTCTATATTAAATAGACATGGATGGAAGTTTGGAACCCATATTTTTCATTCTCAACCAAGTATCTTTTTCTTTTTTCTCATCTTGCTTAAATATCCTATTTGAATTGGGTCTTACTAAAACAACTTTAGTATTTTCACCACTCTCTATGTGCTCCTCTCTCTAGGCTCCAGCAACACACTGCAGCCAGCTGCATATGACACCTTTCCACAGCACCCTCTCCAAGCACCCCCTAGGGTGGGTTCTCAGCACATCTTTGTGGACAGGGCCTTCTAGCATCCTTTCAGAAAACTTTGTAGTGTGTTCCAAGGTATGACACCTCCTCATTGGCAGCCCAATGCAGCATCTTGGTAAACTTGTCTGTTTTTCCGTTCACCATAATCTCACTGTCTAGGTCTCAGTCCCAGGCCAAGAGGGCCCCCCAGATTTGTTTCTTCCTTGGACAGTCTCACTTAGCCCAAGACATAGTAGCTTCTCTGCATATGTTATTCCTGTATTCCTTCACCCTTTAGTGTACAATTGCTCATTTTTCCAATTCCTTATATACTTAATAATTCTTTATGTTAAACTTTCAAGTTATTTTGTGGTTTCTGTCTCATAGGTGGATTCTGACTGATACTCTAGATATCAAAACAGCGATATTAGAAAGGAATCTGGGAGGTAACACAATAAATCAGGCATGTAGATAAATGATTGCAGAGTAACATGAAAATGAGAGCCAATGAGAAATTCTTTTTTTTTTTTGGTAGAGTGAGCTGAGTGTTTTTATATCTATAACCACTGTAATGAACTTAATTTAGAGAGCTGAGGATAGTTCTTAGAAATCTGTAAGAATCATTGGGTAATGATTCTTAGTCACTGGTCTGTAAAACAATCTGAAGTTAGAGTCATATACGACTAATATTGTTAAACATATACACAACTGAAACGTACAGTGAAAATTCTGTATACGATAAGGTATAATATAAAAAAAAAAGTATGTTATTTTCTTAGTTTTAATAGTCACTCCTTTTTACAAGACAACGTTGAGTGGTAAATAAGGAAACAGAAGAAAAAATTACTACCACAACAGCAAGAAAAAAAATCACTGAGTGCATGCTTCATATTCTTCAAAGATCCTTGTCTTACACTAAGCAAATATAAAACAAAATAACTAGATAATTTTATTTCTTTGTTTATGAAAATGATCCTGTCCTTTGTTGCTTAGAAAGTCTATAGATAGATACACACACATGCGCGCACACACACACACACACCCAGACACACCGATGTATATCTTAAAGCTTGGAGATATTTAATTTATTGTCCAACTTCAAAATTAAATCTGGAAAATGAAACAACCAGAACAGAAATAATAAGAATGTTCATGTCTTGTGAAGAATGTAACCAATGTCACAGAACAATCTAAGTAAAAATTGTTGAATGGGAACCTAACCTGCTGTGTAAACCTTCACTAAAAACAAAATAAAATATTGTTTAAAAATAAAATAAATAAATTTGGAGATCCACTTCCAGAATGGTGGCGGAAGTAGCTCCACTTACCCACTCCTTGGTGAAACAAACACAACTGGTTAAAGTTACAAAAATAAAATAAAAATAAATAAATAAAGGCACTGGATACTATCCAAAGGGCATACAGTGAAGGAAGAAACATTTAATTTAAAAAATCTTATTAAGAACTTAAAACATCTGTAGAACTTGTGCCGCAATCTATTCTCTCTCTCCTCCCATTCAATCTCTGTGATGAAAGCTCTACTCTGGATGAATATAGCCAGGAAGAATGGGCTCTTTCTCTTCCCAGCTCCCACTCGAGAGCTATCACATGTAGGCAGGAGAGGAAGGCCACCAACATTTCTCATTCATCCAAGATCCATTTGCAGACACTAAATTCTAGGCAAGTTTGGCCGACAGGCTGGGGGCTCCCTTCTTCCACCTAGGCTTTACCCCAGGCATGGCAAGCCAAAAATACTGGGACCCTGATCACACTTTCAACAGATGATTCGTATAGTGGAGAGTCCATGTTAGGAGAAGCAAGTCAACAAGACCAGGTGCTACCACTCAAGGCCAGCACCAGATTCAATAATTCTGGGTATCTCTGAGAGAAGTGTGCCACTGTCCCAACTACCAGCTCTGGTGTAGTGGCTTAGTTTTTTTTTTTTTTTTTCCCCATGAGGAGCAGTAAGACATAAGAACAGAGAACTCCAAAACTCTCGCCAAAGAAAATAACTTTATTTAAAACAGTAGGAAGAAGTTCAAAAATAAGAAAAAATGTCAAAATCAGTGGAGATCTTGGTGGTAAGCAATTAAGAGGAGACTGGTAGCTCCATGAGAGCAACATGCTATACTATAGACCAATAATTTACCATGGATAACTAGGGTAAGAGACAGCTAAGAAGAGGCCACCTGAGGTCAGAACAAGCCTCAAAGCCTGACCTCATAAACTACTCCAGCAAAGGGACCCACATTTAAATACATCAGACATTGAAAAATTGTGCTCTACAACAGTGTCAAAAGCAATAGACCAGTTAACTAGCAATTAGTTGAGACTAAGTTTTTTTTTTAAGAGCTAAATATGATTAAAAAGAAAAAATATGATACTGACAGCAAAAAAATAGAAAATTTTAAAACCATTGTTGCTACACAGTGACTATGTTCATGTCAAAGGCTGTACCTTCTAAAGTGTGACATCAGAGGCTTCACATTGGTGGAAAGTAGACTTCACAAAAAAGAGTACAGTCAAGTCACTAAACACTTAAGCAAATGACAACAAGATAATTTGGGGGTAGGAGGAGTAGTGTCTAGAGTTGCTATAATACTTTATTAAAAATGTCCATTTGGAAAAAGAAAGAATATACAAAGAATAGGAAAGTAGCCAAACACTCAGAAATAAAAAGAACAATAGAAAGTGAACTTAAGTGAAAAAGACTTCAAAGAAGCTATTTTAAATATATTCAATAAAAATCATGCTTGAAAAAGTCAAGTATGAAGGTAATGTTGCATTAAATTAAAAAAATCAATCAACAGATGGAAATTATTTTAAAAAAAGAGCCAAAAGGCAATTCTGAATTGAAGATTGACAACAACTGAAATAAAAAGTTCACTAGAGGAGCATAACAATATATCTGAACTGAGGGAGGAAGTAACCAGTGAACTTGAGGATCGCTACATTGAGATTATTAACTAAAAAAAAAAGAGAGAGAGAAAAGAATGAATGAAAATAAACAGGGCCTCAGAGAAAGAGGAGACACCATTAAATGCAACCAAATGTAATGGGAGTAGCAGTATGAAAGAAGGGAAAGAAAGAAGTTGAAAAATACAACAAGAAATAATGCCTGAAAACCATCCAAACCTGATGAATAAACTTTAAAAGCTCAATGAACCCCAAGCAAGGTAAACACATGGAAATCCACATCTAAATGCATCAAAATGAAAATGTTGAATGCTAAAGACAAATAGAAAATCTTGGGAGCAGAAAGAGAAAAACTTGTCATGTATAAGTTTTTCACCAATGAGGTTAACAGCTGACTTCTTATCATAAACAATGGGGATGAAAGACAATGGAATAACATATTCAAAGAGCTAAAAGTAAAAAAGAAAACAAAACATCAACTAAGAATCTTTTATCCAGCAAAATTAGCTTTCAAAAAGTGAAATAAAGACATTCTCAGACAGACAAAAACTGAGAATTCATTGTTAGGAGACCCACTTTACAAGACGTTCTAAAGGAAGTAGGTCAACTTTAAAGCAGCTGACTCCAGTCCATAATTTGAATACACATGAAAACAACAAAAAGAACTAGTAAAGGTAATTATATAATTAAAAAATATATATAAATACATATTTCTTCTCCTGGCTTCTCTTAGTTTATTTAAAATCAAATTATATAAAACAATATGTATATAATTGCATCATTGTTGGACCTATAACATATATAAATGTAATATATTTGACAATAATGGAACAAGGGAGGTGTGTGGGATCAAAGTTGTATTGGATAAGAAAGCGACGCTAGATGATAATTTGACTTTTCAGGAACAAAACAGAAATGATAAATGAGAAAGTTAATATAACTAAATCTATAAATATATAGCACTGTCCCTTCTCTCAACTTCTTTAAAATATATAGAATTACATAAGGTGATAATTATAAACCTTTTTAATGAGTTTGTGACATGTATGCAATATGTGATGTCCAACAATAATAGAACAAAAGGGGAAAAAGTGAATAGACTTACATAGGAGTGATATATCTATATTTAATTTAATTCAGTTACTATAAATCTGAAGTAGGTTCTGATTTGGTTCAGATGAATATGAAATGCTTTATAGCAACCAAGAAGAAAATAAATTAAAAAAATATGTAAAGACAAAATAGTAAGCAGAAGTGAAATGCAACATTAGAAAACATACACTTAATACAGTAAAAGCAAAATAGAAGAACGAAAAGAGGAGACAGAAAAAGCAAAAATCAAAATGGCAGACATAAATCCAACTATATCAATAATGGATATAAATAATAGCATTAAGCACAAATGATTAAATAATCCAATCAAAAGGCAGAGGTTTCCAGAAAAAAATTTTTCAAAACAAAAAAATCCAACTCCATGCTATTGACGTGGAGAGGCACTCTTTAGATTCTAAGATAGAATTGTGTTGTAAATACGAGGATGGAATAAGATATATTAAACATACAGCAATCAAAAGAAAACTAGGATTACTATATTAACATTGGACAAAATAGGCAGTAAAACAAAAATGTTGCTACTTATAATGATGGATATTTTACAATAATAAAAGGGCCAATTCATCAGGAACACATAGCAATTATAAACATATATGCACCTAACTACAGATCCCTAACACATGATCCCAAAACTGACGGATCTGAAGTCAGAAACAGACAATTCAACAATAATATTTGGAGACTTATGCCCTACTTTTAATAATCAGTGGAACAAATAGGCTGATGATCAGAAAGGAAATAGAAAATTAAACAATGCTATAAACCAACTAGACTTACAGACATTTATAGAAAACTCCACCCAACAATAGCAGAGTATACATTCTTCTCAAATGCACATGAAACATTCTCCACAATAAACTATATTATATCACATAACAGAAGCCTAATAAATGTATAAGAATTGAAATCTTACAAATAGGTTCTCTTACCACAATGGAAGAAAATCAGAAATCAATGATACAAGGAAATATGGGAGCCAAAAAAAAAAAAAAAAACTGAAAATTAAACAACACACTCCTAAGTAATGAATGAGTCAAAGAAAAAATCATTAGGAAAGTTAAAAAAAAAAAAAAAATGAAAGTAAAGACACAATATACCAAAACTTACGGAATACAGCTGAAGCATTGCTTAGAGGGAAATTCATAGCTGTAAAACACCTATTTTATACAAAAACAGATCTCAAATTAACAACCTAAACTTCTCCCTAAGACACTGAAAAATGAAAAACGCCCTAAACTTGAAACCAGTAGAAATAAGAAAATAATAAATTTAAAAAAAGAGAGAGAGAGAGAAATGAAGTAAAAAAGGAAAAATCAACAAATCCAAAAGGTGGCTCTTCGAAAATAAGCACAAAAATGACAAACTTTAGCTAGACTAAACGAGACAAAAAGAGAAAAGCCAAAAATTACCAAAATCGAAAATAGCAGAATGGAAGGGACTTTACTACTGATCTTAGAGAAATAAAAAGCATTGTAAGGGAATACTGTGAACTCTTGATGACAGCAAATTATATGCTTAGATGAAATGGACAATTTCTATAAAGATACAACCTACCAAAACTGATTCAAGAATAAATAGAAAATTTAAATAGTCTTAAGACAAAAGTAAAGTGACCCAATCAGTAATTTTAAAACTTGTCCCAAAGGAAAGCCCCAGTCCGGATGGCATTCCTAGTAAACTCTACTAAATATTGAAAGAAGAGTCAATACCAATCCTTCACAAAATCTCCAAAAAACTTAAAAGAAGAGGGAATACTTCACAACTCAATTTAGGAGGCAACTCTTATCCTGATCACAAAATCAGACAAAGACATCACAAGAAACAGATCATTATTTCTTATGATTTTAGATTTAAAAATTCCCATGAAAATACAAATAAAGACAATCCAGCAACATACAACGGCATGATATTCAATGACAAGGAGTCCTGGTGATGCAGCGGTTAAAGCACTCAGATGCTAACCAGCAGGTCAGCAGTTTGAACCTGCCTGCTGCTCCTTGGGAGAAAAATGTAGCAGTCTGCATCTATGAAGATTTATAGCCTTGGAAGCCCTATGGGGGCATTTCTCTTCGTCCTAGAGGGTTGCCATGAGTCAGAATCACCTTCATGGCAACGGGTAAGAGTAACGCCATAAAAAAATGTCATATATCCCAGGAATGTAAGAGTGGCTTAATATCTAAAAATCAATGAATCTAGTACAGCATAACTATTGATAGAATAAAAGACAAAAACTGCATGATCATCTCCATAGACAAAGAAAATGCATTTAACAAAAATCCAAAACCTTTCATGATAAAAATACTCATACTTTGTTCATGCTAGATCACATAAATAAGAAAAAAAAAGTCAACATTATTATTATTTTAAAGACAAAAAATAAAATTCATTCCTGGAAGTGTTAATATCATGAATACATCAAGATTATCATATAAATTTAAATTTCAGGATAAAAATAGTGAGCTACTACACAATCCTCCTTTGCTTTATTAATATCTGATCTTATAAAAAATGTGTGAAATACAAGATGCACCAAACTGAAAATAGGCTGAAACATTCCCTCCAAAGTTTCAAGTTTCTTTCTCTTTAAAGAGAATTTGAAGAGCCTGCCAAGAGGCAGCCATTTGAACAGAATCACCAGATATTCCCTGCTTTAAAGTCAGGAAAGGCGTGCATCAGTTTTGCACTCTTTCACCATAGTTATTCAGTCTGTAGGCTGAGCAAACAATCCAAGAAGCTGAACTATATGAAGAAGAATGCAGTATGAGGGTTGGAGGGAGATTTATTAACAACCTGCATTATGCAGATGACACAGCTTTCTTTGCTGAAAGTGAAGAGGATTTGAAGTAATTACTCATGAAGATCAAAGATCACAGCCTTCAGTATGGATTACAATTTAACATAAAGAAAACAAAAGTCCTCACAACTGGACCAATAGGCCACATCATGATAAATGGAGAAAAGATTGACGTTGTCAAGGATTTCATTTTACTTGGATCCACAATCAACACCCATGGAAGCTGTTGTCAAGAAATCAAAGGATGCGTTGCATTGTGCAAATCTGCTGCAAAAGACCTCTTTAAAGTGTCGAAAAGCGAAGATGTCACTTTCAGGACTAAGATGAACCTGACCCAAGCCATACTATTTTCAATCACCTCATATGCATGAGAAAGGTAGACATGAATCAGGAAGACGGAAAAAAAGAACTGATGCTTTGAATTATAGTGTTGGCGAAGCATATTGAATATACCATGGGCTTCTAGAAGAATGAACGAATTTGTCTTGGAAGAAGTACAGCCAAATGTTCCTTGGAAGCAAGGATGGCGAGACTTTGTCTTACATATTTTGGACATGTTATTAGGAGGGAACAGTCACTGGAGAATGACATCATGCTTGGTAAAGTAGAGGGTCAGTAAAAATGAGGAAGACCCTCAACAAGATGGATTGACACAATGGCTGAAACAATGGGCTCAAGCACAACGATTGTGAGGATGGTACAGGACCAGGCAATGTTTAGCTCTGTTGTACACAGGGTCACTATGAGTTGAAAGATGTCACCTAACACCAACAACAAAGAGACTTCAAAGGGCTGATTTCACTCTGGCCACTTTGCATTTTCTCTGTCGTGCCAGGAAGCTGTCTGTTAACTGTTAGTAGACAAATGTTAGACTACACATGGATCACTTTAATATATTAAGCAGCTATTTTTAAAAGTGACAAAATTTTTTTTTTTTTTATGGCAGGAGAGTGACGTTAACAAAGTATCATTTAAGATCATGCATTTTTTAATAAATATTAATTATTACAAATAAGTGATAGAATGGTATTTTCTAGTATGCTAATATTACAAATTGACTTTCCAATGTGATGTTTAGAGGTAAATGCGTTTAAAATTTTATTCAAAGATTACAAGTAAATATTTTTTAATAATTATACCATATTTAACAATCAAATTGTAGTAATGAAAATATCAACAATTGAAAGAAATCAAAATATTTAGAAAAAAATAACTGGGCTTTTAAAACTTGAATCCAAAGGACGTATTTTGAACAGTAGAAATACTATTTATTTCAAGGTAACTTTAGCAATGACATTTTCTATGGTTACTTTTAATTATTACGAAATTTTACAATGGCGTTTTTACACAAACCTTAAGGAAATGTTCAGCTGTGAGTGATTTCTAAATGTCGCTCAACTAGTCTCGGGAAGAAAACAAAAGTATGTCTCTTGGCAGAAAAATAAAAAGATGAAAAGTGATTAGCTTTGATTTCTTTTCACGTTTCTACTTATTCTTGCCCCAGATTCCTCAGAGTCCAAAAAAAAAAATAAAAGAAGAAGAAGAATGAATTTTAACGAGTCATCCTGTAAACAATGTTCGAAGTCCTTTACAATTTCCTTGTGTCGGCACAAAGCTTCCAGGGACAAGTTCCAGGTAATAATCTACTTCAATTCACATCCAATTAAACCAATTCATGGCCAGGAAGTAAGGAGCCACTGTAGAGATTATTTGATTGACCCATTACTGAATGTGTAATTCTTGCACCTGGATCAATTGAAATACCCTGCTCCCTGCTCATCCCCTCCCCTCTTTCTCCTCTGAGACTCCCCAGCAGAGAGGCATCTAGCTATTAATCAGTTCAGACTGTCTCCATGCTTGCAAATCACTCAGGGGTGGGGCTGACCCAAGGAGAGAGGCAGGCAACTGTGCTCTTCACTTAGCATATAAATGTGCTGAGAAATTATAATTTTAGGAAAAATTTATTTTTCTCCCTCTTTCCAAACCCTTTCAAAAAAAAAAAGAAAAGTTGCCATCGAGTCAATTCCGACTCATAGCACTCAGTTAATTGTGACTACTCTTTTCTGTTTTCTGAAATATCCTCTGTTATTTTACATTTCTTATCCAAACTGGAAACCCTAGTGGCACAGTGGTTAAGTGCTACTGCTGCTAACCAAAGGGTCGGCAATTCAAATCCGCCAGGCGCTCCTTGAAAACTCTACCGGCCAGTTCTACTCTGTCCTATAGGGTTACTATGAGTCAGAATCGACTCAACGGGAATGGGTTTGGTTTTTTGTTGTCCTTCCATGGGTAATTTGATTACTGTGTAAAATAATAGTCTGACAAACAGCTACAAATAGGACAACTTTAAATTTTCATTTTTTTAATTTTTCATAAAATGAGTGACAAGTATTAGCCATGCACATAAAAACATTTACAAATACAGCAATTTTTAGTGAATTTAGAAAGTATAAGTTAAGCGGGCGGAACGGGTAAGTTAAACATAGGTATCTTTTTTTTAAAGACAATAGAATAGAGTTAGGTAGGACAAATTTTATCAGTGGATCAAATATTTCAATTAATGTCATTAAATATTCTAAATTTAGTTAAACATACCTATGGCTAAATGCAAGCCATTACCATTAGGAAAACTAATCCTTTAACAGACTTCTGGTCAATAAAAAAATAAGGCAAGATTATGTGAAAAACTAAAAATATAAGTAGCATGGATAGCAAAATTAACATCGGTTTTCTTTTATGAATGTTAAGATAAATGGTTGATTCCTTTTAAATAGATGCATAGGCGGAACTAAATTTAATTTAAAACAATGGAATGTGATTAATGAGTTATCCAGCTGCATTCATTAATTTTTCATGTGAAGACAAACCGATTTTGGTTGTCAGGGAGGAAAAGAGGTAAAGGCTCAAACAGTTCCAGGAAAATAATCTTGAGAAAAATAAATAAAGGATAACTGATCTGACATTTGAATTTTCAATAATATGGCTGTATGTTTTATAAGAATTCCCAAAACTCTAGGAAATGCCATGAAAATTGTCTAGGCATTTCACAATAATTAAATAGAAAATAAACTGAAATGATCTGCTTATTCAAGCAAAGAATTGTGGTCCGTTCTGCCTTATACCAATTATGTCTCTCATTAAAAGTACAACAATTTCTGAAGGAGAGCACATTTTTAGGAGTCATGTAACACTGTCCCTCAGTGAAACTCACCATCACAAGTGATTGTTCCAACGATGTGCATTTTCTTTAATTGTCAAGTCATAAATTAGCACGAGTTCTGAGTCCCTGAGTAGTGTAAGCAGTTAAGCACTTGACTACTAGCTGAAAGATTGGTGGTTTGAACTCAACCAGTGGTGCCTTGGTAGAAAAGCCTAGTGATCTGCTTTCAAAATGTCACAGCCTTGAAAATACTACAGAAGGGTTCTCTGCAAACACGAGGTCACCGTGAGTCAGAACTGACTGGACGGCAACTAATAACAACCACGAGCATTAGTTCAGGAATGAAAGGATGTCTGTTAACCAGAAGAAATGAGATCATGGAATTCTAAAATTAAGGCTAGCAGAATATGTAAAGGGCACGCCACTCATGCCCTTGTCAACAGGAGATTAGGCTGTTGCTAAAATTACTTGAAAGAAACTTTTGCTTTTGGTTTTCCATAATACCATACAAGGACCTTTTTATAGTCTCCTTCTATCATAATTTTTATGTCCCAATTATGTGGGAAATTAAAATTTAACACTGTTTAACAATTAAAAAAAAATCTCTGAGATAGATATGTGTTTACTTACATTCATGTATAATCTCTATTTCTTTAGATAGATCAGAGCTAGAAGGATAAATGTTTGGCGTTTTGCTTCTTTGTTTTTGCACGTGGTTGATTTGCAATAGAAACAATACAGAATAGGATTCTTTAGCAAGTTACTAAAATCCTTCTCACAACAATCCTTTAGAATAATACTGATTAAATGGATTAATCAAATGGATTTATCGCTTATTCACTCAATCACTAACTGAGAGTTGATATGCCAGGTGCTACAAAAGTTACATAGAACGTTGGTGGTGCAGCGGTTAAACACTCAGCTGCTAACTGAAAGGTCAATGGTTCAAACCCACCAGCTACTCCAAGGGAAAAAGATGTGACAGTCTGCTCCTGTAAAGATTACAGCCTAGGAAACCCTATGGGGCAGTTCTACTCTGTCCTATAGGGTTGCTGTGACTGGGAATCGAATCAACAATGATGGGTTTGATTTTTTGGTTTATGGAGCTTCTATGACATTGCCTTGGTCAAGTTGTACAGACTTACCCAGTATTGTGTACTGTCTTACCCTTCACCAGATTTACCACTTACCTATTGTCTAGAGTTTTTCTCTCCGACCGCTCCCCCCCCGCTCAAAATCATCAAAGATTGTTTCTTTCTGTGTGTAGATATTAATACTTTTAAAGTAGCCAGTTTTATGAAAAATGTATTTATAAAGAAATATTTTTACATTTATCCCAGACTTCTAAATGGGCCACCACATTGCTCCAATGTTCAGACTTCATACTTTGGACAAACATGACTTATTTCAATAGCTGTACTACAACACAATCACCAGTAATTATCAATGCATCTTGATTGCATGTTCAATCAATTTCAGACTGCAGCAGCTGATAAAAATCTTCTATTTCTTCGTCTTTGGCCTTAGTGGTTGGTGCATAAATTCGAATAATAGTCGTATTAGCTGGTCTTCCTTATAGGTGTATGGATATTATCCTATCACTGACAGCATTGTACATCAGGATAGATCTTGAAATGTTCCTTTTGATAATGAATGCAACACCATTCCTCTTCAAGTTGTCATTCCCAGCATAGCAGACTATATGATTATCCAATTCAAAATGGCCAATACCAGTCCATTTTAGCTCACTAATGCCCAGGATATCGATGTTTATGCATTCCATTTCAGTTTTGAAAGTTTCCAGTTTTCCTAGATTCATACTTCGTACATTCCAGGTTCCGATTACTAATGGATGTTTGCAGCTGTTTCTTCTCATTTTGAGTTGTGCCACATCAGCAAATGAAGGTCCCGAAAGCTTTAGTCCATCCACGTCATTAAGGTCAACTCTACTTTGAGGAGGCAGATCTTCCCCAGTCATCTTTTGAGTGCCTTCCAACCTGGGGGGCTCATCTTCCAGCACTATATCAGACAATGTTCTGCTGCTATTCATAAGGTTTTCACTGGGTAATGCTTTTCAGACATAGTTTGCCGGGTCCTTACTCCTAGTCTGTCTTAGTCTGGAAGCTTAGCTGAAAACTGTCCTCCATGGGTGACCCTGCTGATATGTGAATACTTGTGGCATAGCTTCCAGCATCACAGCAAGACATAAGCCCCCACAGTATGACAAACTTACAGACATGTAGGATGGAAAAGGTTTGGTGTTTCTCAAGCAGAAAGAACTGAAGAAAAAAATCAAGCCTCGAGTTGCAATAATGAAGGATTCTATGGAGAAACTACTAAATGATGCAGGAAGCATCAAAAGAAAATGGAAGAAATACACAAGTCATTATACCAAAAAGAATTAGTTGATGTTCAACCATTTTAAGAGGTGGCATATGATCAGGAACAGATGGTACTAAAGGAAGAAGTCCAAGCTGCTCTGAAGGCTTTGGTGAAAAAACAGGCTCCAGGAATTGATGGAATATCAGTTGAGATGTTTCAACAAACAGATAAAGTGCTGGAGGTGCTCACTCATCTATGCCAAGAAATATGGAAGACAGCTTCCTGGCCAACTGACTGGAAGAGATCCATATTTATGCCTGTTCCCAAGAAAGGTGATCCAAATGAATGTGGAAATTATAGAACAATATCATTAATATCACACGCAAGCAAAATTTTGCTGAAGATCTTTCAAAAATGGCTGCAGCAGTATATCGACAGGGAACTGCCAGAAATTCAGGCTGGTTTTGGAAGAGGGCGTGGAACCAGAGATATCATTGCTGATGTCAGATGGATCCTGGCTGAGAGCAGAGAACACCAGAAGGATATTTACCTGTGTTTTATTGACTATGCAAAGGCATTGGACTGTGTGGATCATAACAAATTATGGATAACATTGTGAAGAATGGGAATTCCAGAACACTTAATTGTGTTCATGAAGATCCTTTACATAGATCAAGAGGCAGTCGTTCGGGCAGAACAAGGGGATACTGAGTGGTTTAAAGTTAGGAAAGGTGTGCGTCAGGGCTGTATTATTTTACCATACCTATTCAATCTGCATGCTGACCAAATAAGAGGAGAAGCAGGACTATATGAAGAAGAACAGGGCATCAGGGTTGGAGGAAGGCTCATTAAGAACGTGTGATATGCACCACAATCAATCAACTTGACCTCACAGACATGTACAGAACACTCCCCCAAACAGCAACCAAGTATACGTTCTTTTCTAGTGCACATGGAGCATTCTCTAGAATAGACCACATATTATGTCATAAAGCAAGCCTTAGCAGAATCCAAAACATTGAAATATTACAAAGCATCTTCTCTGACCATAAGGCCATAAAAGTGGAAATCAATAACAGGAAAAGCAGAGAAAAGAAATCAAACACTTGGAAACTGAACAATACTCTGCTCAAAAAAGACTGGATTATAGAAGACATTAAGAATGGAATAAAGAAATTCAAAAAATCCAATGAGAATGAAAACACTTCCTATCAGAACCTTTGGTACACAGCATAAGAGGTGCTCAGAGGCCAATTTGTATCAATAAATGCACACATACAAAAAGAAGAAAGGGCCAAAATCAAAGAATTATCCCTACAACTTGAACAAATAGAATAAGAGCAACAAAAGAAATCCACAGGCACCAGAAGAAAACAAATAATAAAAATTAGAGTTAAACTAAATGAAATAGAAAACAGAAAAATAATTGAAAGAATTAACAAGAGCAAAAGCTGGTTTTTTGAAAAAAATCAACAAAATTGATAAACCACTGTCCAAACTGACAAAAGAAAAACAGAAGAGGAAGCAAATAACCCAAATAAGAAATGAGAGGGGCGATATTACAACAGACCCAACTGAAATTAAAAGAATCATATCAGATTACTGTGAAAAACTATACTCAAACAAATTTGAAAACCTAGAAGAAATGGATGAGTTCCTAGAAACACACTACCTACCTAAACTAACACAAACAGAGGTAAAACAACTAAATAGACCCATAACGAAAGAAGAGATTGAAAAGGTAATCAAAAAACTCCAAACAACAACAACAAAAAAAACCCTGGTCCGGGTGGCTTCACTACAGAGTTCTAACAAACTTTCAGAGAAGAGTTAACACCACTACTACTAAAGGTATTTCAGAGCATAGAAAAGGACGGAATACTACCAAACTCATTCTATGAAGCCACCATATGCCTGATACCAAAACCACGTAAAGACACCATTAGAAAAGAAAATATAGACCTATATCCCTCATGAATGTAGATGTAAAAATCTTCAACAAAATTCTAGCCAATAGAATTCAACAACATATCAAAAAAGTAATTCACCATGACCAAGTGGGATTCATACCAGGTATGGAGGAATGGTTCAACACTAGAAAAACAATTAATGTAATCCACCACATAAATAAAACAAAAGACAAGAATCACATGATTTTATCAACTGATGCAGAAAAGGCATTTGACAAAGTTCAACACTCATTCATGATAAAAACTCTCAGCAAAATAGGAATAGAAGGAAAATTTCTCAACATAATAAAGGGCATTTATACAAAGCCAACAGCCAACAGCCAACATCACTCTAAATGGAGAGAGCCTGAAAACATTCCCACTGAGATAGGGAACCAGACAAGGGTGCCCTTTATCACCATTCTTATTCAACATTGTGCTGGAAGTCCTATCCAGAGCAATTAGGCTAGATAAAGAAATAAAGGACATCCAGATTGGCGAGGAAGAAGTCTAAGTATCTCTATTTGCAGATGACGTGATCTTATACACGGAAAACCCTAAGGAATCCTCCAGAAAACTACTGAAACTAATAGAAGAGTTCAGCAGAGTATCGGGATACAAGATAAACATACAAAAATCAGTTGGATTCCTCTATACCAACAAAAAGAACATCGAAGAGGAAATCACCAAATCAAGGCCATTTACAGTAGCCCCCAAGAAGACAAAATACTTAGGAATAAATCTTACCAGAGATGTAAAAGTCTTATACAAAGAAAACTACAGTACGCTTCTGCAAAAAACCAAGAGACTTACGTAAGTGGAAAAACATACCTTGTTCGTGGATAGGAAGGCTTAACATTATATAAAAATGTCTATTTCTACCAAAAGCAATCTACACATTTAATGCAATTCCAATCCAAATCCCAATGACATTCCTTAATGAAATGGAGAAACAAATCACCAACTTCATATGGAAGGGAAAGAGGCCCCAGATAAATAAGGCATTACTGAAAAAGAAGAACAAAGTGGGGGGCCTTACTTTACCTGATTTTAGAACCTATTATACCGCCACAGTAGTCAAAACAATCTGGTACTGCCACGACAGATACATGGACCAATGGAACAGAATTGAGAATCCAGACATAAATCCATCCACATATGAGCAGTTGATATTTGACCAAGCCCAAGCCCGAGCCCAATGCCACTGAGTCGATTCCGACTCATAGCGACGACCCTATAGGACAGAGAAGAACTACCCCATAGAGTTTCCAAGCAGCGCCTGTAGGATTCAAACTGCTGACCCTTTGGTTAGCAGCTGTAGCACTTAACCACCAGGCCACCAGGGCTTCCTGATATTTGACAAAGGTCCTAAAACAGTTAAATGGGGAAAGGAGAGTCTTTTTAACAAATGGTGCTGGCATAACTGGATATCCATCTGCAAAAAAGTGAAATAAGACCCATACCTCACTCCATGCACAAAAACTAACTGAAAATGGATCAAAGAGCTAAATATAAAACATAAAAAAATAAAGATCATGGAATAAAAAATAGGGACAACATTAGGAGCCCTAATACATGGCATAAACAGTATACAAAACATTATTAAAAATGCAGAAGAAAAACTAGATAACTGGGAGCTCCTAAAAATCAAACACCTATGCTCATCCAAAGACATCATCAAAAGAGTAAAAAGACTACCTACAGACTGGGAAAAAGTTTTTAGCTATGACATTTCTGATCAGCGCCTGATCTCTAAAATCTACATGATACTGCAAAAACTCAACTGCAAAAAGACAAATAACCCAATTAAAAAATAGGCAAAAAATATGAATAGACACTTCACTAAAGAAGACATCCAGGTAGCTAACAGATATATGAGGAAATGTTCACGATCATTAGCCATTAGAGAAATGCAGATCGAAACTACAATGAGATTTCATCTCACTCCAACAAGGCTGGCATTAATCCAAAAAATACACAAAATAATAAATGTTGGAGAGGCTGTGGAGAGATTGGAACACTTCTACACTGTTGGTGGGAATGTCAAATGGTACAACCACTTTGGAAATCGATTTGGCGCTTCCTTAAAAAGCTAGAAATAGAACTACCACACGATTCAGCAATCCTACTCCTTGGAAAATATCCTAGAGAAATAAGAGCCCTTACACGAACAGATATATGCACACCCGTGTTTATTGCAGCCCTGTTTACAATAACAAAAAGATGGAAGCAACCAAGGTGCCCATCAACAGATGAATGGAGAAATTATGGTATATTCACACAATGGAATACTACACATAGATAAAGAACAGTGAGGAATCTGTGAAACATTTCATAACATGGAGGAACCTGGAAGGCATTATGCTGAGTGAAACCAGTCAGTTGCAAAAGAACAAATATTGTATAAGACCACTATTATAAGAACTTGAGAAATAGTTTAAACTGAGAAGAAAACATTCTTTTGTGGCTACGGGGCGGAGAGGGTAGGAGAGGGACATTCACTAATTAAACAGTAGATAAGAACTACTTTAGGTGAAGGGAAAGACAACACACAATACAGGGGAAGTCAGCACAATTGGGCTAAACCAAAAGCAAAGAAGTTTCCTGAATAAACTGAATGCTTCGAAGGCCAGCGTAGCAGGGGCAGGGGTCTGGGGACCATGGTTTCAGGTAACATCTAAGTCAATTGGCATAATAAAATCTATTAAGAAAACATTCTGCATCCCACTTTGAAGAGTGGCATTTGGGGTCTTAAACGTTAGCAAGCAGCCATCTAAGATGCATCAATTGGTCTCAACCCACCTGGATCAAAGGAGAATGAAGAACACCAAGGACACAAGGTGATTATGAGGCCAAGAGACAGAAAGGGCCACATGAACCAGAGGCTACATCATCCTGAGACCAGAAGAACTAGATGGTACCCGGCTACAACCAATGACTGCCCTGACAGGGAACACAACAGAGAACCCCTGAGGGAGCAGGAGAGCAGTGGGATGCAGACCCCAAATTCTCATAAGACCAGACTTAATGGTCTAACTGAGACTAGAAGGACCCCAGTGGTCATGGCCCCCAGACCTTCTGTTGGCCCAGGACAGGAACCATTCCCGAAAACAGCTTTTCAGACATGGATTAGACTGGACAATGGGTTGGAGAGGGATGCTGGTGAACAGTGAGCTTCTTGGATCAGGCAGACACTTGAGACTATGTTGGCATCTCCTGCCTGGAGGGAAGGTGAGAGGGTGGAGGGGGTTAGAAGCTGGCGAAATGGACAGGAAAAGAGAGAGTGGAGGAGAGAGCGGGCTGTCTCAATAGGCGGAGAGTAATTGGGAGTTTGTAGCAAGGTGTGTATGTTTTTTTTTTTTTTTTTAATAACTTTTATTAAGCTTCAAGTGAACGTTTACAAATCCAATCAGTCTGTCACATATAAGTTTACATACATCTCACTCCCTACTCCCACTTGCTCTCCCCCTCTTGAGTCAGCCCTTTCAGTCTCTCCTTTCTTGACAATTTTGCCGGCTTCCCTCTCTCTCTATCCTCCCATCCCCCCTCCAGACAAGAGTTGCCAACACAATCTCAAGTGTCCACCTGATATAATTAGCTCACTCTTCAACAGCGTCTCTCTCCCACCCGCTGACCAGTCCCTTTCATTTCTGATGAGTTGTCTTCGGGGATGGTTCCTGTCCTGTGTCAACTGAAGGTCTGGGGAGCATGGCCGCCGGGATTGTGTATGGGTTTTTGTGTGAGAGAGTGACTTGATTTGTAAACTTTCACTTAAAGCACAATAAAAATTATATATATAAAAAAAAGAACCTGTGATATGCAGATGACACAACCTTGCTTGCTGAAAGTGAAAAGTCTTGAAGCTCTTACTAATGAAGATCAAAGACCACAGCCTTCAGTATAGATTACACCTCAACATAAAGAAAACAAAAATCCTCACGACTGGACCAATGAGCAGCATCATGATAAATGGAGAAAAAATTGAAGTTGTCAAGGATTTCATTTTACTTGGATCCACAATCAACAGCCGTGGAAGCAGAAGTGAGGAAGTCAAAAGACGCACTGCATTGGGTAAATGTGCTGCAAAGGACCTCTTTAAAGTGTTGAAGAGCAAAGATGTCACCCTGAAGACTAAGGTCTGCCTGATCCAAGCCATGGTATTTTCAGTCTCATCATATGCATGTGAAAGCTGGACAATGAATAAGGAAGAACGAATAAGAATTGATGCCTTTGAATTGTGGTGTTGGCAAAGAATATTGAATACACCATGGACTGCCAAAAGAATGAATAAATCTGTTTTAGAAGAAGTACAATGAGAATGCTTCTTAGAAGCAAGAATGGTGAGACTGCATCTTACAAACTTTAGACATGTCAGGAGGGATCAGTCCCTGGAGAAGGACATCATGCTTGGCAAAGTATAGACTCAGTGGAAAAGACGAAGACCCTCAATGAGGTGGATTGACACAGTGGCTGTAACAATGAACTCAAGCATAACAACACTTGTAAGGATGGCGCAGGACCAGGCAGTGTTTCGTTCTGTTGTGCATAGGTTCGCTATGAGTAGGAACCAACTCGACGGCACATAACAATAACAATACTACAACACCATTCCCAGTCTCTTAAAGCTATTTACAGACAGCTTTATGTCCATTGTACAATTCCATTATACTTTACCCAATAATGATGTACCACGGTCTGTACAATTAAAGTTGTTCCAGAGATACTTAATGCACTCTACAGTTTAGACACTGAGAAACTTAAAGAAAATATCATTTGCAAAACGCATCAGTAGTTCAAACATAACTTCTTATTATTTCAATGTATAACTCAAAATAGAATAAATAATTTTGATTTACTTTCAGATCAGTAATATTCATTCCTAAGCACTCATTCAAGAAATGCCTTAAGTAATAATAGTAACAAATGTAAGTCAAATAATAAAACAATTTGAACAATCTTAATTATCAGCCAAAACTACAGAATCATTTATATGGTCATTGTGTTTAAACATATTAATATTTTTCTCCAGAAAGATAAGCCCTTTTTTTTTTCACATCACTAGTGAAAATGAGCTTGGATTTCTCAGGATGTATGAAGTTGGTTTTCTTTCTTTTCTAACAGAATCTGAAAATTATAATATTGGCCATTTTGTCATGGTTTCTCACACAATCTGTTTGAATTTTCTTTTTAGAAAGAGTAAAAATTAAAAATATGATCACTTTTAACAGAGAAATTAAATTTTAGTCTGATTATACCCACTAAGCACTCTGATGCCTTTCAAATTATTTTTAACCAAAACATAGATAAATAAGAGGTGGTGTGATTTTTGAGAATAAGACATCAAATGCAGACCAGTGAAAACTACTAAAAGACACATGGGCCATCCCATGGAAATCTTAGTGACCTGAAACTCTTTTTCCATACACTTCTTAACCGTTATCCAGAACACACAAAATTTCCATCATTAATGTGTGCTTTGTTATTGAGAACGTGCTTGAAAAATACATTTTTTCATTTATCATGGGCCTGCGTTATCAGTTACATAAAAGAAACTGTCATAGGCAGTAAAGACTCTTATTAAAAATTGATTTTAGTCTCATTAGGGCTGAAAACACAACTACAATCTGAAGATCACAGTTGTGTCAGAATAGGGGCCAAAAGCAAAAGGAAATCGATATCAAATATTTCACTTCTGAGGTTAATAAATTTGCTTAAGGAAACGCACTGAAACATTTATATGAAGGAAGAATCTGGTAGCACACAAAGACTGTAGGTCTTTCTAAGGTCAATGATAATATTTCTCAGCTCAAGGCAGTAATAATTATATAACTATATATGATTCAGAAATACATAAAAGATACCAAAAATGAAACCCACTGGGGTTGAGTCGATTCCCACTCATAGTGACCCTGTAGAACTCAAATGCCCCATAAGGTGTCCAAGGCTATAAGTCTTTATGGAAGCAGACTGTCACATCTTTCTCCCACAGAGTGACTGGTAGGTTCCAATCACCAACCTTTCGGTTAGCAGATGAGCGCTTAACCATTGTACCACCAGGGCACCTTCATGTAATAGATAAAAAGTTTAAAATTGTTTTAACAAATAACTGTCATATACTTCTAAAAGTTAATCTAGAAATTCAAAAAGTGTGTGTGGGGGTATTCACCATTAACTATTCACCAAGGACAGTTAACTAGTCTGCTAATGTGTTACTGTTTGATTCACAGTATTCCAAAGCCAGTGATTACAGACTTAAATACAATTTCAATAAAATAAACTATACCATAAAGGATATTGTTTACTAAGCTAAGAAGAGCTAAGTACCATCTTTCACAATACCTTATTTTTACACAAATAATGCATGCCTTCTGTGTATGCCAATTTTTTTTTTTTTACATGTTGCTGTAAGAAAAAAAATTAGCATAGCATGATTACAAAAATACCTCGAGGGGTACGGGAGAGATTGGCAAACAAACATAGAGGGTGGGCATTATTTGTGTTAAAATACGGTAGTTCTAATTTTATATTTTAATTGCTACTGTGTCTTATTTTCTATAAAGAGCCAATGTCCTAAAGTAAATATGATATACATTAAAAACTCAATTGATTTTTAAAAATAAATGGTTGCAAGAAGGCCAACTCGTATCTTCAAAAATATCATCATTCTAAGCATGTACAGATAAAATATAGCAGAAGAAGGCTTCAGAGCATACGTTGTCATAAAGTTGACCCCAACTCATAGTGACCTCATGTAACAGAGTAGAATTGCCTCATAGTTTTCTTGCCTATAATTTTATAGAAACAAATTGCCAGATCTTTCTCCTGCAGCGCTGCTAACCAAAAAAAAAAAAAAAAAATTACAAGTTGATTCTGACTCACAGTGACCCTAAAGGACAGAGTAGAACTGCCCCATAGGTTTCCCAAGACTGTGATCTTTATGAAAGCCGACCACCGCATCTTTTTCCCACAGAGCGGCTGGGTTCTAACCGCTGAACTTCAGGTTAGCAGCCAGCACTTAACCACTGTACTACCAGGGCTACTTTTTCAAAGCATATAGGGAAAGCAGTATGAAAGATGTTGGTCCTGTTCAATCAAGAGGAAAACATGAGACTTCCAAGTGGAGAGATTGGAATTCATAGCTAGAGAAAGATGGAGAAGGAGAATCCTGGAAAAACAATGAAATAACAACAAAAAAACAAAAACCGCTGGTATTTCTGTTATTTCTGAAGTGAATATTCCCATCAGTAGTATCAATGTTAAGGAACCAACTCTATTTTCTCCACCGAATATAGACATTCATGTAAAGGAAAAATGGCTTCGTTCTTTTTTGTCCTTATATCTTCATATACAAAACATGTAGGTTATTAGTTAGTTTCACAGCTATGATAAATTGCCCAATGAAATTTAAGACTTAACAACGTGAAATATGAATAGCATTTATATTTTAGTATTCATAAGTCAGTTTCCCTAAGATTAATTTATAGCATACGTTACTTTCAAACGTTATTACTGCCTTCATTTGAAGACAAGCCTATCAGAATTTTATGATTATTTTACAAAAATAAATTGCTCCTACCTACAAAGCATTGTTGCAGATTTATCTGAGTGAAGGTTTAAAAATACTGCAAATTAGTAAAACTTCACAAATTGCAATAAAGTACAGTTTTTACAAGAAAGTTTATCCACATTTGCATTACTTGGGATCTTCATCACCATTCTTTCTGCATAAAAAAAATATATAAATTTGTTGAATCCCAGTCAGTTGGGTTTAGTATGCAGAAATATCAGGATGTATTGTCTTGATTATCTATTCTCTAAGTGAATGTTTAATTTTGAGGAAATAACCTATGCAGGAATACATTTAGCAAAGGCAAAGTAGGTAGTAATTCTACCTGAAACATGGAAAAAAAAAAAAAACTCAAAAATGTTCATTATCTAAGGTAAATTGAAAAAACAAAAACAAAATCATGTTAAGGGATATATATAAATAAGATTCTAAGGCAGCAGAAAGAGTGAAGAAAATAAAGGTTGGAGGAGTTGAAGAGAGGAGGACAAACATTTACAATATGACAGAAAAGCATTGGGGGACAAGTAGACAATAAAATACACTTGCCTTGCTATTTAGCCATACTTCTAAACAAACAATCTATAAAACAACAACAGGAGGTTTCAATGACAATATGTAAACTAGAAATTGATATTTCTATTCTATTTGACATTACTCAACATTACATATGACCTCAATGGAATTTAAATGAAAGGATAATACTTCAAAACAGACATCACAAAAATTTGACAAATACAAGGTTATGTCTCTCTGACAAGCAGAGCAGAAAATAGGCAATAGAGTAAGTGTTCAGTAAATACATGTTGCAAAAAGAAATGAAAAGATTGATATTGCAGTCACTCACCTGTGTCGCATCTGTCCTCTCCTTCACCCTTCCAAATTACCCCATATCTGGTCAAGGATCTTTTCTTGTAGGAATCACCTAGGCCTGCCAACATGCTGTAGCCATTTTGGAGCCCAAGAAGAGCTCCTTTGGAATAAAACAAAACAAAACAAAACAAAAAAACCCCAAACCTGTTGCCATCTTGTCTGTTCTGACTCATAGTGGCCCTACAGGACAGAGTAGACTACCCCATAGGGTCTTCAAAGAGTGGCTGGTGGATTTGAACTGCTGATCTTTTGGTTAGCAACCAAACGCTTAACCACTGCACCACCAAGAACACCAATTCATCAACAGAAGATTCTAAGAAGTGATAAAAAGCTTCCAGGTGAACCAGTGAACTTAGACAAGACTTCCTTCTGGACTTTTCAGCTAGTGAACACTAAATTCCCTATGTTGTTTAAGTTTCTTTGCCTAGGAACTCTGCTAGTACTTGTGAAGAAAATCATCAAAGGCAATCTGGAGAGTGGCTGTGACTCTAATTCATACCAGCTGGGCTTTTAACACAAGTTATTTAATAGTCTGAGCCTCTGTCTCCACCTGATACCACTCTTGCCAACCCATCTTAAAGTAGTCGCCTCTCAGGTACTATTTTCTCTAATCCAGAACTGCTTTGGGTCTGTTTAGTCTATCTTTTGCATGTATTTATCTATTCATTCATTCTTTTACTTATGTCTTGCAAGAACCATTCCAATGAAGGAATGCAGGGGCCGGGACAGGCTATCTAGTGTCACGTATGGCACATAATAGAAACTTAATAAAGCCCAAACCAAACCCATTGCTGCCAAGATGATTCTGACTCATAGCAACCCTATAGGACAGGATAGAACTACCCTATAGAGTTTCCAAGGAATGCCTAGTGGATTCGAACTGCCGACCTTTTGGTTAGCAGCAGTAGCACTTAACCACTCCACCTGCAGGGTTTCCAGAAACTTAATAGACACTTGTTAAATGAATGGATTTTTAAGGCACAGCTATTAAACTACGTAAGGTGGGGGCTGACTTTTGGCAGGAATGAATGAGGTAAGAGTATAAATGATACACAACTGGTTTTCTTTTCATTTTCCTCTGTTTTGTGCTTCATTGGATCCTCCTGGCCCCAGGTGCAAATAATTCTAATTGCAAAAGAACAAAAATTTTGAGTATTCTAGGGTAAAAATTATCAGACCTTAATTAAACAACTGAGTTAGAAGCAATTTTTACAGAGATATTTAATTTAAACTTATTTGCTATGGTTTTATATGACATATAAATTATGTCAATCAAACTTTGGCCCACATTACTTAAATCACAGAAAAATAAGTATGCCCAGTTCTGTTGACTTGCAGTTTCTATGAAGCTATAATGTGAAGAGAGAACTTAAAATTCTGTGCCTGTCCTGTTCATCTTTGTTTGGGTGAAGGAAAAACCCTTGGCTTTGCTATCTGTGAACAGCAGTACGTGGCTACGATAAGGTGGATTGAAGGACAAGCAATGGATAAAGATCAAAAGACGCATTGAGTGCTGCTCACTCCGTCCCAAATGACCAGCAGCATGCAGATCTACCCAGAGAGAAGCCTGGGGAACGGTGATCCAATTTATGTGTCATCCAAGAAGAATAAAAGAAAAGTGAGATTTCATTTTGTGGGACTTGGAAATCAGGTAATATGTTTAGGGTATGTTAAAAATTTTGGATGACATATTTTGAACTTCCTTGCTCCTGTCATCCTTTCTGCTTTATGTTGCTGTACTGTTATTCCTAGGTTGCTCTTCCCCGCACTCTGGTAGCTTCCCTGTGTCCTAGCTCCTCCCTTATCCTGCCCCTCTGACAAAGCAGACACAGCACAACATTCAATCATCAGCTGATAAGGTGTAAGAAGCTACTTGCTTCCAACAAAGCTGGGAGTCATTTTGAAAGCATTTCCTTAGAGCTGAGACATAGCTGAGACACAGCTGAGGCATAGGCTTTTGATGGGTAATCAAGGTTTACAAAAGTTGAGTTCACAGGAGGTTTATAGTATCAGGACACATCTTTCCTGGGCTTTCCAGACCATTTAATGCTTGTTTTGTGAATCAAAGAACACAAGCATTGAAGCTAGAGGAAATAAAGTAATAGCTTACAAAGCTACAAGGGGAAGGTGAGGTAAGGATGCTTGAAAAAAGGGTTTTATTTTTGTCTTTTTTGAATGAAAATGTCAGTTTCCTTCCTATCTCCTGCTTCTGCAAGAACCGCTAGATAGATGTCGTCAACATCTCAGCAGCAACGACAGCCCAGTCAACTCAACTATTGCCCTCGATTCAATCTTTTATGACTTCACATAATCTTCCAGTGTATATGGTGTTTGACCTTCACTTGACCCCCATTCTGTTTGGACTTTCACTTCTCTATACTCAACTTTACCACAAACTTCAATGTCATAACTTCTTTGAAACCCAAAGCCAAGAATTTTGGAACTATTTTCTACTACTGACAGTAAATATATTTACAGTCACTAGCTTGGTGCTACAAAAAAAAAAAAAAAAAAAAAAAAAAACCCTTAATTACTGTTGTTGACGGTAATATTTTGGGGGAAAATATTAAGTGCTTTTCAACTTATGCATAACCTTTCCAGGCTCAATTGTATTTAAGGGAGTTATAGCTTGTCATAGCCCTTTATTCTAAAGTCCCTATTTATAACTAAATCTAGCGTGTTCCGTATATAGTAGCTCTATTGAGAAACTGGGATGAGAGACAGATGAGCAGAGTAAAGGTGGGGGACTGCTGCCATTTAGGCATACACAGGCATTTAAGTAAAGGCAGATGGGAACGAGAACTCGTGCCTGGGTAAGGAAATTACCATACTCCAATTAAGTGGAAGGCAGGAAAGAAAGTGTGCAGGCTAAAAATACAAAACTCTTTTCAGCACAAAGCTCTTAGAGGTAGTTATGCAAGAAATATGTTTAAGGTCTGAGGCTTGGCAGAAAGATTGGTAGCAGGCACTGCTCCACAGCTCTTCCAAGATCAGTGACAGAAAAATAATTTCTTCTCAGCACATTTTTAGAAACGTGCAGGTATTTGAATGCATTTTGTCTTCAAGTACACTGATGCATACACGCCCACAAGCGCACTTCAGATTTCCTAGACAAATGATAGAAGCAAGACCTACAAGCAGAGTTGGTAGCCATTTTACATTAAAATGACAACCATCACAACAAAAATCCTGTAGGTCCAAGTTTTTGTGTCATCTGATAGAAGTAGTCCTCTGTGTTTGCCAGTGCCCTGGGACTCACTTAATTAGCATCTGTGTTTGCACTCAAAAATGGAAATTATCAACTTTTTTTCTCCTTGAGAATAGAGAAAACTAGTCAATGGGAAGAACGACATCATAATTATCTTCTTACCATTAACGTCTGACCCAATGCTTAGCCCATGGGAGGTGCACAGTACCATCTGCAGACTTGGCTCTTGTTTGAAGTCAAATAATAAGTCTGAACTACTTGTGGGTGGAGCTGTTTAATTTTTTTTAATATTATCTGCAGTATATTTATATATTATTTACATATTGTGTATGTATGTTGTCTATATCATTATTTCTATCTACCTGTCTATCATCTGTCTACTGTAGGGAGAAACATGAGAAATGTTCAGACTGTATTGTAATTTGAGAGAGACAATTCACATTTAAAAGAGTAAATTCAAAATATGAAGTATTGTTGAGGTAAAATAAAATTGCATTTTTTGAACTCTGTCTGGGAGAAGGAAACTAATGTTCATTGAGAACCTATTTCACTCTTCCAAGCACTTAGCTACGTCATCTGAATGCATTAAGTTTAATCCTCAAAAGAATACTTGAGGCAGATACAACCTTCATTTTATAGATGAGGAAATTGACCAATCTAACACTTTGCTTTCATGATTCTTCAGTTCCAATGGAAATCTTCATAATAACAGATTTTACAGCTAAGGCTATTTCTCTTCCATTTCTATGCTTAATTCACCCAGGAACCAAAATATTACATATGAAGAATAAAACGATTTAGAACAGAGGGCTCAGCCTTACATTAACGTGGCTATTGGTTCCATACAAATTGTAGAGCCAAATTTTCCCTAGGTTTTAAAAAAAAAAAAACAAAAACATTTTTTTCCCCCAATTCATCCACACATTCATTTAAATATCTAATAAAAATTTACTAAGGATATGGTGTTAAAGTAGGTGATGGAAGAGACAAAAATAAAATAGAAGCTGCAGTCACTTCTGTTTGAGATGCCATAAAAGAATAAAGCAAAACAGTGAATTAAGAGGCAACTAAAAAGAACCCACAGATAAAGTGCATCTTGAATGCATCTTCAAATTCTGTATGTATGCAAAGGACTGAGGTCAGTCTAGGTAAGAGAAACAGCATGAAAACAAGGCCTGGGATTAAGACAAGAGGGATGTGTATACGGTGAACGTGAGCTCTACCTGGTAATCAGTAAGTACATAAGCTTGCATAGGTATGGTCAAGTCCTCCTTGAATACTGTGTTGAAACATGTAAAATTGACATTATGAAACTACTGTTTTATAAAGAAGGATTCTGCAGTTTTACGATGATTTGCAAATGAGCAAGATTTTCAAGGAGACAATTTAGGAAGAAAAATTTTCCCCAACAAGGCAGGAGTAAGAACTAAAATGTAAGATGACAATGATAGAAGCAAAAATATTGACTGAGTAGAGACTGTGAACTATGGTATAACTTCCTTTTATCTCCTTCATCATCCCTACCAGAGCTGTTAAAATCAGGTTTAAGTAAATACTTTAATGAAGCTGAAACAATAGCCAAGTTAATTTGGATATTGACAAACACATTAGAGAAATTAGGGTGGAAATAGGGGAATAAAAAACTTCTAATTTTTGTATACAAGCATTACTTTTGAGATCTTCAAGTAAGTAGGAGGATGGAACATACCCAGCAGAAGGTAATACCTAGTAAGTTTTACTCATTAACATAAACCGATTGTTGAGGGTCTGAAGGTTCTCTAGGGTAACAAGCATGAAACAAGGAAAGCAAATCTCCATGGACTGAATCTAAGAGGAGGACACCTATAGCTCAGAGAAAGAAGCGAGGTGGGTTATAGAAAATAGAGAAGTAAAAAAGAGGCTGGGGAATAGAATGGTGTCAAAGAGGATGGAATGAAGAATTCCAAGGAGAGACTGGGTGGAAATTAATCTTTATTGAGTTCCAATTATGCAAGTTGTTATACATATTTTACCAGGTATATTCTATGACCACCACACACTAGAAATAGTGAATATATTATGATAAATTCATACTTATGTGTTCCTACAATACAGCAATAAAAATTAA
Source organism: Elephas maximus indicus (assembly GCF_024166365.1). Lineage (NCBI taxonomy): Eukaryota > Metazoa > Chordata > Mammalia > Proboscidea > Elephantidae > Elephas > Elephas maximus. The sequence continues at coordinate 2,555,663 of NC_064830.1, read as the reverse complement.
TTATTGCTGGACACAAAACACGAATGAATCTTAGAAACATAATATTGAGCAAAACCCCAGACACAATAAAATGAATATACTATAATTCCATTTATATAAAAGTTAAAAATTTAAGGCAAACTAAACTACTAATTTTATTAATTCAAAGTGAGATGTTGTAGATTGATTACTAAAAAAAGAAGACCAAGATACCATTGCACAAAAGTGAAAACCAAAAACCTGCTGTCATCGAGTCAGTTCCTACTGATAGCAACCCTATAGGACAGAGTAGAATTGCCCCATAGGGTTTCCAAGGAGTAGCTGATAGATTAGAACTGCTAACTTTTGGTTAGTATCCAAGCTTTTAACCACTGCACGACCAGGTCTCCAGGTAGAAGTCAGGAGAGGGATTATCTTTGAGGGGCAGGAGGGGTTAACGTTAGAGAAGGGGTCTTCAAAGGTGTTGGAAACGTCCTATCCCTGGACACGGTGGAGTTCTACTGGTTCTGTCCTTGTGATGAAGGCTTAAGCTGTGAACTACTGCCTTGGTCTGTTTCTGAACATGCCTTTTGTTTCACAATTAAAAAAAAAAAATGCTTTAAAAAAAGCCAGCAATTTGATGTGCTGAAGAAGTGGGTGGGGGTCTCTTCCCTGAAGGATTTATCACTCTGTTTGGGGACTGGCCTCATTCCATCTGCCCTGTATTAAATAAAGGTGTTTTTGTGACCAGTCATCTTTTACGGCTTGAGTATCATTACCCTTGTTTTTAGCTCTTTGATTTATACGCACTGAGAGGTTGATAATGCCTAAATGGATGTTATTAGAATTTGTCTGGGAGTAACAGCTTTGGATTATGGCATCTGAGGCAGTGGGCCAGGAATAAAAAAGAAGGAGAAATATGAAGAAAAGTGGTATCACTGTTCATCCGAAATAGAATATTTTGCCAGACATAGATCTTGCTGATTGGGCAGAGTGCATAAAAACAGGAGTGATTTGTTCGTCCCTGTATAAGCCTAAAGGCCAGTATCTCATTTAAAGTATTGTTTTTCTTTTTATTAAGGAAGTGTCTTAAATAATAGACCATAAAAGGAGTTGGCATAAAGACTGCGTATACCCTGAACTTTTTTTTTTTTCCCTCTCCATAAGAAGGGAAATATTCAAAGAAATATTTGGCAATTTCATGAATAATTCTTACGTCAATACAAACTCTTTTAAAAGCTTTAGGTATATTTAGAGGTATAATTACAATGCATTTTCAACATGGGCATGAAAGATTCAGGTTCTAACGTTTGTCGTCTGAAATCAATAATGAAAAGTATGTGCATAAGCAGGTTATGAAGCTATTCCTGAATGTGTTACTTACAAACCCAGAAGCTCAACGATGCTTAGATTTCTAATTATGTTTGACAGAAATAATGTCATCATAACCCCCAACAGAATAAACATCCTTAAGAACAGAAATGTTTTTGTCATTTTAGTAGAAAGAGCATGGGCTTTGAACCAGAAGGTCCTGGATTCAACTTCTCACACTTAAAAGAGGTGTGTCTTTAAGGTATTTGCATAGGTTTTCTAATCCTCAATATCTACAATAATAAAAGGGCAGCTGCATGGGTCAAATGATAACAATATAAAGCACCTTATAAAGTCCCTGGCATAGAGCAATTGTTCAAAAAAAAAAAAAGAGAGAACAAACCCCTTCTTACTCCAAAAATAGTTTCCGCTACTTGTCAATAATCGTGGCTAAATAAACACTAATGTTCTTGAGGAGTTGTAGCTACTGGACTGCGGGCCACAACTATGTCCTTCTGTATGAACACATACGAAATTCAATCCATACTATCTATCACATTATTCCAGACAAAATTTGTTGAATGTTGCCCGTCATTCATTTTTTAAAGTATCCCGTGTACACCCAAATCTCCCATGAATTTCTATTATTTTTTAAACTCCTTTTCTGACTTTAATCCTTATTATTGAACTATTCTCTATTTCCATATTGTTGTGGTTAGCTGCTCTAGAGTGGGCCCCCCCCCCACTCATGGTGACCCCATGCATGATGAAATGAAATGCTGCCCAGTCCTGCACCATCCCCGTGATTGGCTGCTAATTGGGTCATTGTGATCATTGGGTTTTTACTGGCTTATGTTCAGAAGCAGGTCCCCAGGCCTTCCTTCCCAGTCCGTCTTGGTCTGGAAGCTCCAGTGAAACCTGTCCAAGCATCACAGCAATGAGCAGACCTCCAATGACAGATGGGTGGTGCCTACAAATGAGGTCCCTTGGCCCGAGTGGAGTCCATTTAGCAAGTTAAGAACATAAAGGCTTTTAATGACTAAACTGGGAACTTAAATACTCATTCTAAGAGTTTCCAACACCTCAGTAATTGTTTTGTTAGTAATCAAAGCTACTGTAACATCACAATTATTAAACTTCTAGCAAAATCATGAATTCATGCTTTGGCAACTAATAGGACAATGTGAGATGACCAGCTGACTATTGAAATCCATCATGAAGCTAGGCTACATCTCACAGACAGCTGTGCCATGTGGCAAAGTCTTCTCCAACAGAGCATTAATAGAAACGATTAACGCCACATCTTAGGCCAGCCTATTAAACTTCTCATGTACCCTCTCCATGCCATTTCCCCTTCTGCCATTTGGGTGCAGACAATGATACGGTAGAAGATGGAGCTACAAAATGGAAGGAACCTGGCTTCCAGAATGGCAGTGGATACACCACTGACTTAAACTTTACCCAGGACTCTTAAATGAACAAGAAACAATTGTGTTACAACACTGAAACTTTAGTCTGTTTTTACAGAGCCTAGGCAATACTAAATTCTACAGTCAGCTGCTCTGTTTTCTTTTTAAAAATATTGTTCTATCAAAAAAAAAATCAACCTGTTTATAAGTAATTAATTTAATTATGTTTAAGTTGACAGAACAATATTTTAAGTAAAGATTTCTAAAAGGGCAACCACTTATTGATAAAATAACTGCACCTCTTTTAGATTAAGAATGGAAGCCGTGTTTGATTTTTGTAAGAATGATAATTCTCTAGGATAAATAATTAGGGGACAATAAACTTCTGTCTTTTAGCTAGCTTTTTCTGTCCTTAACATATATGGAGAGAGTTCATCAAATACTTTTTGTACTTAAATAAAATCAATTTTAAAAAATTTAACAATGCTTTTCTGAGATATTTCCATAAAGTCTTGCCCTTTTGTGAGGAAATAATCTTATACACCTACTCCTCACTTATTGACATGGTTACGTTCCAAAGACCAGGTTGTTATATGAAAATCATTGTTATGTAAAAATGGAGGATGATCACTACAGATCACAAAACGGAGGATGACTACATCACTACATACCTGACAAATTACATCATTACATAACTAGCAAATTACATTATACATGACTGCCAAACCACTGAGAATCATGGCTCAGCAAAGTTGATACATAACCATAACCTTAACAGCTGGCATTACTCTCCCCTCATACCTCGATATTTGTTACTGCCAGGTGTAAATCATTAATGTGCAAAATAGTCTGATAGTAGATTTTGTACTTTGTTGTAAATCCAAAATGTTGGATAAGAAGATAGTCGATAAGTAAGAAGTGGGTGTATTTAACAACACTTACTAGCGCAATTTTTTTTTCATTCTAAACTTCAACAAGTTTCCTAAGACTGAACTTTTACATCACCTCAAATTTCTGAAAGTTTCTGAAACAAATTATTGACATTTGTTTATAAATATGCCAGTACAGAAACCTTAGGTAACAGACAACTGTGTAAAAATTGTCAGTGTTTTGTAGGTGACAAATATTTTTCTCTTTAAATCCTGGCTCAGCACTTACATTATTAAAGAATAATTGCTTAATGAAGTCTAATCCTTTCACAAGTTTTTCCTTAGAGTAATTATAGTGTCAATGTTATGCATAGTATTTAAACCAAAAACCAAACCCACTGCTGTCAAGTCGATTCCGACTCATAGCGACCCTATAGGACAGAGTAGAACTGCTCCATAGGGTTTCCAAGAAGCACCTGGTGGATTTGAACTGCTAACCTCTTGGTTAGCAGCTGTAGCACTTAACCACTACACCACCAGCGTTTCCATACATAGTATATGCTCAATATTATTCTGTAAACATTATCAAGTGCTTAGTAGGTGCCAGGAACTGTGCTTCACTAAAACTAGTGAATACGAAAAACCATATGACAAGGTTCTTACCCTTAAGAAGCTTACAATATAGTTTGGGACAAAGACGTATAAATATCAGATTACCACACATGAACACAGATGTTATAATGATGGCTTATTCAGAGAGCCATGGAGGGAACATGTTTCCAACTGAAACAAAGTTTCAATGAGGTGGAGATATTTTAGCAGAGCAATGAAAGATGGGTAAATGTTCACCTGAAAGGAAGGAAAGAGAAGGCAGTTTCAGTCTGAGAGATCATTTTTTCCAAAGACATCTTGGTGATGTTACTATGAACTGTAATAGAACAGTTTTCATATGTGTTCTTTTGTCTTTACGATCAAAGAGTTTATCTGAGGCTGAGGGGAAAGTATTAGACACTAGCCAGCATATGTGGGACCATGTGAAAGAGCAGCAAAAATAGGGTCAGCAGGAGGTAACACATGCAGAAAAGACAAGACCTAGGACCCAAAGAAGACAGACACAACTGAACCTTTCTCTGTCACCAGGTAGGAATTATAGCTGTCTTGATGGATATTATGAGCTGTCTAGAAATGAAAAAAAAAGTGAAATAGCAGTGCAGTGTGATTAATTACTTTTGGGTGTGGTCTTTCTAGCCATGGACTTTTAACTCCCACCCTGGTGATTGTGTGGGCAATAGGGTAATTGTGGCCCACCAAGGCGATTGGTCAGTTTTGCCCTAAAAGAGAGCCACACAAAAAAAGACCAGACTTACTGTCCTGACAGAGACCAGAGAAACCCTGAGAGTATGGCCCTGGACACTGTTTTAGCTCAGTAATGAAGTCCCTCCTGAGGTTCACACTTCAGCCAAAGATTAGACAGGTTCTTAAAACAAAATGAGACTAAAGGGGCACAACACCCCAGGGGCAAGGATAAGAAGGCGGGAGGGGACAGGAAAGCTAGTAATAGGGAACTCAAGGTCGAGAAGGGAGAGTGTTGACATGTCATGGGTTGTTAACCAATGTCATAAAACAATCTGTGTACTAACTGTGTAATGAGAAACTAGTTTCTTCTGTAAACCTTCATCTAAAGTACAATTAAAAAAAAAAAAAAAGAAAGAAAAATAAAAGAGCCAATTCCAGAGCAGAGAAAGACTCCCACCACCACCAGGGAAGAACAGCCAGGAGCAGGTGAGAAGTGGTGGCAGTAGAGACCCGACAGCAGAGATCTGGCAGCAGGAGATGGCGCAGTGGGCTCTAGGCCCAAGAAGGCAGAAAGCTAAGTGCCTTTGGGGAAAGGTCGAGGGCCAGGAGAGAAGCGTGCCTGTGAGCATGGCTGGGAAGAGGCTGTCCTGGTGGAAGAACTGTATCCTAAGTGTTCCTGAGCCTGCATTGTGGCTGCTACTTCCCTAATAAACTCCATAATTGTGAGTATGGTCTGTGAGCTCTGTGTGGCCATTGCAATGAATTATCCAGATGAGCAGAGAGGTAGAGAGTGCTGTGCGAGGGAAGGTGGGTGTCAGAACTAGTAAAGATGGTGGAGAGAGGGGGCTTATCTGACATCCGCCTCAGAGAAATCCACCTTAGGCTGTTGATCTTGGTTGTCCTTCACCTTGTGGGGCTGGGGGAGGTCAAACACTTCCCCTACGCTGTTTTTTACAAGCAGATCTAGGAGGCAGGAAAAATATAACAGTTTTCTTTTTTCAATTCCTGGAAAGTGTCATTTTTAGCCTTTCTCTGACACTGCTTAAATTTCGTTCATTTAACAAACATTTATTTTTCAATGGCTATGGGTCTCACTTTGCTAGATGCTCTGGGGTGATATGAAGATGAAAAGGATACAACATTTGTCTTCAAGGAAGCTACGGGATGGTACTTTCAGCTGGTCCAAAAACCGTGTTACAATGTTGATACAAATTTTTACATATAACCTTCTGTCATGCTTCAAAATCAAAAGAAACAATTAGATATGAAGGAAATAAATAAAAACCTTTATTCCAGAATTTAATTTAGTAATTTTTCTTTCTTTTTTAACTAAATTATTCAAGCTCTATAAATTTGCATTCTAGACTCTACTGCATATTAAAGTGATGAGGGGAAATTAGTGCTATACCATATTTTCTTAATAAATAAATGAGTTGGGGGGGTTTGTGAGTTTTTTTTTTTTCTTCTGAGATAACAATTCTTGTTCACAGGGCATCTGGTACTGGATTTGAACAAATTTTAGCTATTTCAGAGGCAAATCAGATGTATTTAGATGTAAAGATATAAAACACCCATAAATTATTTCAATAAGATGTCAAAATAATGAGTCATGATACATCAACCACTTAAAATATTAACTTTTTTTTTTATGAATGTTAACTTTCTGGAAGCTTTCAGTAACATCTCTGTCTTGAAGAAAATGTCTAAATAGGATGAGGCATCTAGAAAACCAAAAACAAACAAGCAAAAAAAAACATTGCCATTGAGTTGGTTCCAGCTCATAGTGACCCTATAGGGCAGAGTAGAATCGCCTCATAGGGTTTCCAAGGCTGTAAGTCTTTACAGAAGCAGACTGTCATCTTTTTCCTGGGGAGCAGTTGGTGGATGAGACATACTGGGGTATAAAACCCACAAATTAGACTTAAGATCTAAATATGAGACCAGTCTTTAACCTTCGTCGAGATTCGACTGTGATTGATGTGATACATAAAGGACAACAGAGAAAGCCCTGATCTTCCCAGTGGTCCTTCCCCTACTAAGTAAGCAGATTTCCATTTACAAAATAAGAAAAGTAATGATCCAACCCATTGTGCCGAGTATTAGTGAGAGGAAATCAACCCATATTGATTTCTTTTATAAGGAAACAGGACAATATAGTATACTCCGCAAAGTCAAGTTATCAGGGTGATGAAAACAACGGTGTTCAAGTAATACCTGAAGCATGAGGAAAGGAGAGTGAGTTCAGTAATAGAAGAGTGGAAAATAAGACAGAAAAAAGAGAAAATACTGTAAAACAGAAGTAGAGTAGGATAAATAATAGAAATAAAGTGATATTATAGAGAGTTATAGCAACGATAGCAAAAGTAGGCATTGTAATTCTTACTGGACAGTGCAGAAATCTACTACTTCCCTAAATTGAGATAAGTCATACTTAGAAATGTAAAGAGTAGTGTCCAATATAGTTAGTGTGAATGAACAAAAGCAGACCACACCAGCCTAGCCACCCTGGCCAGACAATTATCAAGTCCACTGTGAGAAGTGATTGCATTAAATGCACCTCTGAATAGTGATATAAAATGTCTCAAATCATTCTATAATATTCAGTATTACTTTTAGAATATATACCCATCTAGATTTCTGTGTCATTCATCTCTACTTATCACACAGGTAACTGAAGAATATGAATTTGAATGACCCTTTGGTCCCTGGACTAAGGTCAAGCAGGTATATTGCTGACTCAGTGAATAATAATAATAATGGTAGTCAACATTTCTGAAGGTTTACTGGGCCCTATTCTATGTTCCTTATATCTAACATTTCACTTAATTATCATTAAAAAAAAAAAAACTTATTACCACCCTTTATTACAGATATTGGACCTTCAATGCAGGAGATTTAAGTAACTTGCCCTAAAACACACAGCTGGGCATGGTAGGAGAATTCACCTGGTCCTGTCTTCCTCACAGAGTTTTTATGCGGATTACTTGATAGAATTATGAGGAAGCATTAAGTATTCCCCAAATTACCCATGTAGCCATTCTTACATTTTTTAGATTAATTAACATGAACCATACCTAGAAAAACCAAAACATCTAAGTTTTATAAAAACAAACCCTGTACTATGGGCCAAGGCAAGAGACTTCATATTCCATCTCAGATGATAGTTATCTTGGGGAGCCACATTCCTGCCACAGATCCTCCTTGCTCCCTCCTTCCCTCCTTTCCTTCCTTTCATTTCTCCTTCCTTCTTTTCTTTTTCATAGTGAAGAGATCATACTAGATAATCATCAAGGAATTGTTCAATGCGTCCTTTATCCTTCGTAGCTTTCTCTGATTTATCCTCTCTTTCTTAAGCTTCATTTTTCATAGCCGTTGTTCAGTCTAGTCAGCACTCTCCTGCTGTTCACTTCCAGGTGTTAACAGGATATCAACATGAAATTTAACAAGTTCTCAAGAGTTTGTTAATTTTTTGTTTGCTGCATAGCAAGCCTGAAAAAGGGTTCAGCCCATGGACTGACCCATTTTTAACTTGTACCAGAAGAACGTGTGAATTCTCAGGGTGAAATTGGCAGCCAGCTAAAAGCCATATTCCTGAGGCTATGAACGTTCTGCCTCCCCTCATAAGTGCCCTCATACAGAGCAGAATAAAGCAACTAGAAGGAAACATGCAGGATTCTGTCTTTTTAAAATTTGGGAGAATAAAATCAGGTTTTGTTGCAAACTTAGGGGTTTGTATTTTGGGGTTTAAACAAAATTATTCTGTTTAAAAAAGAATACAGAAAGTGGCAAACTTCAAAGCTACTGGAAAGCTGTTCATTTAAACACAACTCCCAAATATCACCTGTGAAATTTTAATTATACTAGTGATCACCTAAGGAGCCGTGGTTGCACAGCGGTTAAGCCTCCAGCTGCTAAATGAAAGGTTGGAACACACCACTGGAGAAAGACGTGTCAGTCTGTGTCCATAAAGATTTACAGCCTTGGAAACCTCATGGGGCAGTTCTACTTTATGAGTCGGATTCGACAGCAGTGGGTTTTCAGTGATCACTTTGAATGTACGTTAACATCGGTATATTAAATAGATCCCAAACATTCCAGGCTCAGGAAAGGATGGAATGTCTAAACTGGAGCACTTCTCCTTCAGTTAGAGAAGAACGTTTGTTTTCTGAAGTGATACAGAGAATTACATCCAGACGATACATAGTCTAAGTACTTGAGTGCTCAGTGGAGAATAGAAAGGCAAGGATAAGAGAATAAGTGACAGAGTACTTTGCATCTGTGCTGTCTAATTGGTAATATGTATATATTTTTATTTGTTTTTTTTTTTTTTGGAAGTTTGTATTGCACAAAAAAATTTGTTGCTTTGACAGAGAAAAATAGTTTAAAATTTTTGATGAAGTTTTTATTTTTCTTGACTACAGTAGAGGATGCTGGTTAAGTGATGCTTTCACAGTGGTGAACTCTTCTCAACACCATAGAATTCTTTATTCAGTAGGTCTAATGCTTGATATCACTGGTTCTCAGGTGCTGATGACGTTTCAATCTGATGCTGAGAATTTTCCAACCGTGCGTGATTGCAAGAATCACCTGGGATCCTTGTTAAACTGCACATCGGAGCTACCTCATCTGATCTAAAGCAGCCATCGTGGCCACACTGGTTAAGCCTCAGCTGCTAACTGAAGGGTCAGCAGTTCAAATCCATCAGCTGCTCCATGGGAGAAAGATGTCAGCTTGCAGAAACATGCACAGCCTTGGAAGCCCTATGGGGAGTTCTACTCTGTCCTGTAGGATCGGGACGAGTCAGAATTGATTCCAGTGCAATGGGTTTCAGGCACCCTATATAATGACTCCAAACTCCAGAGGAGAAACCCGATAATGCGCATTCTTAACAAGAACTTCAGATGATTCTCAAGATCAGGGCAAATGTGGAAATTTCTGAAAAAGGAAAAGTGCGAGTAAAGAATTCAGAGAAACGGATGTAAGTCCAACTAAACTCTTAGCAACTGAGATCACTCAATCCAATCAACCTCCAAAAATATTGGTTTCCTTAGTTTTTAAATAAGAAAAGTAGTACAAGCACTGTTTAATGAAAAGGGAAAACTAAATTGCTCAAATACTGTATCTAAATACTGTATCTAGAACTTAATAAATATAAAAGACATTAAAGGTATTATTAATAACTTATGGAGAATGAGGAAATAACTGATATAGAGGCTCTTTGGTGATTATACAGCTCATACTTCAGTATTTTGTTGTTGTTGTTAAGTGTGACTGAGTCAGTTCTGACTCACAGCCACCCTATGTACAACAGAACGAAATGCTACCCAGTCCTGTGCCATCCTCACAATCATCGTTATGCTTGAGCCCATTGTTGCAGCCATTGTGTCAATCCATCTCATTGAAGGTCTTCCTCTTTTTTGCTGACCCTCTACTTTACCAAGAGTGATGTCCTTCTCCAGGGGCTGGTCCCTGCATGATAACATGTCCAAAGTATGTGAGATGTAGTCTCTCCATCCTTGCTTCTAAGGAGCATTCTGGCTGTACTTCTTCCAAGACAGATTTGTTTGTTCTTTTGGTAGTCCAAGGTATATTCAATATTCTTTGCCAACACCACAATTCAAAGTCATCAATTCTTAAGTCTTCCTTATTCATTGTCCAGCTTCCCCATGCATATGAGGCGATTGAAAACTCCATGGCTTAGGTCAGGCACACCTTAACCTCAAGGTGACATCTTTGCTTTTCAACACTTTAAAGAGGTCTTTTGCAGCAGATTTGCCCAACGCAATATGTCATTTGATTTCCTGACCACTGTTCCCAACTTCAGTGAGTCCTGGTGGCGCAATGATTAAGAGTTTGGCTGCTAACCAAAAGGTTGACAGTTCAAATCCACCAACTGTTCCTGGGAAGCCCTATGGGCAGTTCTACTCTGACCTATAGGGTAGCTATGAGTTAGAATCCATGGTAATGAGTTTTGGCTCCCAAATTCAGTATTAGTACTGTCTTTTTTATTTAACTTGTGCCAATAGCACTTCCTTGACCAACTTATATTTTGCTTTAAATTTTTTTTTTTTTTCCATTAATGGAATGGATGCTGAAGCACTGCACGTCTGAGCTGAGTATGTCCCTCTGGATTCTCGGGGGAAGTAGGATTGGTGGGACATGTATGCTATGGACTCTGTGGATAGGATAGGTGGGATGTACACACATCCCACCAGCCTCTGTGTTCCAGTGATTTCTGTGGGCTCGGTTACAAGTTGTTGGAACACATGTGCCCCTACATGATGCACCACCTCCTACAAAACCAAAACCAAACCCGTTGCTGTCAAGTCGATTCTGACTGATAGTGAACCTATAGGACAGAGTAGAACTGCCTCATAGGGTTTCCAAGGAGCAGCTGGTAGATTGGAAGTGCCGACCTTTTGATTAGCAGCTGAGCTCTTACCCACTGCACCACCAGTGCTCCAACTCATGCAACTCATGCAATACCCTGTAAAAACAGTAGTTTGCTGTACATGCCCATTTCTTCCATTTCTAACAGTTATGCAGGTTCCCTCATGATGGCAGCACATATTGTCAGTAGGAAAGTAGTTTCTCAATGAACCCCAAGGCAGAAAATGTGTGTGGGTGCAGTGCGATCCTTGGGCCAAAAAAGGGATAGAGAAAGTCCACCTTCTTCCCCAAATAATCAGACAAAGAAAGCAAAGCTAGCTCTAAAACAGAGTTATAAGAATGCGGACCAATTCATTACAAATCTCATCTAGTAAACAGCTTTTTGGTGTTTAAGCCTCATTGAAAACAATTTACATTTTATTTTCATGGCAGTTTCCCGTTCTTAAAAAGAAGCGATTTTCAAGCACACTATCCATACCCAGAAGGCAAATGTCATTGTATACCCCATTCTTTGTCCATATGATTTACAACAGATGTTCTGGAAAGGAGTTTAGTGGCCAATGTGGTGTGGCTATTTTTGTGTTTCAACTTGGAGTTGTTTCTTCACTCTATTACTAAATAATTCAATAATATTCAATGAGTGCCTATTACACGTTGGGCTCTGTGGTAGAAATAAAATTCTAAGCAGAGATCACTGCTTATAGTTATGGTACAATGTTTAATTACAAGAATGTTTCCCCGAGCCTATGAGTCACATCAGATGAGGGGCAATTGTTGTGGTACAGTCCCACTACTGATCTGTCAGTTTGTCACACTTTGGTGGATTGCGTGTTGCTGCGATGCTGGAAGATATGTCACTGGTACTTCAAATGCAAGCAGAGTCAACGATGGCAGACCGGTTTCAGTGTAGCTTCCAGACTAAGACAGAATGGGAAGAAGGACCTGGCAATCTATTCTGAAAAAACTGGCCAGTGAAAACCTCATGAACAGCAGTGGAACATGGTCTGATATAGTGCCACAAGATGAGCTCCTCAGGTTGGAAGAGCTACCTCCTCAAAATAGAGTCTTCCTTAGTGACGTGGATGTAGTCAATCTTGTGGGGCCTTCGTTGGCTCATGTGCCATGACTCAAAATGAGAAGAAACAGCTGCAAACATTCATTAGTAATTGGAACACGGAATGTATGATGTATGAATCTAGGAAAACTGGAAGTTGTCTAAAATGAAATACTTGAAGATCGATAACCTAGGTAGGCATTAAAAAAAAAAAAAACAAACTAGTGCATTAGCAAGGTAAAATGGACAGGTATTGGCCATTTGAATCAGATAATCATATGGTCCACTATGCTGGTAATGACAAACTGAAGAGGAATAGCATCACATCCATTGTCAAAAGAACATTTTGAAATCTGTCCTGAAGTGTACAATGCTGTCAGTGATAGGATGATAATATGTCTGCAAGGAAGACCAGTTAGTACAAGTATTATCCAATTTTATGAACCAACTCCTAATGCCAAAGATGAAGACATTGAAGATTTTTACCAACTTCTGCAGTCTGAAATTGATCAAACATGCAATCAAGATGTATTGATAATTATTAATGATTAGAATACAAAAGTTGGAAACAAGAAGAATCACTAGTTGGGAAATATGGCCTTGGTGAAAGAAACAACACTGGAGATTGTGTGATAATATTTTGGAAGACCAACGATGTATTCATCGGAAGTATCTTTCTTCAACAATATAAACGGTGACTATACACGTGAACCTCACCAGGTGGAATACACAGGAATCAAATCAACTACCTCTGTCATAAGAGGTGATGAAGAAGCTTGATATCATCAGTAAAACAAGGCCATGGGCCAACTGTGGAACAGACCATCAATTGTTTCTGTGCAAGTTCAAGTTGAAGCTGAGGAAAATTCAAACAAGTCCATGAAAATCAAAGTACAACTTTGAGTGTATCCCCTGAATTTAGAGACCATCCCAAGAACACATTTGATGCATTAAACACTAATGACCAAAGAACAGACAAGATATGTGATGGTATCAATGACACCTACATGAAGAAAGCAAAAGGTCACTAAAAAGACAGGAAAGAAAGAAAAGGCCAAAATGGATGTTAGAAGAGACTCCAAAACTTCCCCTTGAACTTAGAGTACCTAAAATGAATGGAAGAAATGGTGAAGTAAAAGAGCTGAACAGGAGATTTCTAAAGACAGCTCAAGAAGACAATGTAAAGTTTTATAATAAAATGTGCAAAGACCTGAAGTTAGAACACCAAAAGGGAAGAACACACTTAGCATTTCTCAAGCTGAAAGAACTGAAGAAAAAATTCAAGCCTGCAGCTGTAATTTTGAAGGAGTCTCTGGGCAAAATATTGAAGGAAGCAAGAAGAATTAAAAGACAGAAGGAATACACATAGTCACTGTACCAAAAACAATTGGTCGACATTTAACCATTTCAGGAGGTAGTATATCATCAAGAACTGATGGTATTGAAGGAAGAAGTCCAAGCTTCACTGAAGGCATTGGGGGTAAACAAGGGTCCAGGAACTGACAGAATACAAACTGAGATGTTTCAACGAAGGGATACAACACTGGAGGTGCTCACTCATCTATGCCAAGAAATTTAGAAGACAGCTAATTCACCAGTTGACTGCAAGAGATCATATTTGTGCCCATTCCAAAGAAAGATGACCCAACAGAATGTGAAAATTACCAAACAATATTGTTGATATCACACACGAGTAAAACTTTGTTGAAGATAATTCAAACACTGTTACAGCAGTATACATTCACGGGGAACTGTCAGATATTCAAGCTGGATTCAGAAGAGGAATATCATTGTTGACGTCAGATGGATCTTGGCTGAAAGCAGAGAGTACCAGAAAGATGTTTACCTGTATTTTATCGAATACGCAAAGGCTTTTGACTGTATGGATCATAACAAATTATGGATAACATTGTGAGGAACAGAAATTCCAGGACACTCAATTATGCCCATGAGAAACCAGTACGTAGATCAAAAGGCAGTCTTTCAAACAGAACAAGGGGATAATTTGTGGCTTAAAACCTAGAAAGGTGTATGTCAGAATTTTATCCTTTCAACATATTTATTCAATCTGTATGCGGAGCAAATAATCTGAGAAGATGGCCGATATGAAGAAGAATGTGACATCAGAATTGGAGCAAGACTCATTAATATCCTTCAATACACAAGTTAACACAACCTTGCTTGCTGAAAGTGAGGAAGACTTGAAGCATTTACTGATTGCCTTGGTCATCTAGTGTTGCTATAACAGAAATACCACAAATGGATGGCTTTAACAAAGAGAAGTTTATTCTCTCACAGTCTAGTAGGCTCTAAGTCCAAATTCAGGGTGTCAGCTCCAGGGGAAGTCTTCCCCTCTCTCTGTCAGCTCTGGAGGAAGGTCCTTGTCCTCAGTCTCCCCTTGGTCTGGGAGCATCTCAGCGCAAAACATCAGGTCCAAAGGCTGCACTCTGCTCCCAGCACTGCTTCCTTGGTGGTATGAGGTCCCCGTGTCTCTCTGCACGCTTCCCTCTTTAATATCTCAAAAGAGATTGGCTTAAGGCTTTGTCTAATCTTGTAGATCTCATCAATATAACTGCCACTATCCATTTTATTACATCATAGTGATAGGATTTACAACACATAGGAAAATCACATCAGATGGTAAAGTAGTAGACAATCATACAATACTGGGAATCATGACCTAGCCAGGCTGACAGATATTTTTGAGAGACACAATTCAACCCATGACACTGATGAAGATCAAAGACCACAGCCTTCAGTATGTATTACACCTCAACATAAAGAAAGCAAAAATCCTCACAACTGGACTAATAAACAACAACATGATAAATGGAGAAAATATTGACATTGTCAAGGATTTCATTTTGCTTGCATCCACAATGAACGCCTGTGGAAGCAGCAGTCAAGAAATCCAATGACATATTTCATCAAGCAAATCTGCTGTAAAAGGCCTCTTTAAAGTGTTAAAAAGCAAAGGTGCCACTTTGAGGGCTAACTAGCCATGGTATTTTCAGTCACCTCATATGCAAGCAAAGACTGGACAATGAGTAAGGAAGACCAATGAATTATGCATTTGAACTATGGTGTTGGTGAAGAATACTGAATATATCATGGACTGCAGGAAGAATGAACAAATCTGTCTCGGAAGAAATACAGCCAGAATGCTCCTGAGAAGCAAGGATGGCAAAACTTCATCTCACATATTTTGGGCATGTTATCAGGAGAGACCACTCCCTGGAGAAGAACATCATTCTTGGTAAAGCAGAGGGTCAGCAGAAAAGAACACTTGCAATGAGATGGATTGACACCGTGGCTGCAACAATGACACAGTGGCTCAAACATTGAAGTGATACTGAGGATGGTGCAGGGCTGGGCATTGTTTCCTTCAGTTGTACATAGAGTTGCTGTGAGTCGGAAACATCTCATTTGCACCTAACAACAACAACATGCAATGTGTCAGGCATAGTGAGAGTCCAGAGCAATGCTAAATACTGTGGAATACTGTAAAAAGGAAATACTAACTCTGCTTGAGAAAGTCAGGGAAGGTTTTCAGAGGGGAATTAATATCTGAGTTGGATTTAAAAGAATGTGTAGAAATGTGTGTGTAACGAAATGCTGTACATAGTCGTATAAAAACTTTACAGTTATTCAAAATTAAGTAACAGTAAACCCAATTAAAGTTTAAGTTCAAATACTGATGTACCTGCCTTAGACAAGACATATAAAGTAGGTGTGATGGAAGTGACAGGAAGAAAAAAACTATCAATACTAACAATAGAAATGACATTAAAAGAGAGCTTTGTGCCGCTTGCCTGATGTCAGAAGAGAGGGCAGGCCTGGAAGCTCCCATGGAGCTAATGGCTGGTGGTAATGTGCCCGGTGTAACTGCAAATTAGTATCTCACTGGCAATAAGGTACCTTTGCTTTGGATAAATTAATGCAAATTTATTTTTGATCAATCCATGAAGTATTTATTAATTTATTTTGGTTATTTTCAGCACAAAATAGCTAACTTTTTTTTCTTTACAGTAGTTCTGTGGTGAGTACAAATGTATCATTTTATATAATTATGACTCTCATAACTCAGAATTATTCATCTAGTGTGATATTGCTTTTTACCATGAAAACTGAAACCCTAAAAGAAGTGAAATGGATTATACCAGGTATAGCTGAAGATTTTGAAGGCTAATTGTTCAGATCTCAGTTTTTCTGCATTTTATTGTAAATGCAGAAATCCACCTTATGCTTTGGTCTTTTCTATAGAAGCCTGTTTAAATAAAATAAAGGGAGAAAAACAATGACTATAAATGTCCTGCATGAAATAAGTCTATAAGAAAATTGTCTTCTACTTTATTACATACAATATTACAATCAAGTTCAATAGATGAACTATGAAATAATCTATTAAATATAAACGTGGAATGATGAAGTAATGAAACCGTATGCCCTTTATAGTCAAGCAGACTTCGGTCTGAATTCTCATTTCATCCCTTGCTAACTTCTTATTGGTGTCATCACAGGCTACATGTCTAATTCCTCAGAGCGCTACAAAGTGAGAACAATATGCTACTTCACAGAGTAGTGAGACTTAAGGTAGATACATAGGCATACTCCTAGAACAATAACTGTGGTCTAGTAAGTGCTTAATAAATGTTGAGTTCCAAATCCCTTTAACCCTTTATTCTAAACAATTTTCGTTTCACAGACAGTAAAACCCAAGAAACCAAACCCACTGCTGTCGAGCTGATTCTGACTCATAGCGACCCTATAGGACAGAGCAGAACTGCCCCATAGAGTTTCCAAGGAGCGCCTGGCGGATTTGAACTGCTGACCTCTTGGTTAGCAGCTGTAGCATTTAACCACTATGCCACCAGGGTTTCCTTACAAAGAGTAGATACCAAATATCTACATAATGTTTAGGAGCCTCTAAACACCTAAAGGGTCAATATGTTATTCAAACTGAATAAATTGGCATGAATAAGTTTTTTTAAAGAATAAAACATAAATATACAAATACTTATCCTTAAAGGACTTATTTATATAACAAAAGCGGCATTTCAATGCTTCATGTAATTGCTATCAAAGACAAATTTAAAAGTACATAAACAAAATTCTGTTTTAAAGTGATTATGAGAAATATATATTTAATAGCTGTCAAGTGCAAAAGCCACATATAATGCCTAGTTAATACAATTTGCATTGAGTAGAGCGTCTATTTGCATTCCATGAAGAGCTATTACGCTTATGTGTTATAATGTATTTTAAATAGCTATTGTAAAATTCCAAGCCTGTGCAACACAGTATTGATCTTCATTAAAATGATGTATAAGCAGGTTAAGAAAGAAAAATACTGCATAGCTCACTGCCAGCTTTATTAGGATTTTTAAGTGTCTAAAATCATACAAACATCTAGTGAAAACATTCTGAATTACAGTATTTTGTTTTTTACTGGAAATGTAACTTGCCCGAAGACAAGAAGACAGAGTATGACATTAATGGTATTCATGTGGGTTGCCTCAATGCATCGTGTTGTCATAAATCTGGCATTTTCATTTCTCACTCCCACAGACATAAAATAGCAGAATCCAAAGCCCTATAACAGCATAGAATAGTGGTGGTGAAAAACATTAAAACTTACATCTTCCGAACAGAAGCCATTCTTCATAATACAATTCGGGATTCTGTAAGTATAGGGTTGCTATGAGTCAGAATCGACTCGACAGCACTGGGTTTTTGGTTTTATAAGTATATGAATGCTACATAAAATACTATAAAAAAATATTGCATACTAATTTTTTAATGTGTAAAGGAAACAAATAAAAGATAAATTTGATAGCATTTTCTGAGAT
Source organism: Elephas maximus indicus (assembly GCF_024166365.1). Taxonomy (NCBI): domain Eukaryota; kingdom Metazoa; phylum Chordata; class Mammalia; order Proboscidea; family Elephantidae; genus Elephas; species Elephas maximus. Next base: position 2,537,527 of record NC_064830.1, on the reverse strand, counting down.
GAAAATATACCATTAATATTTCAATATATCAAAATGAAACCAAAACCCTCTGCCCTCGAGTCGATTCCGACTCATAGTGACCCTATAGGACAGAGCAGAACTGCCCGAGAGTTTCCAAGGAGCACAGCCTAATTATAGAAGGTTATCTGGCATGGTCTAAAGACAAAGCTGTTACCATTAAAGTCATCAAGTAAATATTCCTAAGATACAGTAATGAAAGAGTTAAATAATTTATCACCTGAATCATCACATGTAAAAAATGGCAAGATGGCTCAGAAATTCTCTAACTCCAGGGGGAGCAGAATCACCAGGAGCAGCAGCCCACGGCTGACACCTGCGAGGTGGAGGTCAAACATACCTGTACCCTCCCACCTTTGTAACCATAGACCTTTCCACAGCACTCTCTACTTCTCTGCTGGGTTTGGTATTTCATTGTGATGGCCACACAGAACTCACAGATAACGGGGTTTACTAGGGAAGTAACAGTTTACAACTCAGAATTAGGAATGACTCAGGATACAGTTCTTAAGTCAGGGCAGCTTCTCGGCTATGCCTGCAAGCAGGCCTCTCTCAACCCCTCGGCCCCCCAACCTGGCTTCTTCCCTGCTCAGGCAAGTGTTACAAAGCTCCTTTAGCTCTGCCAATAAGTGCCCAGAGACACCTCACTCCACCAGCAAGCCACCAGCCCAAAAGCACTCAGCTGTCTCGCTCTGTGTTGGCATACACACTGCAGCCACCTTGCTTGATAGGTTGGGAAGCCCACCATGCCATCTCCTCTCAGTCTCCTGGTTCTGCTGCCCCCATTTCTCTGCTGCTGCATTTTGCTATGCCTGTTGTTGTTTCTCACTGTCTCCAGTGTTACAGCTCTCTCTGTCTCCTGCTTCTAGGAAGTTCTCAGCACAAGGACTCTGATTCCAAAGGATGTGCTCCGCTCCCAGCTCTTCTTTCTTGATGGTAGCGAGGTCTGCTTTCTGCTCTGGAATTAGCTCTTTTTAAGCCTAGCAGGATGGCAAAACTGACCATTCACCCCATTAGGATTCCAAACACCTTATTTGTATGGCCTGACCTCTGTAGGATTCCATAAACATCATCTGCACTGTTGGCAAGATGTTCAATCCCCTTGGTGGGCCACAAGCACCTTATTTGCATAGTTGCACCCACTCATATCAACCTCATGTGACAGAGAGTTGCCACTAGTAAAACTGTCCTATAGGGTTTTCTTGGCTTTAAACTTTACGGGAGCAGATCACATCGACAGCGCATAACAAGAAAATCCATTAACTAATTGAAAATATGTACTGAATGTCTGTCAGCTCACACTCATGTTTAGGCACTGAGGATATAAAGACAAGTGCAGGATCAATTCTCATACTCTATGTAATGTCTGGTTTTTATGTTATCAATTTTATCTTTAAAAAAATGAGAAAGAAAAAAATTCAGTGTGAGCTACTTCTTCACCAAACTGTTTTTTGTTTTTTGCAGTTGTTGTTTCTTTATTCTGAATGCTTTACCCTACTCTTGCCTTGTATATATAATGGTTTCCAAGATGTATAAACTTACATAAAAAATAAATACATAAAAGAGTATTATAAAAGAAGTGTGGGACGACATTTGCTAGTTTTCTACACACACACAAATAAAAATTGTAAAATTAGTTATCTCAAATAAAGAAAAAAGTGGCAAAATTCTGCAAGTCAGAAAACCCAGACTCTGGTCCTGATACAGGTCTCTTAAAGATCTGCTTATAAATAGGACTGGCAATACCTCCTTAGCCCAGTACATAGAGTTTTTGTGAGAAATTAATAACACAATACATACTAAATTATATACGCCCACTCCTCACTAATCAACTTTGATTAGGATCCAAAGCCCAGGCCATTTTGTGAAAATTGGAGTTATGTGAAAATGGAGGATGACTACACCATTACGTAACTGCCAAATCACACCATTACATAACTCCCAAGTTACACCATTACATAACTCCCAAATTGCACCATTACCTAACTCCCAAGTTACACCATTACCTAACTCCCAAGTTACACCATTACATAACTGCCAACCCACAGAGAATCATGGCCCAACCAAGTCTACATACAGCAAAAACCATCACAGCCAGAGTTACTCTTGTGTTGCACCTTGGCATTGGTTACTGCCAGGTGTACATCATTAATGCACAAAATAGTCTGAGAGTAGATTTCTTACTATTGTCAAATATGTGAAATGTCAGACAATGAAATAGTTGATAAGTGAAGAGTAGGTTAGGTGTAATTATACACAGGGAATTTTTTTTTAAACACTATTATTAACACTAAACGTTCTAATAATGTTTTTTTGCTGTCCTAACTTCAACCTCCACTTTTTTTCTTCGGTCTTTAAAATGAGGCCAAAGTGTTGACTTCTTCCGAAAGCCAACTTTGATGCTATTTCTGATATAGATCTCCCCTCAGTGCTGCATCGAAATCCATGTTTCCCTGCCTGGCACTTCTTACCCTCCCCTCAAATGGACACGAGTTGAATTTTGGAACTCCAGAACTACATGCAGTTTCTGATATGATCAATCTTCTATGTATGTATTTAGAATGAGTAAGTAAATGAACTCCAGAATCTTCCTAAGAAATAACTCCCTAAATATTGAATAGAAAAGAAAATCCAGTCCTATGTATAATTCTTTATTGTGTAAAGAAGCCAGTGAATGGAGTATGAGAAAATTAAAAAAAAAGAAAATATTAAACACAGAAATGTACACTTTAGAGAAGTGATTAAGACGACACTCAAACTAAAATAAAATGTTTTGAATCCTGCTAGATAAGAGGTATTATTCTACACTGGTAAAAGCTAGAAGATAGTGATGCCACCCAGCTATATCCTGTTTTCAAAGAATAGCAGAAAGATATATGTTGTTATTTTGTGCCATCAAGTTGATTTAGACTTGTAGCAACACTAAAGGACAGAGTAGAACTGCCCTGTAAGTTTTCCTAGACTGTAACAGGAGCACATCACCTGGTCTTTTCTTCCTTGGAGGTGCTCGTGGGTTTGAACCACTGACCTTTGGTCAGGAGCTGAGCACTTATCCATCAACTAATGATTTCCGAAAGATATCATCCTGAGGACTAAGGTGCACCTGACCTAAGCCATGATATTTTCAATCACCTCATAAGCATGCAAAAACTAGACAACGAATAAGGAAGACTAAAGAAGTATTGATGCCTTCAAATTATGGTGCTGGCAAAGAATATTGAATATACCATGGACTGCCAGAAAAATAAACAAGTCTGTCTTAGAAGAAGTACAGCCAGAATGCTCCTTAGAAGCAAAGATAAGACTTCCTCCCACATACTTTGGAGATGTTATCAGGAGGGACCAGTCCCTGGAGAAGGATACCATGCTTGGTAGAGTAGAGGGTCAGCAAAAAAGGGAAAGACCCTCAAAGAGGTGGATTGACATGTTGGCTGTAACAATGGGCTCAGACATAGAAACAACTGTGAGGTTGGCACAAGTCCAGGTAGTGTTTTGTTCCGTTGTGCATGGGGTCACTATGAATTGGAATGACTTGTTGGTACCTGACAAAAGCAACGATTTCTGTATTGATACTAGTGTTACTTGTGGTTGGAACAGAGCAGGCTGAATGCTGTCACACTAGTAAACCCCACAAAACCTGTGACAGGACAACACAGATGATGACATGGTCAGTGAAACTTTCACCTTTATGACCATTTTCCAACATGACTGGTAGTTTTTTTCAGTACCACCTTTAGCAAAATATTGTCTGTGGAAGGCTGTGCCAATGAAACCCTTTAGCCTATATCATAAGGCAACATCTAAATACACTCATTATTTTTTTAACACAAATCTGATTTTTATCACTAAAATATCTCCAAACTAAATTATTACACATCATTACATTCGTAATTTAGTTAAAAAGTATTTAGCAAATAATACTGAGTCAAAATGTACCGTGTATTTTTAAAAATAATTTTCAACAATTTATATAATAAAAAAGCTAAATACGTTCATTTAGTGCTTCTATGAATCCTAACTACTCAAAAAAGAAAACTTTATCAAGTGACACCATTTTCTAAACCATGATATTAGAAAAAAGAGGTGAGATAGCATCTCACAATATCCTGACAGGTGTTTTTGTTAGCGTGAATCTAGAAATTCAATGTTTTCCACTAAACTTGCCAATTAAACTGCAAGTCAAAAATATCAACCTTTCTCAAAAATGACCCTGGTCAAAGTTGGAAATTTTCAATCAAATCCAGAATAATTCTTTGAGAAAATGTGAATCAGCAAAGAATGCAATTCTTTGGTGGAAAAAAGCATCACGCGATTGAAGAGAGAAAAATGAAAAGAAAATACCCTGGCATGTGTGTGGTCAGAAAGCAGGCATATAACAAATGTTCACTGCATAGGGATCTCTCAGTAACAATGAGTGAAAGCCTCTGATTTTAATACTGCCCTACACTAATAGACAGTGGCAAGCCTAGTCCCCATGAGTCTGCCTCAGGAATGGGAGCACTTGTTTTAACCTCGAGCTGTGTCACATTACAAATAATGGCCACAATACATTCATTTGTCAGAAATAATTTGTCATACGAACAATTTAGCCTCGTTGCTTAGGTAAAAGAATATTAACTCTTCCTCATAGTACAAAAAGCCATTTAAGATTAATGATGGCAAAGCAAATTTATAAGGAGAAAGTTTAATTCTCTGGTACAAAAGTCAAATAAATAATGACAGTGTCCCAAGCAAGAGATGTTCAGGTACCATCCTGTCACTGTATTAAAAGAAAAAAAAAAAAAAAACCCATTGCCATTGAGTCTGACTCATAGCAAACCTGCAGGGCAGAATAGAACTGTCCCATAGGGTTTCCAAAGAGCAGCTGGTGGATTCGAACTGCTGATCTTCTGGTTAGCAGCCAAATGCACCATGAGGGCTCCATCACCATATTAACCAAAAACCTGTTGCCGTCTAGTCAATTATGACTTATAGTGACTCTATAGGACAGAGTAGAACTAACTGCCCCATAGGGTTTCCAAGGAGTGGCTGGTGGATTCAAACTCCCACCCTTTTGGTTATCGGCACTTAAGCCCTGGTGGTACAGTGGTTAAGTGATATGGCTGCTAATCAAAAGTTCGGCAGTTCAAATCCATCAGCTGCAAACTGCAAACCCTACAGGGCAGTTCTACCCTGTCCTCTGGGGTCACTGTGGGTCGGAATCACTGGAAGGCAATGGGATCATTATATTAGGCAGTAATAATTTAATAGGGGACGATAGCTGACATTTCACACAGAGATACATCGATTACGATCTAGAAGCAGCAGGTACTCCTGTGGCACCTGTGACATATGGCTGGATGTCTCCCATGATTCCCGCCATCCAGGCCCCGTCATCAGCCTCAGGTCAGTGGTAGGATATCCCTGTTAGTGTCAGGCTAAAGCTCTGGCACCTGCCTTTGCCTGTTACTTTGTGAAAAAGCTCAATATAGTTTCAGGTAACAAACAGATTTTTGCTCTAGGCTATTTGTTTTCTTTTTGGGACACAGTTTACAAATAGAGAAATATTTAAAAAAATAGAAAAACTAACATAAAAAAAGAAAAAAAAGCATTACAAATTTTAAGTACCAACTTTGTAATTTATTCTTTAGTGCACTTATATTCTAAATAATGGTACAAAGAGAGCACAAAAGGTTAAAAATAAAAACCAAACATATATCTAATATGAAATGTATTGTTTAGTATCAGAAATATATTTGCAAAATAAATAATAGACACTTATCAGGCAGATTGTAATCTCTTCCTTGGAGCAGGAACTATATCTTACTTATATTTCCCCAACGCAAAATGCCTAGGACTTAATAAGTGCACAATGAATGCATGTTAATTTTTTTAAATCAAGTAATTATAGTATACACATATATTCATATTCATGAAAAAGCAGTGGAAACCTGAAAAACAATTTAGATATCTGTATTTATATTGGGAGAACAATTGGTATAAATGTTGATAGACATAAAATACATTGCCCTCGAGTTGATTGCGACTTATAGCAACCCTATAGAAGACAGGGTAGAACTGCCCCATAAGGTTTCCAAGGAGGGGCTGGTGGATTTGAACTGCCAATTTTTTGGTTAGCGGCCTTAGCTCTTAAACACTGCCCCACCAGTGCTCCTTGATAGGTATATGTCATGTCTATTTCACCAATTTTCCACCACTCTTAAGGCAGTTCAAATCCACCAGGCGCTCCTTGGAAACTCTATGGGGCAGTTCGGGTTTGGTTTTGTTCTTAAGGCTAATTTTTTTTTTTTTTTTTTGCTGAGTCTTATCTAGCAAAATTATCCTAGAAGCAATGAGCAAAACAAAGAGTAGAGTAATATAATTGTCAGTTTAAATTTGCTACAATACTTAATAAACAACAGGTTATATAAACAACAGGATTATGATTCTCCACAACCGGAATCTTCTATCAAAATATTCTTATCTCAGAGAATAAAATCTGATGGACAATTTTGTTTCCCCCCAAGGGGCCAAAGGAAAACTAGGCCTGATTCCATACAATGATTACAACTGATTAAACAAACTTTAGCCAAGTTTAAACAATCCTGGCTTTCAGAGATTGGCCTCTAGCCCCGCTGTAGATATCAACCATCTACATCCTCTCACCTACAAAGTCATCATAGACCTGCTGAGCTGGGGATCGCTCCACTAACTCTGCTTTTCCTTGTGTTTCTGGATCCACCCCAGAAGTTTTCCAGAGTAGTCTAACTTGCTTTTGCTTACGCCCTTTTCCAAGAAATATAAGTGTGCTTATTACTTAAGAGCATACAAAATTCTTTCTAGGTGCTTCCCAAATCAGTTACTTATTTTAGCCATTTCCTATAATTCTATCAAACACTGTTATTAGCGTTCCTTTGCTTAGCATACTTATGATCGGAAATGAACTATAAAGGCTGTTATTTTGTTCTGTGTGTCTTCCCCTGCCTTTTACCCCAAACAATAAAATATGACCAGAAACTTCTATTGTTTTTAATATTGTCAGGTTATGCCTATTTCTTGAACTTACTTCCAGCCTATGCAGTAACCATCCTCCCAGAAGATCCTGTTTGCACAGTTGGTGAGTTGTCAGTGTCAAGATATAAAGAATGGATATCACTTTCCTAAAATGCAGGTTATCTGCACCAGCAGGTGTTTGTAGAGATAAGTTTTACTTTTGTACAAAGACGCATCTTTTGCTTAAGAAGTTGGTAGGGTCTCATACTGCAGCAATAGATTCTAGGAATTACAGATAAAATGTGAATACTGAAATTACATAGCAGAATGTGGCTATTTATAAAATATAATATTTGGTCCTGGATGCTCTGATAATGAAATATCATACTGATTTTGAATGCACCCAATCATGTTTTTTTTTTTTTTTTTCTAATGTGTACTAGACAGTCTAATACAGAAGTTGGCAAGATTAATTTGAGTTTCCTTCAATCTGCCTTTTGGATCTTATGAGTTTTAGTTCTACAAAAGCAGGTCAAATGAGGAAGATAAGGCAACCTACAGTGTGCACCTGCTCTGCAAGGATGTGGTAACAATGACCATGTCAGTCTGTGTTAGTCTAATCTTCTGTCATCTCCGTTGCTACAGCTTAGGGTCCTGATGTAATATAACACACATGCTTGGTCAACATACAACCAAGCCTAGTGCTTTTCCATTATAGGCATGGTTTAAGTTGCTTAACATTTTTTATATCCTGGTTCTGACTTTCACTCTTTGAGGACTATTTCTAAACTGCCTGAAATATACCTAATAAAAGTACTGTTCAGTGTCCTTGTTTTTGACCTTGATCCCTTGGTTCATGGATCTTGTCTCCAAGTTTACGTGTCATCTTCAGTGATAAGAAAAAATGTCTAGACATCCATAGCTCACCAAGTCCATGAACCCTTGCTCTTCTGGTGAGACACCCATGAGCAACAACAAAAGTCATTTAATAACACTAAACAAGGTGAGGTCAACAAAGACAGAGATATGCATTTCAAAAGTCTTGCCTGTACCAGGAGGTAAGCGGAATATGAGACCAATAAGAAATGTTACATGCCTACCACAAATATAAAAATAGTATATAAAATTAGAATACTTTTGTTTTTAAGGTAAGAGATATGAACACATGCACAGGGAAAAATGTTACCTTCTATGAAGGGTTCTAAGAAAAGGTTTAGTATCAAAAATGTCATGAGTTTTGCACGTTTGGAATGGGCAATTAACTTGAGTTCAATATGTCCTATAACATATTCCAATAAACATATTTGATTTCCACTGGATCTTTGTGGGATATAATAATGAAAGACTATTATCACAGCATCATTATCTTTGTGATAGCAGATATGATAAGGTATATTTTTTAAAAAAGTGTCAATTTGAAAAGTTGGTCAAATGATAAGTACTCTATCATGAGAAACAAATCAGAAGTCATAAAATAACGATTCTTAAAGTGTGGTCTGATGGTACTGAAGGAAGAAGTTCAGGCTGCACTGAGGGTATTGGTGAAGAGCAAGGCTCTGGGAATTGATGGAATACCAACTGAGATGTTTCAACAAACAGATGCAGAACTGGAAGTGCTCACTCATCTATGCCAAGAAATTTGGAAGACAGCTACCTGGCCAACCGACTGGAAGAGATCCATATATATGTCTATTCCTAAGAAAGGTGATCCAACCAAATATGGAAATTATTGAACAACATCATTAATATCACATGCAAGAAGATGTATCCTGGCTTCAAGCAGAGAATACTAGAAAGGTCACCTGCGTTTTATTGACTATCCTAAGGCATTCAATTGTGTGGATCATACCAAATTGAGAATAACATTGAGGAGAATGGGAAGTCCAGAACACTTAATTGTGCTCATGAGGAATCTGTACATGGATCAAGAGGCAATTGTTCAAACAGAACAAGGGAAAACTGCATGGTTTAAAGTCAGGAAATGTGTGTGTCAGGGTTGTATGCTTTCATCATACCTACCCAATCTGTATGCTGAGCAAATAATCTGAGAAGATGGACTATATGCAGAAGAACCGGGCATGAGGATTGGAGGAAGACTCATTAACAACCTGCATTATGCAGATGACACAATCTTACTTGCTGAAATGAAGAAGACTTGAAGCACTTACTGATGAAGATCAAGTATCACAGCCTTCAGTATAGATTACACCTCAACATAAAGAAAACAAAAATCTTCACAACTGGACCAATAAGCAACATCATGATAAATGGACAGGAGATTGAGGTTACAAAGATTCTATTTTACTTGGATCCATAATCAACACTCATGGAAGCAGCAGTCAACAAACAAAAACATGCCTTGCATTGGGCAAATCAGCTGCAAAGCACCTCTTAAAAGTGTTGAAAAGCACAGATGCCACCTTAAGCACTAAAGTGAGCCTGACCCAAGCTGTGGTGTTTTCAATCACATCATATGCATGCAAAAGCTGGACAATGAATAAGGAAGACCAAAGAAAACTGATGTCTTTGAATTGTGGTGTTGGAGAAGAATATTGAATATACCATGGACTGCCAAAAGAACGAACAAAACTGCTCTAGAAGAAGTACAATTGGGATGCCCCTTAGAAGCAAGGATGGTGAGATTACTCTCATATACTTTGGACATGTTATCAGGATGGATCAGTACCTGGAGGACATCATTCTTGGTAAAGTGGAGGGTCAGTGAAAAAGAGAAAGACCCTCAACAAGATGGATTGACACAGTGACTGCAATAATGGGTTCAAGCATAGCAACAATGGTGGGGATGGTGCAGAACTGGGCAGTGTTTTGTTCTGTTGTGCATAGGGTCACTATGAGTTGGAACTGACTCAACAGCACCTAAAAACAACAAAGTGTGGTCTGGAAGACTTGGGGGCCCTGAGATATTTCAGTAAGTCTGTGGAGTTAAAACAGTTCTCATAACAATATTAGAATATTATTTGACCTTTTCTCATTATCTCACAAGTACATAATTTAGTTTTCTAGATGCTACATGATGGTATTACAACAGATTGAATGAAAAAGCATTCATGAGACTCCAGCTATCTTCTTTTAATCCAAGTATTAAGGAATTGTCCCAAATGTAAATCAACATCACCTCTCTAACTAAATTGTTTTGTTTTAGAAAAATAGTTATTTTTCTTAAAAATGTTATTGTGAGGTGGGGCCAAGATAGCAGAGTAGTCAGATGCTTCCTGTGTCCCTCTTACCACAAAGACCTGTAAAAACAAGTGAATCAACTATATATGACAATCTAGGAGCCCTGAAAATCAAAGATAAAGTTGAGAAATTGGACTGAATGGCAGGGAGAGGGAGAGATGGTTCAGAAGAGGTGAAGAGTTGCCAGACCTGACCTGGTGGGCACTGCCACCCTAAAGGCTGGTTCAGCTGGCACCAGCAGAGAGGCAAACAGGCACTCAAGATGCGTTTTCCACATCAAGAGAGACCGAGCAGCAAAGAGTCTACTCGAGCCTCCAGAATGAGTGAAAAGCAGTGCTCAATAGGCAAAAGATAAATGGATGTGTCTAACCTACCATGCAGATCCAAAAACACCCCTTTGGGAAAAGCCTCTTTCCCATTCATCTGCTCCTTCCCTGCTCTGCACCAGTTCAGGCTGGTTTCAGTGACTGTCGCATCCTGCATCCCCTGGGCCGGAAGTGGACCCCTCAAACTTCCTAACCCATCTCCCAGCCTTGGAGAGGGAACGAATTAACAAACAGGGAAAAATAATCTGCCAACTCCCTAAGCTAGGAACTCAGGGCAGCCACAGCTGCTTTGCCTAGGCACAGGCATAAGGGGTCCATGGACTCTGAATGCCTTTCACCCCTGCATAGACCTGCGTGGGCCCATTTCAGCAGTGTAGGCCCTCATTAGCATAGTACAACAGGGTATATACCTGAAGCCTAATTTCACTGTATCAGCTATATGGTGCAGTGGCAGATTTATGACATTTGACACCACTCTGCCTCTTAAGCAAGGTCTCACCTACCCACATCAGGAGCCTGAGGACTGGTGGCCCCACCCATACCACATAGCCACCTGCCACAGGGGTCCAAGATAAGTGGTTCCTCCCATTCCATACACCCAACAGCACTGGGTGCCCTTTCCAGCTATAAAATGCATCTTCCCTCCTACATGCTCTTAGGGTCAGGGATGTACTTTCTTCCCATACATCAAGGACAGCTGTCAGCCTCCTGCTTTGCTCAGCGTGTGACCCTCTACTGCAGCCAGATACCTGTGGCTACACCAATCACCCCGCCCATCTAGGCCTGTAGGTGAGAGCCTTTACCACACTCTTGGTGACCAACTACCTGGACACCTGAGTTGAATCCATGCAAGAAAACTAAATGGACTCCTGGGCTGACGTACCTAATAACACATCCAACCACCTGGTGACAGGATGTTAAATCTTCAAAGGCACCAATAATCAAACTAACCCAAAAAGCAGCCTATTTGGGCACATCAAAACAAAGCAAAAAAAAGAAGCTGAGACACAGTAAGCAATCACAAAATAAATACTATAACATATTGATGGCTCAAAGACAACAGTCAATATCAAAACACATAAAGAGGCAGATCACAATGGCTTCAGCAAGCTCCAAAAACAAAGAATCAAGAAATTGTCCAGAGAAAACTCTCCGGAATTATCGGAGAATACAAAAGATTAATATACAGAACTCTTTAAGAGATCAGGAAGGAGATCAGGCAAAATGTAGAACAAGCCAAGGAACACATAGATAAAGCAACAGAGGAACTTAAGAAGATTAGAGAAGAGCATAACAAATTTAATAGGCTGCGAGAATCCATAGAGAGAGAGCAAACAGATATCCAGAAGATTAACAATAAAATTTCATAACTAGATGACTCGATAGAAAGTCATAGAAGCAGAACTGAGGCAATGGAAGTCAGAGTTAGTCATATTGAAGATAAAACACTTGACATCAACATATTTGAGGGAAAATCAGATAAAAGAATTAAAAAAAAAAAATGAAGAAATCCTAAGAATTAAGTGGGACTCTATCAAGAGGAATAATCTACGATTGATTGGAGTACCAGAACAAGGGGGAATAATAGAGAATTGTTGAAGATTTGTTGGCAGAAAAGTTCCCTGATATCATGAAAGAAGAGAAGATACCTATCTAAGATGCTCATCGAACACCACATAAGGTAGATCCCAGAAAAAAGTTACCAAGACAGGTTATAATCAAACTTACCAAAATGAAAGATAAAGAGAATTTTAAGAGCAGCTATGGTTAATGAAAAGTCATCTACGAAGGAGTCAAGAAGACTAAGCTCGGACTACTCGGCAGAAACCATTCAACCAAGAAGTCAATGGGGTGACAAACATAAAGCTTCGAAGGAAAAAAACTGTCAGCCAAGAATTATATATCCAGAAAAACTGAATCTCAAATATAATGGTGAAATTAGGCCATTTCCAGATAAACAGAAGTTTAGGGAATTTGCAAAAGCCAAATCAAAATTACAAGAAATGCTAAAGGTATTCCTCTGGTTAGAAAACCAATAACATCAGATAATGACCCAAGACTAGAACACAGGACAGAACAACCAGGTATCAATGCGGATAGGGAAGGTGCAAAAATAAATCTAAGCTAAAACACTGAAAACAGGGAAACAGAGATGTCAACATGTAAAAGGTGACAACATTAAAACAAAGAGTGGGAGTAAAAAAATGTAGTCATAGATCTTTCACGTGGAGAGGAAGTCGAGATGATACAAAGAGATAAAAGACTGGTTTAAACTTTTATAAAAGTTTAAATATTTTTAAAAAGGGGTAAATATTAAGGTAGCCACAAAGGAAACTAACAATCCTACACATCAAAACTGAAAAAAAAGGAAAAACATAAAGACTCAGCAAACACAAAATCAACGACAATGAAGAAGATGAAAGGAAAATACATAAAGAAAAATGACTCAGCATAGAAAATTAACTGGAACAAAGAAACTGTCAACAACACACACACAAAATAAAAGGACAGCACTAAACTCACGCCTATCCATAACTACCCTGAATGTAAATTGACTAAATGCATCAATAAAGAGACAGAGAGTGGCAGAATGGATAAAAAAAAAAAAAAATTCCATCTATATGCTGCCTACAAGAGATAAACCTTAGACTTAAAGACACCAACAAACAAAAATTCAAAAGATGGAATAAAATATATCAAGCAAACAACAATCAAAAACAGCAGGAGTGAAAATATTGATTTCTGACAAAATACGCTTTAAAGTAAAATCCACCACAAACGAAAAAGAAGAAACGATAAAATGATTAAAGTGTCAACATACCAGGATGACATAACCATAATAAGTATTTATGCACCCAACATCAGGGCTCCAAAATACATAAAACAAACTCTAATAGCACTGAAAAGACAGACAGCTCCAAAATAATAGTAGACTTCTACACATCACTTTCGATAAAGGGCAGAACATCTAGAAAGAAGCTCAGTAATGACAAGGAAGGTCTAAAAGCCACAATCAACCAACTTCACGTCGTAGACATATATAGAACACTCCATTCAACAGCAGCCAAGTATACTTTCTTTTCCAAAAAACGTGGAAACATTATTCAGAATAGACCACATATTAAGCCATAGAGCAAGCCTTAACAGAATCTAAAGGGTCGAACTACTACAAAAGCATTTTTTCTGACCATAAAGCCATAACGGTAGAAATCAATAACAGAAAAAGCAAGAAAAAAAAAAAATCAAACACATGGAAACCGAACCACGCCTTGCTCAAAAACCACTGGGTTATAGAAGCAATTAAGGAAAGGATAAAGAAATTCACAGAATCAAATGAGAATGAAAACATATCCTACCAGAACCTTTGGGACACAGCAAAAGCATTGCTCAGAGGTCAATTTATAACAATAAATGTACACATCCAAAAAGAAGAAAGGGCCAAAATCAAAACATTAACCCTACAACTTGAAAAACTGGAAAGAGAGAAGCAAAAGAAGCTGTCGGGCACAGGAAGAAAGCAAATAATAAAAATTAGAGCAGAATTAAATGAAATAGAGAACAGAAAAACAATTGAAAGAGTTAACAAGACCAAAAGTTGGTTCTTTGAAAAGATCGACAAAATCAATAAACCCCTGGCCAAACTGATAAAAGAAAAACAGGAGAGGAAGCAAGTAACCCAAAGAAGAAATGAGGTGGGTGATATCACAACATACCCAAGTGAAATTAAAAGAATCAGACTATGAAAAAATAGTACTCTAACAAATTTGAAAACCTTGAGGAAACAAATTTCTAGAAATATACTACCTACCTAAATGAACACAAACAGAGGTAGAGCAATTAAATATTTTATATCAATAGACCCCCACGTGTCTGTCAGTTTGTTGTACTGTGGGGGCTTGTGTGTTGCTGTGATGCTGGAAGCTATGCCACCAGTATTCAGACAGGTTTCAGCTGAGCGTCCAGACTAAGACAGAAAAGGAAGAAGGACCTGGTAGTCTACTTCTGAAAAGCATTAGCCAGTGAAAACCTTATGAATAGCAGTGGAACACTGTCTGATATAGTGGTGGAAGATGAGCCCCCCAGGTTGGAAGGCACTCAAAAGATGACTGGGGAAGAGCTGCCTCCTCAAAGTAGAGTCGACCTTAATGACGTGGATGGAGTAAAGCTTTTGGGACCTGCATTTGCTGATGTGGCACAACTCAAAATGAGAAGAAACAGCTGCAAACATCTATTAATAACCGGAACCTGGAATGTACGAGGTATGAATCTAGGAAAATTGGACATTGTCAAAAATGAAGTGGAACACATAAACATCGATATTTGAGGCATTAGTGAGCTGAAATGGACTGGTATTGGCCATTTTGAATCAGAAAATCATATCGTCTACTATGCTGGAAATGACAACTCAAAGAGGAATGGTGTTGCATTCATCGTCAAAAAGAACGTTTCAAGATCTATCCTAAAGTACAACGCTGTCAGTGATAGGATAATATCCATATTATCCTATCACTGATCATATGCGTACAAGGAAGACCAGTTAATACGACTGTTATTCAAATTTACACACCAACCACCAGGACCAAAGATGAAGAAATAGAAGGTTTTTATCAGCTGCTGCAGTCTGGAATTGATCGAACATGCAATCAAGATGCATTGATAATTACCGGTGATTGGAATGCAAAAGTTGGAAACGAAGAAGGATCACTAGTTGGAAAATATGGCCTTGGTGATAGAAACAATGCCAGAGATCGAATGATAGAATTTTGCAAGACCAACGACTTCTTCTTTGTAAATACCTTCTTTCACCAACATAAACGGCGACTATGGACCTCGCCAGATGGAACACATACAAATCAAATTGACTACATCTGTGGAAAGAGACGATGGAAAAGCTCAGTATCATCAGTCAGAACAAGGCCAGGGGCCAACTGTGGAACAAACTGTCAATTGCTCATATGCAAGTTCAAGCTGAAACTGAAGAAAATCAGAGCATATCCACAAAAGCCAAAATATGACCTCGAGTATATCCCACCTGGATTTAGAGACCATCTGAAGAACAGATTTGACGCATTGAACACTAGTGACCGAAGACCAGACGAGTTGTGGAATGACATCAAGGACATCATCCATGAAGCAAGCAAGAGGTCACTAAAAAGACAGGAAAGAAAGAAAAGACCAAGATGGATGTCAGAGGAGACTCTGAAACTTGCTCTTGAGCATCGAGCAGCTAAAACAAACAGAAGAATTGATGAAGTAAAAGAACTGAACAGAAGATTTCAAAGTGCCTCTTGAGAAGATAAAGTATTTTAATGACATGTGCAAAGAGTTGGAGATGGAAAACCAAAAGGGAAGAACACACTCTGCATTTCTCAAGCTGAAAGAACTGAAGAAAAAATTCAAGCCTTGAGTTGCAACAGTGAAGGATTCTATGGGGAAAATATTAAACAACACAGGAAGCATCAAAAGAAGATGAAAGGAATGCACAGAGTCATTATACCAAAAAGAATTAGTCAGTATTCAACCATTTCAAGAGGCGGCATATGATCAGGAACCAATGGTACTGAAGGAAGAAGTCCAAGCTGCTCTGAAGGCATTGGCGAAAAACAAAGCTCCAGGAATTGATGGAATATCAACTGAGATATTTCAACAAACAGATGCAGTGCTGGAGGTGCTCACTCGTCTATGCCAAGAAATGTGGAAGACAGCTTCCTGGCCAACTGACTGGAAGAGATCCATATTTATGCCTATTCTCAAGAAAGGTGATCCAACCAAATGTGTAAATTATGGAACAATATCATTAATATCACATGCAAGCAAAATTTTGTCAAAGATTATTCAAAAGTGGCTGCAGCAGTATATCGACAGGGAACTGCCAGAAATTCAGGCTGGTTTCAGAAGAGGACGTGGAACCAGGGATATCATTGCTGATGTCAGATAGATCCTGGCTGAAAGCAGAGAATACCAGAAGGATGTTTACCTGTGTTTTATTGACTATGCAAAGGCATTCTACTTTGTGGATCATAACAAACTATGGATAACACTGCAAAGAACGGGAATTCCAGAACACTTAATTGTGCTCACGAGGAGCATTTACATAGATCAAGAGGCAGTTGTTCGGACAGAACAAGGGGATACTGATTGTTTTAAAGTCAGGAAAGGTGTGCGTCAGGGTTGTATTCTTTCACCATACCTATTTAATCTGTATGCTGAACAAATAATACGAGAAGCTGGACCATATGAAGAAGAATGGGGCATCAGGATGGGAGGAAGACTCATTAACAACCTGTGTTATGCAGATGGCACAACCTTGCTTGCTGAAAGTGAAGAGAATTTGAAGCAGTTACTAATGAAGATCAAAGACCATAGCCTTCAGTATGGTTTATGCCTCAACATAAAGAAAACAAAAATCCTCACAACTGGACCAATGAGCAACATCATGATAAATGGAGAAAAGATTGACGTTGTCAAGGATTTCATTTTACTTGGATCCACAATCAACAGCCATGGAAGCAGCAATCAAGAAATCAAAAGACGCATTCCATTGGGTAAATCTGCTGCAAAGGACCTCTTCAAAGTGTTGAAGAGCAAGATGTCACCCTGAAGACTAAGGTGCACCTGACCCAAGCCACAGTATTTTCAATCACATCATATGAATGTGAAAGCTGGACAATGAATAAGGAAGACTGAAGAAGAGTTGACCCTTTTGTGGTGTTGGAGAAGAGCATTGACTGTACCGTGGACTGCCAAATGAACGAACAAATCTGTCTTGGAGGAAGTGTGGCCAGCATGCTCCTTAGAGGCAAGGATGGTGAAACTGCATCTCACATACTTTGGACATGTGGTCAGGAGGGATGATTCCCTGGAGAAGGACATCATGCTTGGCAGAGTACAGGGTCAGTGGAAAAGAGGGAGACCCTCAACGAGGTGGACTGACACAGTGGCTGCAACAATGAGCTCAAGCGTATCAACGATTGTAAGGATGGCACAGGACAGGCCAGTGTTTCGTTCTGTTGTGCATAAGGTCGCTATGAGTCGGAACCAACTCGGCGGCACCTAACGAAAACAACAACATATCAACAGAAGAGATTGAAAAGGTAATTTAAAAACTCCCATGGAAAAAAATGTCCTGGTCCTGACAGCTTCACTGGAGAAGTCTACAAAACATTCAGAGAAGAGTTAACACCACTACTACAAAAGGCATTTCAGAGCATAGAAATGGATGAAATACTCCCAAACTCAGTCTATGAAGCCAGTATAACCTTGATACTAAAACTGGGTAAAGACACCACAAAAAAAGAAAATTAGAGACCTATATTCCTCATGAACATAGATGCAAAAATCCTCAACAAAATTCTAGCCAATAGAATTAAACAACATATCAAAAAAAATAATTCCCCATGATCAAGTGGGATTCATACCAGGTATGCAGTGACGGTTTGACATTAAAAAAGCATTCAGTGTAATCCATCACAGAAATAAAACAAAAGCAAGAACCACATGATCTTATCAACTGATGCAGAAAAGGCATAGACAAAGTCCAACACCCATTCATGATAAACACATTCAGCAAAATAGGAATAGAAGAGAAATTCCTTATCATAATAAAGTGCATTTATACAAAGCCAACAGCCAACATCATCCTAAATGGAGACAGTCTGATAGCGTTCACCTTGAAAATGGAAACCAGACTAGGATGCCCTTTATCACTACTCTTAATCAACACTGTGCTCGTGGTCCTAACCAGAGCAATTAGTCTAGGAAAAGAGATAAAGTGCATCCAAATTGGTAAGAAAGAAATAAAATTATCTGCATTTGCAGATGATATGAATTTATACACAGAAAACCCTAAAGAATCCACAAGAAAACTACTGGAACTAATAGAAGATTTCAGCGAAGTACCAGGATACAAGATAAACATAAAAATCAGCTGGATTCCTTTACACCAACAAAAAGAACTTTGAAGAGGAAACCACCAAATCAATATCATTTACAATAGCCCACAAGAAGATAAAATACTTAGGAATAAATCTAACCAGAGGCATAAAAGACCTGTACAAAGAAAACTACAAGACACTACTACAAGAAACCAAAAGAGACTTACATAAGTGGAAAAACATACCTTGTTCATGAATAGGAAGACTCAACATTGTGAAAACGCCTATTCTACCCAAAGCGATCTACAGATACAATGTAATCCTGGTCCAAATTCCAATGGCATTTTTTAACGAGATGGAGAAACAAATCACCAACTTCATATGGAAAGGGAAGAGACCCCAGATAAGTAAATCATTACTGAAGAAGAAGAACAAGGTGGGAGGCCTCACACTACCTGATTTTAGAATCTATTTTATAGCCACGGTAGTCAAAACTGCCTGGCACTGGTACAACAACTGATACATAGACCAATGGAACAGAATTGAGAATCCAGGCATAAATTCATTTGCTTACGAGCAGTTGATATTCAACAAAGGCCCAAAGTTCCTTAATTGGGAAAAAGACAGTTTCTTTAACAAATAGTGCTGGCATAACTAGATATCCATCTGCAAAAAAATGAGACAAGACCCATACCTCACACCATGCACAAAAATGAACTCAAAATGGATCAAAGACCTAAATATAAAATCTAAAATGATAAAGATCATGGAAGAAAAAAATAGGACAACGCTAGGAGCCCTAATACATGGCATAAACAGTTTACAAGATATTACTAACAATGCGCAAATACCAGAAAAGAAACTAGATAACTGGAAGCTCCAAAAAACCAAACACTTGTGCCCATCCAAAGACCTCGCCAAAAGAGTAAAAAGACAACCTACAGACTGGGAAAAATTTTTTGGCTATGACAAATCAGGTCAGCATCTAATCTCTAAAATCTACAAGATACTGCAAAACCTCAACAACAAAAAGACAAATAACCCAATTAAAAAATGAGCAAAGGATATGAACAGGCACATCACCAAAGAAGACAGTCAGGCGGCTAAGAGATACGTAAGGAAATGCTCACAACCATCAGCAATTAGAGAAAATGCAAATCAAAATTACAATGGGATACCATCTCACCCCAAGAAGGCTGGCATTAATCCAAAAAACACAAAATAATAAATGTTGGAGAGGTTGTGGAGAGACTGGAACACTGATACACTGCTGGTGGGAATGTAAAATGGTACAACTACTTTGGAAATCGATCTGACACCTCCTTAAAAAGCTAGAAATAGAACTACCATATGATCCAGCAATTCCACTCCTTGGAATATATCCTAGAGAAATAATACCCCTCACATTAATAGATATATGCACACCCATGTTCATTGTAGCACTGTTCACAACAGCAAAAATATGGAAACAACCTAGGTGCCCATCAATGGATGAATGAACAAATTATGGTATATTCATACAATGAAATACTACAATGATAAAGAAAAACAGTGAATCCATGAAACATTTCATAACATGGATGAATCTGGAAGGCATTATGCTGAGTGAAATTAGTCGCAAAAGGACAAATATTGTATGAGACCACTATTATAAGAACTCAAGAAAAGGTTTAAACACAGAAGAAAACATTCTTTGATGGTTACAAGGGTGGGAAGGGAGGAAGAGGGGTATTCACTAATTAGATAGTAGACAAGAATTATTTTAGGTGAAGGGAAAGGAAACACACAATACAGGGGAAGTCAGCACAAGTGGACTAACCCAAAAGCTATGAAGTTTCTGAATACAACTAAACATTTTGAGGGACAGAGTGGCAAGGGCAGGGGACTGGGGACCATGGCAAGGGACATCTAGGTCAATTGGCATAACAATGCATATTAAGAAAATGTTCTGATTCCCCTTTGGTGAATGGTATCTGGGGTCTTAAAAGCTAGCAAGTGGCCATCTAAGATGCATCAACTGGTCCCAACCCACCTGGAACAAAGGAGAATGAAGAACTCCAAAGAAAGACACAAGGAAAATATGAGCCCAAGAGACAGAAAGGGTCACATAAACCAGAGACTCCATCAGCCTGAGACCAGAAGAACCAGATGGTTTGCAGCTACCACCAATGACTGCCCTGACAGGGAACACAACAGAGAGCCCCTGACAGAGCAGGAGAAAGGTGGGGTGCAGAACTCAAATTCTAGTAAAAAGGCCAGACTTAATGGTCTGACTGTGACTGGAGGGACCCCAGAAGACATGGCTTCTGGAATCTCTGTTAGCCCAAAACTAAAACCATTCTTGAAGCCAACTCTTCAGACAAAGATTAGACTGGACTATAAGACATAAAATGATACTTGTGAAGAGCGTGCTTCTTTGCTTAAGTAGATACATGAGACTAAATGGGCAGCTCCTGTCTGGAGGTGAGATGGTGAGATGAGGCAGAGAGGGACAGAAGCTTGTTGAATGGATAGGGGAAATACAGGGTAGAAAGGAGGAGTGTGCTGTCATATTATAGGGAGAGCAACTAGGGTGACATAGCAATGTGTGTACAAATTTTTGTATGAGAAACTAAGTTGAACTATAAGCTTTCACTTAAAGCACAATAAAAAAAAGTTATTGATATTAACATTCACTGGATTTGTTACAATTATTTGTAAACTAATAAACATTTAAAAATGTTTCAGTCTTCTTTTCTAATATGGTAAATATTAATAGATACAATTTATATAAACAAAAGTGCTTTGGAGTAGGTTTTCCCTACTCCAGATTTAACAACGCTCAAACAAAACAAAACACAAAATGCCTAGTTAAATCTGAATTTTAGATAAACAATAAGGATCTTTTTTAGTGTATGTCCACTGCAATATTTGGAACATACTTCTACTAAAAAATAAATGTTTGTTTATCTGAAATTCAGATGTAACTGGGTATCTGTATACCATCTGGCAGTCCTACTTTGGTGTCCTTGCAAATTTTTCAGTGTATAAAGTAGTCCTGACACCAAAAATTTGGGAACTGCTGCCATGCAAAACATAGGTATGAATCAACACTTGCAAGTAAGTTACACATGTCTGGCAGTGTTCCTGCTGACGAGCCTGTTGTCACTGTCTTCCGTGTTCTCAGTCATGCTTTCATCACACATATTGAAAGAAACAAATATTGTCGACCACTCACTATATGTTATTTGCCCTCTTATCCTTATTTCCTCTGCAAAAAGTAGTAAAGTAAGCTTCAACAGCCTTATTTTACCGGACCTGTAACAGAAGCAAGCTAAGTAATACAGAGAAAAAAGGCAAACCTAGAATTTAAACCCAGATTCTCTGACTCCAGGAAGTGAGATCAAATTTACTGCCCCACCTCACCTCTGTACTCCTTCTCCTCTTAGACTGTCTTGATTTATGGCACACTGTCACTTTTTATTGAGAACTACAGAACTGAAGGACAAAACCTGGCTGAATCATCACAAATGGAACAGAGATGAACAATTTCACCCAGTGAATAAGAGACTCTGTAGGATCTGTGGTCAAATTTATACATAGTCATGCAATCAGTGGCACTACAATTGATTTGATATTTTTTGCCACATTGATAGATGATTTCCTTGTAGGCCATATGACAATCCATTAATTAAAGTAACGAAAATAACTAAAACAGATCTGCATGGAATTTATTCAGTTCGTTTCATCATAAGTTGAAACAGACACCGTCTATACGTTTTATCGTATACTCGATCAGTTGCCTTCAAGTAAGATTTGAGTTTAAGTCTGGATTCTATCAATTGCTATTAGTAAGGCCTTAAGTAACTTACGATATTTATATGGAATCATTTTTCTCAACTACGTAACAATCATATCACCTGCCTTACATGCCCCAAACCCCAAACCAAACTTACTAACATAGAGTCGTTTCTGACTCACAGCGACCCTACAGGGCAGAGTAGAATTGCCCTATAGCATTTCCAAGGAGCAGCTGGTGGATTCAAACTGCAGACATTTTGGTTAGCAGCCTGAGCTCTTAACCACTGTGCCACCAGGACTCCCTGTATGCCCCAGGAGGTGGAAATAAGAATATAATTAAATGTAAATGTATTTTGTCAAATTTAAACCCCTATATAAATGTAAAACTCAATTTTACCTTGCATTGCGTTCAAACTGCAGTAGCCTTGTCCTTTCTAAGTTTAGGAAGACATAAGGTAACAGATTTCTCTTACTGACATACTTTCCTGTAATTTATTTTCTAAGCCCCATTATTTTAACTCACACACACACACAAAAAAATCTATCTCTAAGCCAAACAAACCTATAACACTTGTTCTTCACCCTGAAAGACACAGAATCGTTGTGCTAAAGCTGAGCTACTCTCATGGTTATAACTCAATATATATTGTCTGTTACTAATGTTTTTCAGGAAACAATGACATTAAAGTAATTTTAGAATTCACTGTGTTCCTGATGCCCCCATGGCATACCACAACCCTACAATAGCTCTGAGCATGATAATCAAGTTTACTATGTAATAGCTTTACTTTTAAAATATTAAAAAAAAAGCTTTATTTGATATCATTTACCTTTTTAAAATACTCAATCCAGTGGTTTTCAGTGTATACACAGAGCTAAGCAACCAAAGCCACAATCTTTTTAGAATATTTTCATCACTCCAAAAAAAATACCCTCTTGTCCATTGGTAGTCACTCTCCATTTTCCCCTTCCTCCTGCAAATACTAATCTATTTTCTGACTATGGGTTTGACTGTGAATCCCTACGCCAAAAATTATCAAACCCACACTGCTGTTGAATCAATTCCGACTCATAGCAAGATATAAGATATAGATATAGAACTATAAGATAGTTCTATAAGATATATAGAACTACCCCTTAGGGTTACAAGGCTGCAATCTTTACAGAAGCAGACTGCCACGTCTTTTTCCCACGGAGGGGCTGTGGCTTCAAACCACCAACCTTTCAGTTAGCAGCTGAGCATTTTAACCACTGTGCCACCAGGCACCCCACTAGGTGGTGTAAACAGTTAAATTCTCAACTACTAGATGAAGAGTTGGCAGTTCAAACTCACCCAAAGGTGCCGTGGAAGACCCACCTCAGGATCTGCTTCCGAAAGGTCACGGCCTCAAAAATCCTGTGGAGCAGGTCTACACTGCATACGTGAGGTCACCAAAGAGTCAGAACCGACTGGATGGCAACTGAAACAGCAATAACATGGATTTAACTACTCTGAACACTTCGAATGAATGGAATCATACACTATGTGGCCTTTGTGTCAAATTTTCTTCACATAGCACAGTGTTTTTAAGGCTCACTCATGTTGTAGCATCTATCAGTACTCCATTTTTTTTCTTCTTTTAAAAGTTTGAAGAGCTCGGTAGAGTTTCAAAAAGCTGGGCTTTGGTAGAGACTGTTTCCTCTTCCAAAATAAGTTTAGGAAGTCAGGTTGCTATTACCCAAATCAAGCATTCTAAGGGGGTTAGAGTTAGAGTCAACTCATTTGGCAAGGCTTGTTTTCATTGGCCAGGAGGCATTCAGATACATATGCTTTGGAGGTGAGATAAAAGAGGGGTCACTTTTCTGGGTTTCTGCAGGAGCTATGATTGGCAGATGCCATGGGAAAAATATCTTAATATTCTATTGGAGTCTATCACCCCATTCCTGAAGAACATAGCTAGAAATCTTCTGTGAAGACAATCTTACTGGGATTTTTTTTCATAGTTTACCTAATTGAGAAGGTGAGATTAAAGAAAACAAATCAACTACAGGCAATTCTTGGGCATAATAAAAAATAACATCATAGCACACTGCGGATTAAAAAAAAAATCATCTAAACATTTACAAATTATCAATAAACAAAAAACTAAAAGAAAAATGGAAGTGTCAATAATATTATACATAGTCATTTTAACAAAAGTGCATCATAATTGTTCTGAGTTTCAATATTTTTAAAAAGCATGTTGTTGGTGTTAGGTGCCATTGAGTCATTTTCAACTCATAGTGACCACACCTGACAGAGTTCAACTGTCCCATAGGGTTTTCAGTCTGTAGTCTCTATGGGAGCAGATCACCAAGCTGTTTCTCCTGTAGAACCCCTGGGTGGGTTTGAACTGACAACCTTTCAGTTAGTACCTGAGCACTTAATACATGGGTCTGTCTCCAAGGTCATACAGGTTAGGAGGTCATCCTAGTTTATATGGTTTTCCTCCCCCTCCAACCCCCACTCTCCAGCTTATTTTGAAATAATCAT
Organism: Elephas maximus indicus; assembly: GCF_024166365.1. Lineage (NCBI taxonomy): Eukaryota > Metazoa > Chordata > Mammalia > Proboscidea > Elephantidae > Elephas > Elephas maximus. The sequence continues at coordinate 2,512,847 of NC_064830.1, read as the reverse complement.
ATCTCTACTGTGAAGGTCTGATTTTGCACGAATGCTTTATCAGTTGAAACTCACTGGTTTTCAAACACTAACATTTGTTCTCTGGCCAGTATATTTACAACATTTCTTTCCTTACAGGACTGGGACAGAACATGCAACATTAAAAACCTACTTTCATATAGGACACCTTTGAAAATTACACAATGCAGTGAAATCTACTGTCTTATAAAGAAGTGCTTAAAACACCATTAGTTTTTAAGTAAATTCATTTTTAACAGTTTTATTTATAATTTTATAAGGTATAATTGCTATAAATTTATTGTTGAAATATATAATTTGCATTGATTCTTTGCATATCTGCATTTATATTGAAAATTAACCACAAATTGAAAAGGAAAAGTGATAATCTGGTAAAGCCCCAATATTGGCAGCTTTAACTCAAATGAGATAGAAGGATCTAATACTCAGAAAACCAAAACCAGGGGAAAAGATTCAACTATTTGGTTATTCCAAAAAATAGTGTATACAGTATATAAAATGAAAATTATTTTATTTTTATTTATTTATTGTTATTAGAATAATGAGTTGATTTTCTAGCATCTTCCAAGGGTGACCAATAGAATTAGTTTATTTGCTTGTTAATAATTTGTTTGATTTTAGTACCATTATAGTTTAGTTGTGTTTTAAGCCATTGTCATTATCATTCTCTGAATGCTCAGATTGTCCTATTTTTAGACAATAGGTGCTGTGTGACTTAGTGTTTGCACTTGTCTTCAGTTATCCACAATAGCTTCTGAGCTTTGTGAAATGACAAGATGGTCCTCAACCATCTTGCTCGTTTTCTGCCACAGATCTGGAGTCAGCGATTTCCTCAGGAGCCCTGATGTCTTTGAGTATACTAAGGTTGAGACAATGATCTCAGTGCTAGGAGTGATCATTGTCACTGGGGTGGCTAATGTTTCCAGGCCTTTTTAGCAGAGCTATAAAATACATTCTTTTTTAAAGGAAATACATCATGGGTTCATACTTACATTTCCAATTAAATATAGGGATACTGGGCCATTACTTAACTTCTTTGATTTTTATAATGTTCTTTTTTTTTTTTTTTTAACAGAGCATAGAGACTCTTGGATCATATCAGCACTAATTTAATTATTTGATTAACCAGAAAATACATTAATAAAAATATGAGAACATCAATGGTAAACTTATGACAATATTTTTAAAATAGTTAAAAATTTCGTTAGAGTATTTATGTATTAATTTTTGGTATACCTCACTAAGGTTGCAAATCTAATCACTGTGTTCTAAAATCACTTGACATGATTTCTTTCTGTGCAGTAAGCCACAAACTTAATACATAATTAGGTTTGTTTGCTTTATTTGACCTGTGACTTTCAGGGATTCCTTTTGCTTTCCATTTTGATTTACTTATGTTTTAGGATTATGTAAAACCATTTACAGGATTTTAAATCAAATCTACATGGCATAGTCTATTAAGGGAAACCCAGCTTTCATTCTTGGTTCTAGTACCCTGTCTCTCGCATTCACTATACGTAATATTTATTTTTGCTCTTTTTATTTTAATGAAACTCAGGTTTCATTCTTGATTCTAGTACCCTGTCTCTCACATTCACTATATGTAATATTTATTTTTGCTGTTTTTATTTACCTTTTCATTTTTTTTTTTTTGTAAATTTAAGCACGTACTGACAGACTTAAAAACAAATGAAGATATCTTCCTGATTCTTCACAGTTGCTATCATGGATTGAACTGTGTCCTCCCAAAATATCTGTCAGCTTGGCTAGGTCATGATTCCCGTGAATGACCGTACAATTGTCCACCATTTTATCTTCTGATGTGATTTCCCTATGTGTCGTAAATCCTATTACTATGATGTAAAAAGATGGATTAGTAGCAGTTTTATTGATGAGGTCTACAAGATTAGATAGTGCCTTAAGCCAATCTCTTTTGAGATATAAAAGGGAAAAGCAAGCAGAGATGCACGGGGACCTCATACCACCAAGAAAGCAGTGCTGGCAGCAGGGCGCATCCTTTGGACCTGAGGTTCCTGCTCTGAGATGCTCCCAGACCAAGGGAAGGCTGATGACAAGGACCTTCCTCCAGAGCCAACAGAGAGAAAAAGCCTTCCCTCGGAGTTGAGCCTTGAATTCGGACATCTAGCCCACTGGACTGCAAGTGAAAAAGCTTGTCTCTGTTAAAGCCATCTGCTTGTGGTATTTCTGTTATAGCAGCACTAGATGACTAAGACAGTTGCATATGTACACCCTGTATATATTTTTCTCCACCGTGCATTTTTCATTTATTCAGTCTTGGATTTCTCTCTCTCTCCCTCTCTCTCGATATATGTGTATACGTTGAGAGTAGGGGAGAGAAGAGACATATATCTTACATGGAGATACATTGCTTTCCTTTTTATAACAGCATGGTACTTCACTGTGGATGTACCATAGCTTGTTCAACTAGGCCCTACATGTGGACATTTAAAATACGTCTAAATTTATTTATTTGTATTTATTTTTCCAAAAGTAAGACTTTCTTATTTAAGCATCAGAGTTAAAGGAAAATATAATTTATTATACAAATACAGGCAACTTTTCATGGATGCAACAGATATTTTTTTGAAAAATAAGGCATTGTATATGGCACCTTGCTTAGTCCTTTGTAAGTGTTGTTGCTAATGTGATGTAATAAATATTAAAATAAGGGAACATTATGTATAAAGGTTGCTATTTCTGGAGGACAATATAATGTTGATTTTCTGTTTTGAGGTTGTGACTATGATTATTATTATTATTAGTGTTATCATAATCATTTGTTGTTGTTAGATGCCATGAAGTTGGTTCTGACTCATAGCAACCTTCTGTACAAAAGAATGAAACACTGCCTGGGCCTGTGTCATACTCAGAATTATTGTTATGCTTGAGCCCATTGTTGCAGCCATTATGTCAATCCATCCACTCTTGAGGGTGTTCCTCTTTTCCACTGACCTTCTACTTTACCAAGCATGATGTCCTTCTTGAGGGACTGATCTTTCCTGATAACGTGTCCAAAGTATGTGAGATGTAGTCTCGCCATCCTTGCTTCTAAGGAGCATTCTGGCTGTGCTTCTTCCAAGACAGTTCTGTTTGTGCCTTTGGCAGTCCACAGTATATTTATTTTTTTAGTGTATGACTAATACTGATATTTTCAAGAACACTGTATATGATCAAAGAGTTTTAATTTACTCTAATAAAAAGCCAGTTTTCAGAATCTGCTGAGGATTTCGTGGTCTGGGCTTTTCTTGGACCACTATCCTATACTATTCTATAAGCATTTGAAGATAGGTATTGATTTGCATCCTTGCTTTAAGGTTCAGTCAGGTTGTGTTCAGACAACTGCATTGATTCCCATGCAAAGCCATGGAAAAATTTAATAGAAGAGCTACCTGGGCTTGAATTAGTGGGCCAATGGGCCAGTGCTTACTTTCAAGGCCATATTTACCCAACAGAGCCGTAGAGAATTCCTGCAAGAGCAGAGCTTTCGCACAGCATTGATACATCACATAGCATTTAGGATGCTTATTTTCTCATTAGTTATTCCCTCTTTGTGAGGAAAGCCTTAAATTCAATAACGTGCCTTGACAGACCAATTTGTTTTTAACAGCTGTACTCATAGCCAGATACCATGTTCTACAGTCATGCTTTTCATTTGAATCATATTACTCAATATAAATGTAGCTGTCAATTGCTTCATATTTCTGATAAGACTGAAAAAGGTATTTTCACTACAAATCAATCAATCTTAAAATACCAAGAGTTTGTTATGTGGCCGTTGGGTGCAGGTATATGATGGCTCTGGTGTCACATTTAATTGTTGATAGCTACATTTTTTTTGCATGCCTTTTCCTTACCACTTGGTGCCTCAGTATATTCAGTCTCCTTATTCTTCTCTAGTCCTTCTTGTTCTGAGTTTGATTCCTGATCCTACCACTATAATACTGTACATGTTACAATCTATGTTTCAGTTTTTGTCTTCATGCAAAAAATTAATAAAAAAGAAAAACATTGATTCGACACCTACCTCATGCCAACCACTGTGTAGACACTTGGCATAAATCCTATCAATTGATCCTCACAATGGTTCTGGAAGTTATTACTTTACTTCTCATTTTATAGATAAAGAAAAAGAGAGTCAAAGAATTAAAGTGACTTGCTTCAGGTTATCTAGCTAGTAAGAGGGTAGAGGTGATTTTCAGATGCACGTGTCATTTACGGAAGTTACCCTTTATTTTTAAATAACATTTGATTCTATGAATTCATATTAATCATAGAAAATTTGTTCTGTAAAAGAGCTAATTCTGGCTTTAGTTCTAAACTCAGTTAAAATAAGTAAAAGAACCTGCTCCTCTCTCAGATGTCATTGCCCTTTACCGCCAGCCCATGGTAGGTGCCAGGAAAATGTTTGGTACTTTTTTTTTTTCTCTTCAGAAGTGTTATATGATGACCTTTCACTTAGTGTATTCTTTGGAAGAAGGTAGAAATGGATTTTCTTTGAATTAGCATGCAATTTGAATTATTTTGCAGCATTTCTGCACTGAGGTTTGCCAGAGCCATAACTCACCAGACATTAAATATTGCATTAAGCTTTCTTTTGCAATATTTCCGGAAAGTACTATGCATATGTGGAGTGTAAAATACATCTTATGAGACACTTTTAAACTAAATGGACTTCCAAATCTCTTGCACTATGCCCACGGATGAGCAATAATGTCCTCTGAGTGTGCCTAGACAGTAATCATTTCATTTATGATGGGATTATATTTTCAATCAGCCTTCAAAAACTCATCTTCAAAATTGTGTGAAAAATAGCAAGCAAACAGCTTTCCTCCCAACTTTCTTACCCATGTAATCTCAATTTCATGAGCTTTGCAGAATGAGTTAATACGATATTTAGCAAACTTCAGAGATTTTTCTAACATTACACTAACTTATAATATCTAAACACACTTAGGAGGAAGTAGGTTGATGAACCACAAGTGAACCAAATATAAAGGATTAAATCATTGAAAATGTTACTTATTAGAACTCTGTTATAGGGGAAAACAACCTCACTCTTCTTCTGATTTATTCAGATACTAAAAAGATGTTTTACCTTTTTAATTTAACCTACAATATTTCAGGAAGCTTTCAACCTGGTTTGTTTCCCACATGGGGTTAAGGTCATACTTAGTCAAAATTGGAATGGCTATGTTTCCAAAGTAAAGTGAGAATTTTTTTTTTCAGGCTCTCTATTCTGGGTCAATTTCTGCCTCAGGATATGGGCCAGAAAAGGAGGTGGAAGTGCCAAAAGATCAGAGTGTGTTCCCCCTTCTTTCCTCCTCCACCCCCAACCACCACCACTGTTCGGGTTATTGCTTGGCGACTCACATCGAGCTTTGAAATAGCGCATATGGCACAATTCCCCCCCAGGTCTGCCAAGTGCGAAGATGAACATCTTTCTGGATTTTCTCTTACCCTCTCTCACCCTCCAAATCCATTTAGCAGTTGCTATTCATAGATGCTACTGACACAGTTTCCCAACTTTTGTCTAATCCTTTCCATTTCTTGGTTATTAACGCTGTTAAAGCTTAATTATCATAGGTGAGAAGTATTTAGGTCACCTGACCCGTTTTTCTCCTGAGTTTAGTAGCACATATACAATCTACCCCATACTGAAGTTTTAACTATAATTGCTGTATCCATACCATTTCTTGCCCGTGAATCTTCAATGACACCATGTCATCTACCAAGTATCATTTAAATTCCTTATCCTGATAGCGCAAACCATGGACCCTTTGAATCAGTCTGAAATTTGCAGTTGTATCTCTTCACAAACTCCCTCTAATCAGGTTCTATTACTCATGGACTCTTCCCTGAAAGTGTTTTCTTTGCCTTTAGTCCTATTTTTAAATATATCTAAGGAGCCCAGCTGACACAATGGTTAAGCACTCAGCTGCTAACCGAAAATTCTGCTGTTCGAACCTACCAGCCACTCGCTCTGCAGGGGGAAGACATGACATTCTGCTTCCGTAAAAATTAGTCTTGGAAACCCTGTGGGGCATTCTACTTTATCCTATAAGATGGCTATGAGTCAATCAGCTCAATGGCAGTGGGTTTGGGTTTGGTTTTATGTGTGTTTCTTGCCTTTATTCAATAGTGTCTTCTTTATAAAGAATATCAATACCACAGATTCAGATCTATATAGATCTTACCATTCATTAAGATCCAACTCATATTATATTTTCTCTATAAAGTCACCTTCTCCAGCTGGTAGGGCATGCTTAGTCCACTGCCTTGTAATACCCATTCATTTTTACTCTACATATAGCACCTATGTTGTAACATATTTATCTGTACACTACCTCCTACTTCGTTTAAAGATCTTTGAGGGTAAGGGCCTAACATTTCTATTCTATACAACTTCTTTAGTCATCTAGCTCAGTCAATGAAACACAGTCAGCCAATCAATATTTACCAAATAAATGAAAAAATGTCGAAACCTGTGAAAACAGTCACCAAAATATAAACTTGACAGGCTTCTTATGTAAAGCATTTTTCTCTTATTTTAAATCTCAACACTAATATTTCAGTTTTAAGTCTTATCCCAAGGATAAGAAAAATTAAGTGAAAATTCACATTTAGAGAGCCAGTCCTTTAAGACATTACAATTTGTCAAAATCATGGGATATGTTTTGTCAGTTGACACTCATCCAAATCCTGCCCAGTAACATCATCCACGATTTGATAGTTCAGTGGTCCCAAACTTTTCTGCAAATTATATGAACCTTTCCACTGGAGAGGCAACATAGCAGAACAGCATTCTCATTTCCCAGACAGAAGGCGATTTTTCATTCACGATCCTCACAGCTGATACCAGTTTAAAAAAATATAATGCTGACACTGAATAGAAACAAAAAAGTCCATTCATTATTTTGTGTGTCATTCTGTAGAAAAGCCAAGTAAACCAATTTTCTTTCCAAAGATTCTAGAAATGGAGGGAGAGAAAGATACATTTCAAAATTTATAGTAAGTTTTTCTAGAATTGCTCTCAGGTATTATTATCTTTGCCCAAGTATAAACTATAAGAATATATAAAAACTGAACGTGGTGGTAGGTGGGGGTGGTAAGACACTGCAAACTCAAGTTAAACACAATCCAAAATTTGACCATAAGTAATTTGTTTTGACTTTTTACTGCATGTCAGATGATGTTGTACGTCTAGTGACAAAAAGGAGAATAAGATAAAGTCTCTGAGCACAAAAACATAATTACTTAATGGGAATGGACCTAAATGGAAACAGATAATTTTAATCAAAGATAATAGATCAAAGCTTTAGGGGTGCCTAGGAAAAGGGGGAACTTTGTACTGGAAAGTGAGGACTGGCTCCATCAAGTTTTTGTATAAGGATGAGCTCACCGTAACTGTTAACATTTGACAGGCATTTAATTCATGCCAAGTACCGGGGTAAGTGCTTTCCATTTACCTTATTTAATCTTCCCAATCCTATGAGATAGGGGCTATTAGTATTCCAATTTTACAGATGATGAAACCAAGGCAAAAGGAGTCAAGGATTTGTCCAAAATGCAGTGACACAGGTAGTCTGTCCCTCGATTGCCATGCAATTACATTTTTAATTTTATAGGACCACTGCCTAAAATAAAACAACATGGCATTAATAGCATAGAAACAAGTCTTAGGAAACCTAACACTGAAAAGCTAAAACTCTTTAAATGCCTCATATTACTTAACAAATTTGTCCACAAACTTGTCCGTATTATAAACACTAAGAACATTTTTGTGTTACTAAACAATACTACTATCTGGAGAGTTCAGAATTATACGAGTTGATTTTATCCAAATGAGCTAATACTGCTGTCTGGATTTAATTTTATTAAATGAAAGTAAGTATAGCAGACTACATCTAGAGACCCAGAGGACAAATCCCAGCTCTGCCAGTAGAGAGCGATTTAGATCAAATCAGTTAACCTTTATTATTCTCAGTTTCTTAATCTGAAATGAAGGGATGTTTATGCAAACTACTTTATGTAGTCCTTATACAGAGTACATTTCATACTATTTTTGAAATTGATTTTTAAAAATTGTATGTCAAAGTGTATAAAGGAAGTCCCCAGGTTACAAACGACCGATTTACGTAAAACCCGAAGTTATGAACCAACCCCTGTGAAGCCTATGATATTAAAAATTCAAGGTAAGTACAGTGGTTCCTAATATCAAACAGGTGCTACTTTGTGACACGCATCAAAACATTATTATTTTTATTATTGTATTATTATGTTAAAGACGTTTTAGTGTGTCTGGAAATGTTTAATGTTTTTTATGCATTCAAAGGTACATTATACACTATATACTAAGACAAACATTTGACTGATGTTAGCTACGAACTGTACCTATCTGTTTCAACTTATGTACAAATTCGACTTAAAGACAGACTTAGGAAGGATGGCACTTGTTCTAACCCAGGGGCTACGTATATATATCTGGTGGGATTGCCCCAGCCCTGTTTTTCTAAGAAGGAACAATCAACTAGCATCAAGGTGCCACATCCCATTAAAAAGAAATCACTTTCATGTCACCTGGCTTGACAAATATTAGCCAAATTCTTATTAAAGCCTGAAAAAACTACATAGAAAGCAATATAAATTGCAAAAGAAGAGATGGAGACACTTCACCTTTAGTCACACTCCATCTGTTTTTATAGGACGAATGTTGGCAAGCTGGGGTACCAAAAGGAGCACTAACGTACTGGATGTGGGAGAATGGCTGCTAAAGACCTCACTCTATTGCCACATTAAACAAATGTGATCCCAAAGAGAGTGAAGCCAAAGTGTGGAATGGGGCATCTGCAGCTTTGCGCCAATTGACATACATGCTTTTTTCTGGATAAAGAGCTCACTAGTTTGGGCAAAGAAATACTACACAGATTCCAAATCCTTAAAACAGCTCTACGTCTTTCTCAGACTGTGTTTCTGAATACAAACATACCACAGTGTTTCATGGTGTTTCTTGGAAAAGAGATTCCGGTTTAAAAAAAAAAAAATTTTTTTTGGAAAGATTTGAATAAATGAAATCAAGTAGAATCATTATTAGTATATTAATAAAATTGTCATCCTTCAAAAGAGAATATGTGTTTCTTAAACTGATTTGACCATAGAATATTTCAAATTTTTAAGTAGTTTTTTCTCCCAGAAGAAAAACCATTAAAACCAATAACCATTAAAAATCTCACTAGACAGTGACATTTTATAGAACATTGTTGACGACCAATGGGATAATGTCTACGCATTGCTTACTACATGAAGAAAATGAAAAGTTGAATAGATTGCCAAATAAATTCTTCAAAACTCCCTCTGGAATGCAATTCTTGAGAGTTCTTTAAGAATGTTAACTAAGTTAGGGGATAAGAGAGGTGGCATCATTTTTGTCCAGTGTTATATGTGTATTATTGATGGTATCTGTAAATGAAACTCCCTCACTAAGCTCCAAGGCAAGATGGTCAATGGGTATGGGTAGTATTTGACATGGTACAAGATAGTTTGAACCCATTAGAAATTAGTGAGTACATGAAATGGATGGTCATGAGAAGAGTAAATAAAAGTATAAGGTAAACATTTGGTAGCTATAGATATTTTAAAGTATTTAATAAATATAATCATATTATTAAATGTTTGCAAATTAAAAGAAAATTATCTCATATTTCTAATGCCTTGATGCCAATATGTTAACAAGTTGCTATATTTCTTTCTAGTATCTTTTCAGTGTTCCTGTCTTACATTTGTAATCTTGCTATATTTGCAATTTATAAGTCATATTTATGGTTATTAAATCAAGTTTCTTCACCACTGTTACCCTGACAATCATAATTGTAATAGCTATAAAATATTCCAAATATGGGTATTTACTAAACTCTTTCCTTGTAATTTGATATAAAATATTATTTTTTGATTATATGTATTATACTGAGCTCACTGATGATATTATAAAATTAGACTCGAGAGCATAAGAGAAGGAAAATGCAAATGTCAGTCTAAAAACAAACACCTAAACATCCCACTAATGATAAAAGAGTGTCCTTTAATTAAACTTGGTGAGAAGCATACATGTATTCTATGTCCAAATTTAAACTAGGTTGTATTACTTTTAAACTCATACTGGAACATAGGTAAGTATTACAGTATTAGAGTAATTCCATCTTTTTTTTTTTTTTCCTTAGAGTAAACTGAACTACTGCCCAATGATAGGCTCAAAATTTGAATCCAGTTATCTGTAATGCATTGATATTTTAATGCTTCCAAAAATGTTATTGTTTTGTGCTGTCTAGTTGATTTCCCACTCAGAGTAACCCCATATGACAGAGTAGGACCGCCCCATAGGGCTTTCTTGGTTGTAATCTTTATGGGAACAGATTGTCAGATCTTTCTCTCACAGAGCTGCTGGGTGTGTTTGAACTGTCTACTTCCATTTTGCAGCTGTGAGCTTAACCATTGTACCACCAGGATTGGATTGCAGAAATAGGGAAACAGAATTTAATAAGTACCAACAGATTAAAAAAAAAATTATGATCGTCTCTAACTTTCCACTTATATTTAATTTGTAAAAAATATTTAAGATGTTTTAAGTTATTATTTGTATTTCATTATTTATAGACATATATGCAACACATTTTACTCTACATTTGTTCATTACACACATATGTATCTGAATACACACACATTCAAACCACGTATATTTATAAATTATGTTGTAAGAGAGAACACAATATACTGGAAAGACCATGGATTTTAAAGTCAAACAGACCTTTGTTTATGTATTGTATTTGCAAGTAATAGGCGTGCAGACCTGGATATCTGAGTTTCAGTTGTATTATCCATAAAATTGGAGGTAATTTATATAATTACTTCACAATACTGTGGTCAAAACAAAATGAAATACTTGCTGCAATGTGATAGGACAATTACAAATACCATCTAATCATATTCACATCTCTCCTTTGTCAAAAAAAAAAAAATCTATCCCTGTGATCCACATCCCCCTTTAATGGCTACCTCACCTCCCTCCCTTTGTTCACAGTCCTTTCTACAGAGGTATTTCTGTTTAGGCTGTATGTTCACTGATCCTAGAGTCATTGACCAAATAATAAATCTTTAGTATTATTTGTACTATGCAGGAATACATTGACAGGGAACTGCCAGAAATTCAAGCTCGATTCAGAAGAGGCTTTGGAACAAGGAATATCACTGCTGATGTCAGATGGATCTTGGCTGAAAGCAGAGAATACCAAAGCGATGTTTACCTGTGTTTCATTGACTATGCAAAGGCATTCAACTGCGTGGATCATAAGGAATTATGGGTAACATTGTAAAGAATGGAAATTCCGGAACATTTAATTGTGCTCATGAGGACCCTGTTCTTAGACCAAGAGGCAGTCATCCGAAGAGAACCAATGGATACTGTTTGGTTTAAAGTCGGGAAAAACCATGTCAGTGTTCTGTTCTTTCACCGTATTTATTCAATCTGTATGCTGAGCAAATAATCCAAGAAACTGGACAATATGAAGAACAGGGCATCAGGATTGGAGGAAGACTCATTAACAACCTTCATTATGCAGATGACATAACCTTGCTTGCTGAAAGTGAAGGGGACTTGAAGCACTTACTGATGAAGATCAAAGATCACAGTCTTCGGTATGGATTTTA